>NC_041385.1:667520258-667593825 GCF_002162155.2 Triticum dicoccoides | reverse complement strand
CCCCCCGATCATCTTCGGCGCCACATTGATGGTCTTTAGCCATAGGCCGAAGTGAGGGGTGATGCGGAGCAAGGCTTCGCAGACGACAATAAATGCGGAAATATGGAGGATGGACTCCGGAGCCAAATCGTGGAATTCCAACCCATAGTAAAACATGAGCCCTCTCACAAAAGGATCCATCGGGAAGCCTAAACCCCGACGGAGGTGGGATACAAAACCGACGTACTCGCCGGGCTCAGGGGTGGGGATGGCTTGCCCTTCGGCAGGCAACCTGTGCGAAATCTCATAAGCCAGGTACTTGGCCTCCCGCAGCTTTAGCACGTCCTCCTCCGTGACGGAGGAGGGCATCCACCGGCCCTGGAGGTCGGAACCGGACATTGTTGAAGCTCTGAAGCGCTTGAATCTGGAGCTTTAGGTGCTGGAACTTGGAGCGGGGAGAGGATTCGATGGAGGATTGAAGAAAAGAAACGAGCCTTGGTCCCGTTATAAAGAGGGAGAATACCGAGAGCCGTCTCCATGACCGTTTGGGACTCACCTTCGATAGAGGGGGCATGGCGACGGGCGCGGTTGGGTTACCCATGTCCGTATTGATGAGAATCCCGGATTAAGGGGGAACACGATCTCTGCTTCGACAAGACGTGCCAAGAAAACCGCTTCGCTAAATGCGCTGAGGTGGTAGAGTAAAAAACGATTCAAGTAATGGCTTGGTAGTGGCGTGACGTCATGCCGCAAAAAAACATTAGCAGATTGAACTTGTGTATATATTATTCTCTCTACGGTGGAATGTGGAATTTATTTTGCAGAGACGGACACTATCCTGGTGTTCACAATCTTGTATCATTCGGAGGAGGAACCCGCCTTGCAATGCCAAGCAATGTACGCACCGGACTTATCGTCATTGTAGCCTGGTTCAGGGGCTACTAAGGGAGTCCTGGATGAGGGGGTGTCCGGATAGCCGGACTACCATCATCAGCCGAACTATCATCGGCCAGACTATCATCATCGATCAGACTCCAAGACTATGAAGATACAAGATTGAAGACTTCGTCCCATGTTCGGATGGGACTTTCCTTGGCGTGGAAGGCACGCTTGGCAATACGGATATGTAGATCTCCTACCATTGTAACCGACTCTATGTAACCCTAGCCCTCTCCGGTGTCTATATAAACCGGATGGCTCTAGTCCGTAGGACACAACAACAACCATTACAATCATACCATAGGCTAGCTTCTAGGGTTTAGCCTCCTTGATCTCGTGGTAGATCCACTCTTGTAAACATCCACAATATCAATATCAATCAAGCAGGACGTAGGGTTTTACCTCCATCAAGAGGGCCCGAACCTGGGTAAAACATCGTGTCCCTTGTCTCTTGTTACCATCCGCCTAGACGCACAGTTCGGGACCCCCTACCCGAGATCCGCCGGTTTTGACACCGACAGCCACGGTCTTCCCATCGTCCTCCACCTCTTCCTTCTCCTCGGCCATAGCCCCAGTCGTTGCGCTTGGGGCGTTGGCTGGCACGCACATCTCGCACGGCCCTGAGCTCTTGGCATTCGTTGGTGTTGTGGGTGTGGAGGTCATGGTAGACACAGTATCGGCTGCCCTTGGATGACTCTGGCTGGTCCCTGCCTCGCTTGGTTTCTGGCTCTGCAGCAAGCACAACAGCCCCCTTGCACTTCACGTCCTTGACCTTGGGCTTCTTCTCTTCTGGATCGGCAGCCGGAAGCTCGAGGAGGGAAAGGCGCCCTTCCTCAACCCTGGCGCACTTGGTTGCCAAGTTGAACAGCTCCAGGGATGTGCACAGGTCTTCATGGATTGCCAACCCCTCTTTCATTTTGATGTCACGCACACCATCAGAGAAGGCTGAGATGATGCCCTCTTCAGTCACCCTGGGGATCTTGAGGCGAGCGTTGTTGAAGAGCTGGATGTACTTTTGTAGGGTCTCTCCTGGCTGCTGCTTGATGCGGCGCAGGTCGCTCATGGCCGGGTGCCGGTCGCGAGTGCCTTGTAAGTTGGCGATGAAGCGAGTGCGCATCTTGTCCCAGGAGGAAATCGTGCCATGAGCCAGGTTTAGGAGCCAGGTGCGGGCACCGTCCTTGAGCGCCATGGGAAACCAGTTCGCCATGACCTTCTCGTTCCCATTGGCGGCTTCGATGCCCAGCTCGTAGAGCTGGAGGAACTCCGTAGGGTCCGCCGTGTCGTCATAGCGCGGGGGTAGATCCATCTTGAACTTGCCCGGCCAAGCTATGCTGCACAGCTCGGCGGTGAAGGCACGGCAGCCCGCAGTGGCCACTGGAGGCCTTTGGTGACGAAGAGCTTGATCTTGGAGGTCTCAGCGCGCTACCGCCAGGAGCAGCGCAGGGTATTGGTGCGCTGGCGCAGGAGTGCGGTCATGGCGTGCCGGTGCGGGGAGCACACGGAAGCTTCTTGAGGACAAGGGATCTCTTGGCAGCTCTTCTCTTGATGCGCGGGCGCTGGACGGAGCGGGTCCCGTCCAGGGGCCGTGCTCCTTGGGGCCAGGGCACCTTCTTGAGGGGGAGGCGGCTGAGGCACCTCTGGAGTTGCGTTGCCCGCGCAGGGCAGGGGTGGTGCAGCGAGAGGGATGGTGCAGGGGAGCCCCCAGCGGCGCTAATGAGCTCGGTGATGCGGGCGAGCCACTCGTCGTAGAGGTCGTCGACGGGACGGTAGTGCAGGAGCTCTCGCGCCAGGAGCAGCGCGGCGTGCGCGTACGCAGGAGCGCGGCAGGCGTGGGACGACGAAGCAGCTGGAGTCAGCGACGGGGTGGCGGTGCAGCCTTCTCGCCGCACCGAAGGATGCAGGGACGACGCCTGCTGCTCGTTCCCCGCTGGGCCAGTGGCGGCGTTGACGGCAGGCGACGGGGAACGACGGATGCATCCACCGACGGGCGCCGTCTGGGCGACGTGGGTGGCGAGAACAGCCCGGCGCTCGGCGCGGGCTTGACGAGCATCAGACATGGATGCGACGGATGGTGAAACACAAGATGGCGGAAGGCGGATTCCGGTGCACCCCTACCTGGTGCGCCAAATGTCGGATTTCTGGTTCCGGCAGACCCTTAAGGTTCGAACTCTAGGGTGCGCGCGGAGATCACTCCCCCTACCGGCTCACGTCTCGTCGCCTCACAAAGGATCTAGGCTACACGAAGAACAACACGAGGGACACAAGGTTTATACTAGTTCAGGCCACCATTGTGGTGTAATACCCAACTCTAGTTTGTGGTGTGGTGGATTGCCTCAGGGGCTGATGATGAACAATACAAAGGAAGAACTGCCTCGCGAGGGGAGGAGTTCTTCTGTGGTGGTTCTGGCTAAGGTTTGGTTGGTCGACCTTCGATCCCCCCTCCGGTCTCCCTGCCTTGAGGGCGGCTAGTACTATTTATAGAGAAAGGCCCTGGTCCTCTTCCCAAATATTGAGCGGGAAGGGCGCCAACAATTGGCCATTTTGAAGGGGAACATCTAGTATACTTATCCTGACTAAAGTTGGTCCTCGCCTGCCAACGGCTCTGATGATGACGCTGGCTTGGGCTCCACGATGACTTCCATCCTGCCGTTCTGCTGGTCTTGGTCTTCTTGCAACGAAATGGTTGCCTTTGCTTGATACCCTTGCCTGCGCTTGCCCCCTTTGCACCAAAGAGGAAACAAGGACACTGCGCAGGCCGGCGCCCGCCTGGCTCCGATCGTCATGGCTTGCGTCACGGGCACCTCCTGAGGTACCCCGCCTTGAACTCTCCGCCACCTCACGAGCCAGCCTGACGAGGCTGCGCCTGAGGAAGCTTCCTGTCGTCCGCCCCGCGAGGCTTGGCCCCTTGCAAGGGTCTTGAGCATGTGTTGATGAAGATGGGCCGTACTGGGCCACTCCTTGAGCCACGTTGCAGGCAGGCAAGTCTGGGTACCCCCGTTCCCAAAATGCCAACACAAGGTCATTGGGGAGACCATCTTCAAGCTTCAAGAGAAAATCGAGGACCTCCAAGCCCAGATATATGACCTGCAAAACCAAAACTGTGAGTATGAACATAGATTCGAGAGGATGAGTTTGGCTGCAGATTTAAGTATCCCGGAGACCCGATCATCCTTCTATGATGGTGAGCCTATGCCTTGGAAGACGGACGACAAGCCTACATCATCAACAACTCCTACTTCAGCACCTCCGAGGACATAATCACATGGGTATGGGCACTGCCCTTGGCAACTGCCAAGCTTGGGGGAGGTGCCCCGGTATCGTATCACCCTCACACTCCTATCTTTATCGTTTTATTTAGTTCGATCCTCTTAGTAGTATCTTGATCTAGTAGATTAAAGTTTTAGTATCAATTAGTTTTGAGTTTTGCTTTGTGATCTCTTAATGTAGTCGAGTCTGTGAGCTATCTATAATAAAGATTAGTGTTGAGTCAAGGGCTTTGCTATCTTGTCATGATCTTGAGAAAGTAGAAAGAATAAAAAGAATAAAAGAGTTCATATTGATCTTATGGATAGTAATAACTTCACACATAGAAAGTATGAGGCATAAAAGTTGTTGAGAGTTGACAAACATAGTTTTGGTCATCGTTGTAGTTAATAGGAAGTAATAAGGAAAGAGAGGTTTTCACATACAAATATACCATCTTGGACATCTTTTATGATTGTGAAGCACTCATTAAGTATGACATGCTAAAAGAGTTGATGTTGGACAAGGAAGACAACGTAATGGTTTATGTTTTCTAACATCTCAGATAAAGTATATTGTCACTGATCTTCCCAACATGTTGAGATTGCCTTTCCCCCTCATGCTAGCCAAATTCCTTGCACCAAGTAGAGATACTATTTGTGCTTCCAAATATCCTCAAACCCAGTCTTGCCATGAGAGTCCACCATACCTACCTATGGATTCAGTAAGATCCTTCAAGTAAGTTGTCATGTTGCAAGCAATAACAATTGCTCTCTAAATATGTATGACTTATTAGTGCAGATAAAATAAGCTTTATAGGATCTTTTTATGGAAGCAATAAAAGCGACAAACTGCATACTAAAGGTCCATATACAAGTGGCAATATAAAGTGATGTTCTTTTGCATTAAGATTTTGTGCATCCAACCCTAAAATCACATGACAACCTCCGCTTCCCTTTGCGAAGGGCCTATCTTTTACTTTATGTTTTTTTTACTTTATGCTTGAGTCAAGGTGATCTTCACCTTTCCCTTTTTCATTTTATCCTTTGGCAAGCTCCTCGTGTTTGAAAGATCTTGATATATATATATATATATATATATATATATATATATCCAATTGGATGTAAGTTAGCATGAATTATTATTGTTGACATCACCCAAAGGTGAATACGTTGGGAGGCAACACAATAAGCCCCTATATTTCTCAGTGTCCGGTTGAAACTCCATAACCACAAGTACTGCGTGAGTGTTAGCAATTGTAGAAGACTATATGATAGTTGAGTATGTGGACTTGCTGAAAAGCTTTATTCTTGACTCTTTCTGATGTTATGATAAATTGCAATTGCTTCAGTGACTGAGATTATAATTTGTTAGTTCCCAATGAAGTTTCTGAACCATACTTGACATTGTGAATTGATTGTTACTTGAGCATAAGAAAACATATGACAAAATCTATATATGTTGCTATTATAAGAATGATCATGATGCCCTCATGTCCGTATTTTATTATTATCGACACCTCTATCTCTAAACATGTGGACATATTTTTCGATATCGGCTTTCGCTTGAGGACAAGCGAGGTCTAAGCTTGGGGGAGTTGATACGTCCATTTTGCATCATGCTTTTGTATCAATATTTATTGCATTATGGGCTGTTATTACACATTATATCTCAATACTTATGGCTATTCTCTCTTATTTTACAAGGTTTACCATGAAGAGGGGGAATGCCGGCAGCTGGAATTCTGGCTGGAAAAGGAGCAAATATTGGAAACCTATTCTGCACAGCTCCAAAAATCCTGAAACTCCACGGAAGTAAGTTTTGGAACTAATAAGAATTATTGAGCGAAGAAAACACCAGAGGGGGCCCACACCCTGGCCAGGAGGGTGGGGGCGCGCCCACCCCTACTGGGTGCGCCCCTGTCTCCTGGGGCCCCTGGTGGCCCTCCGGTGCCCATCTTCTGCTATATGAAGGCTTTTACCCTGGAAAAAATCATAAGCAAGCTTACGGGACGAAATTCCGCCACCACGAGGCGGAACCTTGGCAGAACCAATCTAGGGCTCCGGCAGAGCTGTTCTATCGAGGAAACTTCCCTCCGGGAGGGGGAAATCATCACCATCGTCATCACCAACGATCCTCTCATCAGGAGGGGGTCAATCTCCATCAACATCTTCACCAGCGCCATCTCCTCTCAAAACCCTAGTTCATCTCTTGTATCCAATCTTGTATCAAAACCACAAATTTGTACCTGTGGGTTGCTAGTAGTGTTGATTACTCTTTGTAGTTGATGCTAATTGGTTTACTTGGTGGAAGATCATATGTTCAGATCCTTAATGCATATTATTACTCCTCTAATTATGAACATGAATATGCTTTGTGAGTAGTTACGTTTGTTCCTGAGGACATGGGTGAAGTATTGCTATTAGTAGTCATGTGAATTTGGTATTCGTTTCATATTTTGATGAGATGTATGTTGTCTTTCCTCTAGAGGTGTTATGTGAACGTAGACTACATGACACTTCACCATTATTTGGGCCTAGAGGAAGTCATTGGGAAGTAATAAGTAGATGATGGGTTGCTAGAGTGACAGAAGCTTAATCCCAAGTTTATGTGTTGCTTCGTAAGGGGCTGATTTGGATTCATATCTCTAATGTTGTGGTTAGGTTTACCTTAATACTTCTTTTGTAGTTGCGGATGCTTGCAATAGGGGTTAATCATAAGTGGTATGCTTGTCCAAGTAAGGGCAGTATCCAAGCACCGGTCCACCCACATATCAAATTATCAAAGTACCGAACACAAATCATATGAGCGTGATGAAAACTAGCTTGACGATAATTCCCGTGTGTCCTCGGGAGCTCTTTTCTCATTATAAGAAATTGTCCAGGCTTGTCCTTTGCTACAAAAAGGATTGGGCCACCTTGCTGCATTTTATTTACTTTCATTGCTTGTTACTCATTACAATTTATATTATCACAAAACTATCTGTTACCTACAATTTCAGTGCTTGCAGAGAAAACCTTACCAAAAACCGTTTGTCATTTCCTTCTGCTCCTCGTTGGGTTCAACACTCTTACTTATCGAAAGGACTACGATAGATCCCCTATACTTGTGGGTCATCATGCCTCTGTAAAGAAAATCAGGGGGGAGGCAGCGTATATCGTTTCACACACAAAGGTGACACGTTCCCTCTCGGAACCACGAGGCTTGTTGAGAGAATCTCCGGTTTTGCAAGAAGCTTATACCAAAACTTGTCCCAATTCAGCCAAAAATTAGGGTTTAGATTATCCCAAACATCTTGCTACCTAGACCAATAATGTACTATGATTTGAATTCAACATAAAATGGATACAAATATTTGAATTGGGGAGCGTATGGTACATGTAGTTCATAGTGAAATATGATTACTGCTATATGCATGTTTTTTGTTATCAAGATAATATTTAAATTATTGTATAACTTTACAACAATCGTATTCAAATAAGGAAAATTGATTCAAATTTAGTCCATATGGTAGACGACAATATATATGTTCACATGGTGGAGTAAAATGTTCATATATGATGGAAGATCAAAATGTACGACTACACCAAATATTAACCGCAAGGTCACCTATCGATATATTCGAATTCAACATAACGTGGATTCAAAAATTGAAATTCAAGATCCTGGCATTTGTAATCATATAAAAAGGGACATTACTCTTTCTTTTGGTGGGAATTGATTTGTTTTTTGTTGTTGTTGAGGGAAGTGCGAATCGATTTGGTATTGTGCAAGGTAATCTTGTTGTCCCGATTTTTTTTACATTTTTCTTGTAGTTTTTTCAATGGCATCTATAGCAATATAGTAAAAGGGGACATGACTCTCTTGTGTATTGTATGAATTGTTTTTTTACACGTTAAGTTTGTTCTGCCGAACAAGGAATCCGCACCTTGTTATCCCGAAATTTTCAAGCTCGAGTATCTTTTGTCTCACCTGCTTTGAAACTCCCGCTTCTTGAACCCGCGCCGCGCCTTGTTATCCCGAAACTTTGACGCGTGCGAGAACTCCCTCCTCATCCGAAATTGGTCCTGCAGCCCAGACACGCGAAATCCCCCTTCTACCCCTCAGCCGGAAATGAAGCTCCACGTCGCGGTGTAAAAACCGGTGGGGGTATGCTGGTAACTTACCCTACATTTCAGACAAGCGCGTCCCTAAGCTTGGCTCCCCCCTCCCCCTTCGCTCCCCCATTCGTACACCAAGGCCGCCAAAACCCGCGAAACCCCACGCCCCTCCCTCGGCCTCCCGGCCACCGCCTAGCCGGAGACTCTTCCCCGACTATGTCATCCACCGCAACAGCTCGCCCTCCCTCATCCACCGCACCGGATGAGGATCCGTTGTCGATCTCATCGTCCCGCCGGATCAGCCGCCCCGTCCTCCACCTCCAAGGAGCTGCCCTGACGTTTGCCTCGTCTATCGTGCCACCTCAATCCCCACATCACCGTCTTGACCTGCCCCACCAAAACCACAGCACCCTCACCAATTCCTCTGACGAAGCCGAGGCCAACTCGACGCCACCAAGGAGGTTCTGCACTCACCGCTACATTTTATCTTTTATTCGATCTCACGGGGCTGCCGGTGCTCGAAACCGAGCAGACATGGTGGGTCTCCATCGACAGTGCCGTCGCTGGCCACATCATCCACGGCGTCTCTCCCCCATGTCGTTGCTTCCTCGGTGGCGACTTCCACAATGGCACTAGCTGCAGCTGCTCCGGCTGTCGCTCGTGTTGCAGCTCTGTTCTTGCTGTGGGTCGCGCTGCTGCACTGCTCTTGCTTTCGTTCGTGCTGCTGCTCTGCTCTTGCTCTCGCTTGCGCTGCTGCTGCTGCACGACCTCCGGCAGCTACAGGAGTTGATGCTTTAGCACTCGCTCGCGGTGCTACTGCATGACTTGCTCTCTGCTAGTGCGTTCCCTGCTCGAGCATCTGCTGATTTAGATCACTGCTTCTCTGCTACTAGTGCTCGAACGCCCTAAACATCTATTGCAATGCTCTGGTACTAGTTCAATCAGTTTCGACAGTAAAATTCAGTTTCAACTGTGAAGTTCATTTTCTTCAGTTAAGTTCGGAGTGAACATTACTTACAACATCTGTCTGAGTGGCCGTGGCGCGGCTGATGCGTTTTACATCTAGCACTTTTTGGTGATGTATTTTACATCATCTATTGCAGATGATATTAGGGTCCCACTTCATATTAACATTGTATGTCTTGTCCTGCTTCAGCCTCGTCGCCGTACACCTTAGTGGAGCTGCTCCAATGATGGAACCGACCATCACAGCGGAGAAGTACCCTCGGCGCCGTTTCTAGAGGCCTCGGATCTTCTTCCCCGCCTTCGATAGTCACACCAGCATCATCACCATCCTCCGCGTCCAACCCAATGATGCTGAGGTCCACAAGGCTATGCCAAAGAGGTTGTACACTCATCGCATCACTTTGTTACTCTGCATTCATGTCGATCCCTCAGGGATCCTTTGCTATGGAACTACTATTCGTGCAAATCTGTTAGAAGGAGTGGAGCAAAGCAAAACTGGAGGATTTTTTCCTTTGGTGTCTCTTTCGAAGAAAAAATGTAGGATTTTTATTCACTTGGACGTCCTTTTCAAATTAATATGCATGAAGAGCAGAACTAATTGCATAACTGGCATAATAAATAAGATTCTTATTTTTTTCATTTTCATGCGGTTTGACTTTAATTTGACCATGTTTCTCCATTCCCGTGTTCTTCCAATTCATGTGAACCAAACACCCAGGTTGACTGAAATCCTATGTTTCCAAATGCTCTATTTTGCACGTGCATTCCTATCCTATTCCTGTGTTTTTCCTGTCCCTATGTTTATAGGATCCTCCAATTCTAAGGAGCCCTTACAGATTTACTTCATTTTCAAATAGGCGTCAAAGAAAACTCTGTGTGTTATGTCCTGCTCCTGCCGTGTTGTCATCCACCCCACCTGAGGTGCACCATCGACAGAAGCGTTCACTGTAGTAGAGAGCCCCCCTGCAGACTTTCTTTCGCTGCCTCAGATCATCTTCCCCGTTGCCGGCAACCATGCCAACAACATTACCATCATCGACTGAGCAGATGAACCTGAGGACTACACAGTTCTGGAAGAGAGGTCGCAGTCTTTCGTGTTTGCTTACGTTATACATCGGTTATTATTACCTGCTACTTTATTGTTCAAACTCGAGTTTTGAAATGCCCATGGGTCTCATATCGAGCCAGCAACGAATAGTATATGTCTACTATCTGGTTCATCTGGGGTCTTCTATGTGGTTCATCTTGGGTGGGCAACAAACAATAGATGATCCATTGTCTACCTTTTTAAACTGAAGCTATAATCTACCTGCTATCATTAATTTTGGATCCATCCACTCGTTTGCTACCATCAGTCTTGATTTTTGCATGCACCCCTTAGGCCTTACAAAATCTAACTATTTTTTTATTATGCATGTCAGATATTGTACACAATCGTACTGAACATGTAGAGAAAAAGAGAAGACCGTTGTGTGGGAATATAATGTCATGCAGACGCCGCTCCATGGTGGGCGAAGTGGGCCCCCCTCCTGCATTTCCAGATTGAATTCCAGAGGAAGATAACTATTCAGATGGAGATTCAGAAGGAGCCGACCACGCCTGTTTACCACCTGAGGTGTTTGCTCTAATCTGGCATGCTGATGTTGGTCATATCATGCATATGGCGCCTTGCATTGCTTACATTATACATCTTATATGTCATCAACTTAGTTTAGATTTTCTTTGTGTGAATGCCACCTGTTTGGTTTCTATATCATACTCCCACCATTCCTAAATATTTGTCTTTTTAGAGATTTCAACAAGTGACTACATACAAAACAAAATGAGTGAATCTACACTCTAAAATATGTCTATATACATCCGTATGTGGTAGTCCATTTGAAATCTCTAAAAAGCAAATATTTAGGAATGGAGGGAGTATATGTGAATTATGTAATGCCATCTTCTTTAGCCAGGCATCATATACGTGAATCATGCAATGCCATCCTGTTTAGCCAGTCATCGTATATGTGAATTGTATCGTGCCATATTTTTTTCCATAATGTATTCCATTTGTCAACAATGTTTATACATTCATCTACTCTTCCTGTGCATCAGCCATTTGGGTCGGTCATGGGAAAATCTGGAGTGAAAACAAGGTCTTCTGAGAAGTTAGTGCTACCTGTCGATGCAAATTTCTTGCTGGTTATAGATAGCTCCTCAGAGGAGGATTCAGAGACAGATGACCAGTCGTATCCCACCCCCCCGAGGTGCATGCTCTAACTTGGCTGGGTTATATTGCTCATATCATGCATATGGTGTCTTGCATTGCCATGCCATCTGCTTAGATTAGGCATGCTTTGTGTGAATGCCTCCTGTTTGCTTTCTATATCAGATATGTGAATTATGCAATGCCATGTTTTTCAGCGAGTTATCATATATGTGAATTATGCACCGCCATGGAGCCAGGCATCATATATGTGAAATATCTCATGCCATCTTTTTTCATTACGTGTTCCATTTGTCAACAATCTGTGTATATTGAACTACTCTTCATGTGTATCAGCCATTTGAGCCAGTTATGGAAAAATCTAGAGTGAAAACAAGGTCTTCAGAGCAGGCAATGGTGCCTGTTGAAGCATATATCTCGATGGTTACAGGGATCTCCTCAGAGGAGGATTCAGAGACATATGACCAGTCCTATATCCCACCTGAGGTATATGCTCTAAGTTGCAATGTTTATATTTCTCATACGATGCATATGGTGTCTTGCATTGCTTAATTTAGACATCATATGCACAATATTGAATTCCATCTGCTTAGTTTAGAGATCATACATGCGAGTGCCAGCTGCATAGTATATGAATCAATTATGTATATTATATCATGCCATCCTATATACTTAGACAACATGTATGTGAATTATTTCATCCCAATCTATTTTAGAAAGGCATCATATAGTTTTGTCATGTCATCCTGTTTAGGTACTCATCATATGTTGAATTATCCCATTATATCATGTTAAGTTATCCATCATATATCTGAAACTGTGTCATGCTATCTTGTTTAGTTAGGCATCATATATGTGAAATTGTGTCATGCTGTCCTGTTTGGTTAGACAACATATATGTGAATTACCACATCTGTCTATCATACAATGTCTATACATTCAATTTCTTTTCTTGTTTATCAGCCATTTGAATTGGAGGGGGTGATGGCAGTATCTAAGGGAGCAAAACCCGTTCTTCATAAAAGACAGTGCTACCCGTCGATGCAGATAGAACCATGGTTGTACTGGCCCACAAACTAGCCCCACCACACATACTCGAGACTCTTCCAGATTGCACACTTACATCGTTGGGCAGAGAACCAGCTACAACCCATCTAACCGCAACCCCAGTGGTAAGTAACCCACTTCTAGTTGACAAAGCACCATGTCCACCATAGAGTACCCCCACACGAGCAGTTTGTAAAGCTAATGCAGTGCCCAAAGCACGAAGACCACCATAGCTAACCCAAACTCCACGTTTAAAGCAGAAGAGCAACTATTCTCAAGTCAGATTCCGTAGCTATGGTCCATACTCCTTTGCTGTTGCATCACTGTATTTACTCATACCAACTACTTTCGAATTTGAAGGATCCAATTGAAACTCCAATGGCGCAACAGGTATGTTTTAAACCTATTTCTTTAATTGGATTGCTGTTCCAACTTCTTGCTCTATGTTGATTTCAGTTTAAGTTGTATAAACAGTTATGTTCTCATGTGATGCACATTACAAGTGCTGCCAATGTTGTGTAGTTTCTCAGACTTATACTCTGTCTATGTTGCTGTGTCTTAAAAATATATGAGTTGAACTGTGTCTCTATCTTGATTAGAGAACATAAACTAGAATGATATGGACAATACAGTGACCATAGTACATAGATATCTGTTTGTTTCATGCTGTTATCCTGTCCACCTTACTATTGAACCGGTTTACCAAAATGAGTTTCGTATACTACAAGCTAAACCTGTGATGTGTCTGCTTGTCTCTCTTGTAGTATGCAAACAGAATATTGGAGAAGAGCACCCCACTATGCAATGGTAGAGAAAGTAATGCAGATAAGGTTCAAGATAGTGAGACAACCCTGTTGGTCTCCAAGAAAGGTGATAAAACGATCTTGTGGATAGTGAGAAAACCCCACAGTCCTGCGTTGATGTAGTGTTCGAGTTACTAGCTAGTACCACTGGCACAAGCTCTTCGAACTCACTGCCTAAATCACTTCGGCTTCTTCAGTCTCAGCTACAAGCTGAAAGGCATCAGTCAGCTATGCTGTGGCAAGAAGCCGAAGGACTGAGGAAGTCCCTGCAGAATTCAGATGCATACTTTCTTGTGCAACATCAAGCGCTGGAGGATTTAAGCGCCAAACAAGAGAAAGTTAATAAGCTTGCTAAGCATCTTGCCAGCATTATAGGTACCCAGGATATTGTTTCTTGAACTCTTCTGAAGTGGTTTCAGTTCTGGACTTGTTTTGTTGCGGCGTTTATATGCTGCTTTGTTCCCTATATTTGCACTGGTGGCGAACTTTGATGCCCAGTGGATGTAATATGTGTAATATCCGTGATAGCCTAGCATAAGTTTCTTGCTTATTTATTTCCTTGTTGTCTTGTTTATTTGTTTGCTTGTAGTCAGTGTAGTTCTTTTTCCGCGGTTTGCTAGTGGCTGCAATAACCTATTTTTTAAAACTAGGCCACAATAACCATGGGATAATATTTACTGTAGTGACACTGGGCCTCCTACGGGCCGTAGAAACAGTGGGCCTTCTACGGGCCATAGAAACAGTGGGCCTTCTATGGGCCGTAGAAACAATGGGCCTTCTACGAGCCGTATGATCGATTGGCCAAACATGGGCCAAACAAACCGCATTATGGCCGTAGACAGGCTAGAGTTGGAATCGTCCATTCATGGGCCGGCCATAATGGGCCATCGTTAATAGGTCGTATTTGATGATGCTATGAAAACGACCCAACGTATTAACGGACCACAAACGGGCCGACTATAACCACGGGCTGAATTTGGCCCGCAAGCAGAAAATGACAGTAACGGGTCGTAAGTAAACGAATGCTGGAAATGAGCCCAAGAATAAATGGGCTCTGAGAAGGATGAAAGATAACATGGGCTGGAAACGGCCCAACGGAATAACGGGCCGTTAGTGGGTATAAAGTGATACACTGTTCATTACGGGCCAGTTTCACCACGGACCGTTAATGGGTGTAAAGTGATACACTGTTCATTACGGGCCAGTTTCACCATGGGTCGTTAATAGGCCAAGAGTTACAAAGGGCCTCATATGGGTCGAAATACGTCATGGGCCATACATGGGCCAGAAGTGAAAACGGGATGGAATCATATTGGATGGCCCAGATGACGCTACTAGGCCTAATTTGGATAGGGCGTAACGGGCCTTGGGTTAGCGGGCTGTAAATGGGCTATATGCGAACATGCCGTTAACAGGATTTCCATGGGCCAACCCGCCACCTTTTGACCAAGTCAAACGGGCCGGCCTTTTTACAGGAATGGGCCTCTGTTGGGCCGTGCCACGTGTCGACGTATCATAGGCGCCTTCTGTCCAATGAGTGGATGACATCTGTCCCAACGATGAGCCGACACGTGTTTCCTCCAGCCAATGATTATTTTACATGTGGAAAATCCCCATTGGTCGGGGCTGTTAATGGGTTATCGGATCCAAAACCCAACCCGATAGCTTAACGGTGTTCCTTTACGATGGATGCCATGTGTCGGTCACCCTTGACAAAATCACTTCTGTGACACGCGATTTATCGTCATGGAAGTGGACACTTCCGTGATGATAATTTTGGTAATGTCATGGAACACTTCTACGACAACACATGTATGACTATCTTGATTCTGTCATAAAATCGTCATGGATGTACATGCATGAAAAAAAACGCAACCTACTGTGACAAACACGTATCATCACGGAAGTGTATTTTTTTGTAGTGTATGTCGCACCTACCACCCGACATTTGGCGCCCACCGTGGGGCCTGGTGCACCGTCGTCCGGAGACCTGCTCTGGACGGGAACCCTCTTCCTTCCTAGCGAGTGTAGCCAGCCTGGCACGCCTGATGGCGCTTGCCGCGACATGGTGCATGGCATCAACGCTGCCTGCACAGCGAGCTGCCCCGCCGATCTTCTCGGTGAGGTCTACCTCTCCGACGAGCCCGCGCCAGACGCAGGTGCAACCAGCTCCAAGAGCTGCCTCGTCGACCTCCTTGGCAAGCTCGACTTCGCCAACGAGCCCACCTATGACCTGGAGTTGATCGGCTCCACCGACCCGATGCTTGTCGACTCCGACACGACATCCCTCGACGCCTTCCCCGTCAACGTGGTGGTCATCGACGACTCTCTTACTCGTGTCAACAGCGGCAGCAGCACAGTCACCGAGGTGTTGGTCATCAGCCATGGCGCTGCATCCAGCGAGAACGCCCACAACAATCTGCAAACGGTGCTACATGATCTGTCCGCCCCCATTCCGGCTGACGCCCATGCCGAGACGTTGGAGGCCCACTGCCTTGCCCTTGTCGAGAAAGGCAAGAAGATAGCCTCCATGAGATGCCACACTGAGGCTTATCAGCGTGAGGTTGATCGTTCCGCCTCCGGCACGCCGGCTGCTGGCGGACCCAGCCGGCTTGGCGCTATCAAGAAGCATGGCGCAGCCATCGCCAGCATGCTGGGGGCCCGCTGCCCAGTCTACACCACGCCACTCGAGAACCTGCGTGCCTCTCAGGCGGCAGTAGACAAGATGGAAGGCTTGGACGGCGACAAGTTGTGCTGCATGACAAGACACGTCCAGCAGCTCATCGACGCGGCTGCAGATGGCAAGAAGCCGGTGCCCGTGCCGAGAGTCCACCCCCTCGCTGAGAGCACGGCGCAACCTCCCGAACGCCGACTGCAGGCGGAGCCGGCGAGCAAAAAGATAAGGAGCCGACTGCTAGCCGCAGTCGGTCACGCCTCACCATCGAGCATGACGCAGAAGGCCGCCCCCGAGCCACGGAGCGGCGAGGCAATAACCCGCCTCCTCCTCTGCCCCGCAGGGAGAGACATCCCTCCCTGCTGCCTGTTGAGCACCCGACTCTCAGCGGCCGGCTGGGCTGCCGCGAAGGAATAGGCGAGAATGATGCCCGCTATCGGATCGACCGCCTCGCGCTATCCCTAGCGCTAGAAGAAGAAGATAGTGTCGGCCCACCTTGTTTTGGTCCCCGCATTCGCGACGAGCCCTTTCCAAAGGGGTTCTCACTCCCAAGAGACACACCCAAATACAACGGCTTGGTGAAGCCAGAAGACTGGTTGATAGACTACTCCACTGCAGTCAACATAGCAAACGGCAACAGGCGCGTTGCCGTGAAGTACGTCCCCCTCATGCTTCAAGGCACGGAACGCACCTGGTTGAACAACCTCAAGCCTTACAGCGTCAACAGCTGACTGGACTTCACTGAAATCTTCATCCGCAACTTCACCAGCACGTACAAGCGGGCACCCAAGCCACGTCAACTTTCCCTGTGTGTCCAAGGCCCGACCGAGTCCAGCCGCGACTACCTGACACGCTGGGCCGAGCTTCGCAACTCCTATGAAGGGGTGCACGAGGTGCAAGCTATAGAATACTTCACCGCCGGGTGCCGAGAAGGCACCCTCCTCAAGCACCGACTTCTCTGCGACGAGCCGACTACACTTGACGAGCTGCCGATCATAGCAGATAAGTATGCCACTGCTGACTCTTCAATGAAGACGGAGCTCCGGGTGGACGCCTTTGGAAAGGTGCTCCCTCCGGCTCCGAAAACGCCGGCTGGCGACACCAATCGGCGCCCGCATGAAAACGATAACAAACGCAAGGCCCCGATGCCAACTTCCACTAACCAGCAAGTGGCAACAGTTGAAGATCAACAGCCAGAAGGGCAACCCGTACCCAAGCGGCAGAAAGGCGGCAGGCCGGCTTGGCAGCCTGCTTTCTCCTATGAACAAACACTTGACGCCCCCTGCAAGTTCCACAGTGGCACGAAGCCGTCCAACCACATAACCTGGAAGTGACATTGGCTCGCCCGAATCTCCAAGGGCGAAGGGCTGATGTCTCTTCCGCCTGCTGGCCAACCGCCTCTGGCTCCTCAGCAGTCGGCCGCCCGCCCTATAGTTGGAGCCATCCAAGACGAGTTCCCTGATGAGCACGTGCCCTATGTTGTCTTTACAAGCCAAGTTGATGACAGGCGCAGCCGGCGCCGGAAGCACCAAGAAGTCAATGCAGTTGCCTCCAAAGATCCAGAGTTCATGCATTGGTCTGAAAAGCCCATCAGCTAGAGCCGAGCCGATCACCCAGAGGTGATGCCTTCTCTGGGTTCTTATGCTTTGGTGTTCGATGCCACCTTTGCAACGGAGAGGCGGGCTGCTCATTTCTCCTGAGTTCTGATTGATGGCGGAAGCAGTATCAACATCATGTACCATGACACCATGGAGAAGCTGAATATCAAGACGAAGCAGCTCTTGCCCAGTCAAACCGTCTTCCATGGCATTGTACCCGGACTACCATGATCACCAATCGGCAAGATCAAGATAGATGTCCTCTTCGGAGACAAATATCACTTCCGTCGTGAAGCAGTTTGGTTTGAGGTTGTGAATCTAGAGAGCCCTTATCACTTTTACTTGGCCGACCTGCCCTGGCCAAGTTCATGGCTGTGCCCCACTATGCCTACCTCAAGATGAAGATGCCGGGCTCCAAGGGCATCATCACCATAGTCGGAGAATACAAGAAGTCCTCTGCATGTGCTACAGCCAGCAACCGGCTGGCCGAGTCCCTCGTGATCGCTGCTGAGAAAAAGATCCTTGATCGGGTTGTGGCCATGGCAGGCAAGCAGCCGGACCTATCGCCCAATCTCAAGGAGTCGGAAGCTCAGGGCTCCTTCCAGCCGGCCAAGGAAACAAAGAAGATACCTCTGGTCCCAGAGCACCCGGAGAGGTTTGCTATTGTAGGAGCAAACCTGGACAGCAAATAGGAAAGCGAGCTCGTCGATTTCCTCCGTGAGAATCGGGATATCTTTGCATGGTCCCCCAAGGACATGCCAGGTGTTCTGACGGATTTCGCCGAGCACAAGCTACATGTCCGAGCAGATGCAAAACCAGTCAAACAGCCCCTTCGTCGACTGTCGGAGGAGAAGAGAAGAATTGTTTGGTGAAGAGATAGCCTGGCTTCTGGCAGCCGACTTCGTTATGGAGGTGTTCTTTCCAGAATGGCTTGCCAACCCAGTCCTTGTACTGAAGAAGAACAAGAAGTGGCGCATGTGTATAGATTATACCAACCTCAACAAAGCTTGCCCCAAAGATCCGTTTGCTTTGCCCCGGATTGATCAAGTGATAGACTCCACAGCCGGATGCGAGCTGCTGAGTTTCTTGGATGCCTACTCGGGTTACCATCAGATCAAGTTGGATCCAGCTGACCGCCTGAAGACCACCTTCATCACACCATTCGGAGCTTTCTACTACCTGACTATGACATTCGGCTTGAGAAACGCCGGTGCCACTTTTCAGTGTTGCATGCAGAAATGCCTCCTCAAGCAACTCGGCAGAAATGCTCACGTCTACAAGATATTGTGGTGAAGACGTAGAAGCGCGGCACCTTGCTGGAAGATCTCAAGGAAACATTTGACAACTTGTGCCATTTTCAGATCAAGCTCAACCCTGAGAAATGTGTGTTTGGGGTACCAGCCGGCCAGCTCCTTGTCTTCCATGTCTCTGAACACGGCATCGAGTGCAACACGGTGAAGATCAAGGCTATAGAGAGGATGGAGATTCCCACCCGGCTGCGAGACGTCCAGAAGTTCACCGAGTTCCTAGCTTCCCTTAACCGCATCATCAGCCGGTTAGGGAAGAAGGCTCTCTCCCTATATCAACTCATGAGGAAATCCACTCACTTCGAGTGGAACGACTAGGCGGACGAAGCTTTTCACCAGCTAAAGAAGATGTTGGCCATGCTGCCTGTCCTGGCTGCCCCGACTGAGAAAGAGCCTATGCTCCTTTACATTGCCGCAACCAACCGAGTGGTAAGCACTGTCATCGTGGTTCAGCGCCCAGAAGAAGACAAAGCTCAGCTGGTCCAGAGGCCGGTGTATTACCTGAGTGAAGTACTATCAACCTCGAAGCAGAACTATCCCCACTACCAGAAGATGTGCTATGGTGTGTACTTTGCTGCCAAGAAGCTCAAGACCTACTTTCAAGAGCATCCCATCACGGTCTTTTGCACTGCCCCGCTTGCCGAGATCATGGGCAGCCGGGGTGCATCTGGCCGGGTGGCCAAGTGGGCCATTGAGCTGGCTCCTTATACCATCTTCTACCAGCCTTGCACCACCATCAAGTCCCAAGTGCTGGCCGACTTCCTCGTTGACTAGTCCGAGACCCAGTACCTGCCACCAGCACCCGACTCCACCCATTGGCGGATGCACTTTGATGGATCCAACATGCGCACTGGTTTGGGAGCCGGCATCGTCCTCACCTCTCCCAAAGGCGACAAGCTCAGATACACATTGCAAATCCGTTTTGCCGCCTTCAACAACGTGGCCGAGTATGAGGCGCTCATACATGGGCTCCGGCTAGCCAAAGAGCTCGGCATCCGCCGGATCCTGTGCTATGGCGACTCAGACTTGGTGGTCCAACAGTCATCTGGTGATTGGGACGCCAAGGATGCAAACATGGCGAGCTACCGCTTCCTCGTTCAGCAACTCAGCGGATATTTTGAAGGGTGCGAGTTCCTCCACATGCCACGTGTCGGTGTCAAAACCGGCGGATCTCGGGTAGGGGGCCCGAACTGTGCGTCTAAGGCTGATGGTAACAGGAGGCAGGGGACATGATGTTTTACCCAGGTTCGGGCCCTCTCAATGGAGGTAATACCCTACTTCCTGCTTGATTGATCTTGATGATATGAGTATTACAAGAGTTGATCTACCACGAGATCGTAGAGGCTAAACCCTAGAAGCTAGCCTACGGTATGATTGTTGTCGTCCTACGGACTAAACCCTCCGGTTTATATGGACAATGGAGGGGGCTAGGGTTACACAAAGTCGGTTACAGAGAAGGAGATCTATCATCCGAATCACCAAGCTTGCCTTCCACACAAAGGAGAGTCCCATCCAGACACGGGACGAAGTCTTCAATCTTGTATCTTCATAGTCCAACAGTCCGGCCAAAGTATATAGTCCGACTGTCCGGATACCCCCTTATCCAGGACTCCCTCAGTAGCCCGTGAACCCGGATTCAATGACGATGAGTCCGGCACGCAGATTGTCTTGAGCATTGCAAGCCGGGTTCCATCTCCGAATACTCCAAGGTAAATTTCGAACACTTAAGTCGTGTACGGCTCTGCAAGACAAATTTCACATACCACCGTAGAGAGAACAATAATCCACAAATCTGATCTGCTGACAACTCTTCGTAGCATGACATCACGCCACGGCCCGACCATTATTCGAACCATTTTTTACAACCAGCTACCACACACGTTGCGAGGCGGTTTCCTTGGCACGTCTTGTCGAAGCAGAGATTGTGTCCCCATTATTGCGGGATCCTCATCAATACGGTTATGGGTAACCCCGCCACGCCTGTTGGCATGACTCCGTGTTTTTAGGCAAGTCCCGAACGGTTACGCTGGGGACACTTGATATCCTCCCCCTTTATAGAGGGGTCAAGGCCTATCCCTTTCCATGATTGCACCTTTCTGCCTCCCGAGTTCCAATACCCGAAGCTCAAGCTTAGGCACTCCGGATCTTCAATCATGTCCAGATCCAACCTTCAAGGTCGGTGGATGGCCTCCTCTGTCACAGAGGAGGACATTGCGAAGCTCAGGGAGGCCAGATATTTGACCGCCGACGTTAAGCACAGGCTTCCCACCCCTAGGCAGGTCATCCCCACTCCCAAACACAACGAGAGTATCGTATTTGTTTCTCACTTCCTCTGAGGCTTGGGCCTTACTCTTGATCCCTTCGTGAGAGGGCTCATGTTCTATTACGGGCTAGATTTTCACAATCTAGCTCCGGATTCCATCCTCCACATCTCGTCGTTTATCGTCGTGTGTGAAGCCTTCCTCCACATGACCCCACACTTCGGCCTATGGCTCAAGACCTTCAATGTGAAGCCGAAGGTGATTCAGGGGCGACGCATGGAGTGCATAGGCGCCGCAATAAGCAGAAACGCCGATGTTCCGTGGCCAGAAGGTTCCTTCCCGGAGGTGTCTGATCTGTGGCAACGGAGGTGGTTCTACGTCACAGCTCCTCGAGGCACAACGTGGGTGGATGCCTCTGCCTTCCGTCCGGGCCCTCTACCTCAACTGGCGTCGTGGGCCAATGTGGGACTAGATTGGGGGCCTTCTAATGATGTACCGGCATTGCAGAGCCCTATTCGGGAGCTTCTTGAGAGGGATATTGATCTTGTCAAAATAATTCAGGTAATGCTATTTGGAAGGTCCACGAACCATTCAGCACCTCTTCGGCATGATGCTCGAAGGGATGTATAAGTTATTCCTCGGACCACAAGTAAGGTGTCCGGACACCACCGAGGATGCGGGCCTGAGCTGCAACTGCCCAGATACCCAAGTAAGTAACCCTGTAACCGAACACTTCGCTTATGTTTAATACAACATTATTCTGAAAACTTGTCCGCGGCCAGGATTGGCTCAGTAAGGCGGAGAGGATCAGGTGTCCGGCCCAACTTCCCGAAGGCTCGCCCAGTCCTGCAATAGCCAGGATGCTTAGACGCGCATTAAGCCAAGTGCCCTCGGGGAAAGGGGAAGAGAAGAATAGAGAAGCCAAACTCCACACATTGCACATCCAAATCGGGCGAATTACTATCTCCATGAAGGAGGATAGTCAGGGAGGTTTTTCCAAAGTTTCCTCCCTGAGGGAAGAAAAGGGTTGCCTCCGAAGACTTGGAGATGGAGGTGCCTCAGCAAGGGAAGAGAGCTTCACTAGGGGGCCCTACCCTGAAGGGCGTCCTCACCGCACCGTGCCCGCAAACGGGCCAGCCCTCCACCGAGCTGTAAGTTAATAAACAAGAAGCTATTGCTTTTTCCTCTGAGAACAATAACCAGGATCTATTTTTTTGCAGTCCGGTTAGTAGCTTGTCTCAATAGGGTTCATCTTCGGGGGATCTTCTTCCGGAGATGATGGAGAGTGAAACCCCACCTGCCTCTCCACCCCATGGGGCAAGCGACCCGGAGGTGTCGTCACGGAGGAGTCCAGATTTGCTGAGGCCGGAAGCTAACACTTCGGCTGCACCGAGCCTGGCGCGTTCGGCTCCCATGGAGGGCAATGAGAAGGGTCTGGGACAGTCCGGTGCCCAGCCGAACATATTGACGGGCCTCCTGGAGCAAGCTGCTCTCTCGGAGGAGCACCGTACTCTAATGGGTACGATGTTGGAGAAGATTTCGTCCGCCACAAGCGGGTTAAATGAAGCTTTTGGAAGCTTGCTCAAAGGCTTCGAGGTACGCGATGAAATACGCAATTTTTGGTTGTACCGCACGCGCTAGGTGTCCTCCGTATAGATAGTAGCCCCTAAGACTCTGGTTGCCAGCCCTAGGCGGCAAACGGAGGATCACATTCTCAAGTAATGATCATACTGCATTCATGCGGAGGTGGCTAAGGGTCCGGCGGGAGACCGGACCTCTGAATTCACCGAACTGAGGCGACAGATTGATGTGGTGGATGCCGACATCATGCTTGTAAATAAGCGGCTTGACGAGTCACAGAGTATGCGCTCGTTTTTTCCTCATTTGTTAAGGAAATATGGAGAGGATTGTAATATTAATATGGTATGATGCGACTGCAGGCGGAGCTGCTGCCATTGAGGCCCTGAGGGCGGAACTTGCCCTAGCCAAGGAACAAGCCCGGGCTGGCAATGCGGCTGCCCTAAAGGCAGTCGAAGACTTGAGAGCCGAACAGGCTGCTCATCACCAAAGCGAAGAAAAGATAGCCGAGATGGCTATGGAGCTAAGGGACGCCGCCAAGCCGGTAAGAGCTTCTCGAGAAGGAGAATCAGGCAAAGGCGGCTGACCTAAAGAAGGCCCTGGATGCGGCTAAGGAGACGTGCTCTGAAATTAGAGCCGCGAGGGAGGAACTTCAACAAGCCGAAGAAATTACAGCTGGAAGCCCATATTTGTTGCGGATGAAGTTGTTAGATCCAAAGTATGCTCCTTTGGATCGGCTTTGGAGCGCTGTAGATGAGTATGCGGACTTGGCGAAAAGTATGGCTGATGCGACCAAGTTATTCAAGGATCATAAAGATAATGAAATAGAAATGTTGTTTTGGTCGCAATTTAGCGCTCCAACGCGCTCATTGCCATTGAGTGAGAGGATTCCGGTATAGCCGAGCTCCATAGGTTGTGCGGTCTCGCAATGAGGTCTGTAATAGACCATCTATGGCCGAAGGGACCGAGGCTGGATAGTTACTTTGGTTTAGTGCAACAATTATTTGGCGCCGGATCGTGAATCGATGCCATGAAAAGGTCGGCGTGCATAGAGGGTGTGAGGATGGCTCTTGCCCGTGTTAAGACATATTGGGTAGATATGGAGGCCACCAGCATTGCAACCCAGAGTCCGGTAGGAAGCCAGGACCCAGCCGAGCACTATTTTGAGCAGGTCATAGAAGGTGCATGTATAATAGAGGCTCAGTGCTCGAAGAATTTCATGTTCGAGTGACAAGTCGATTAATTGTAAACAATTATGTGTTAAATATAGAGGTTGTGTTTATACTTTTGCCTGAAAGTGTTATAATGCCTCCTGCGCGGCCGTTTATGTATGCATATAACTTGAAAGTTAGCAGTCGTTGGCTTTAGCCCCCACGCATATAATGCGGGGGTGTTCGAAAAAATATGCGTAATCACACTTGATCCAACGTCTTGGTCCATTAAGGAGCTGATCGCACGTCGAACCAGGCAACCAGACTATATAGCTGTAACACTTTCACTTAGCCATAGGAGTTTAACGGTGGGGCTACTATGTAGCCCCTAGTACTTCCGCGTGCATCTGGATAGGGGCGCGTATGTACATGACCGGGAAATGGTCCTTCGTTAATACGGAGGAATCCTATAGATTCTGATGAGTCCTCGAGTGGTTGACCAGTCTCTCGCTGTATCATGACAGTTAGTTTTCGGTTTTCTCTACGGAGGTGCTCATCCGGAATAACCAGGGCACAATCGCAGTAGTTCTCCTTTGGCCGCCTTAGCCGATAGAACGGAACGTAAGGCAGCAAACCCAGGAGCCGGGCAAACCCAACATTTGACCAAAGACATGATTCGGAGTTGATGCATGATGACCCACAAGTATAGGGGATCTATCATAGTCCTTTCGATAAGTAAGAGTGTCGAACCCAACGAGGAGCGGAAGGAAATGATAAGCGGTTTTTAGCAAGGTATTCTCTGCAAGTACTGAAATAAGTGGTAACAGATAGTTTTGTGATAACATAAATTGTAACGAGCAACAAGTAACAAAAGTAAATAAGGTGCATCAAGGTAGCCCAATCCTTTTTGTAGCAAAGGACAGGCCGTAACAAACTCTTATAATAGGAAAAGCGCTCCCGAGGACACATGGGAATATCGTCAAGCTAGTTTTCATCATGCTCATATGATCCGCGTTCGGTACTTTGATAATTTGATATGTGGGTGGACCGGTGCTTGGGTACTGTTCTTACTTGAACAAACATCCCACTTATGATTAACCTCTATTGCAAGCATCCGCAACTACAAAAAAAGTATTAAGGTAAACCTAACCATAGCACGAAACATATGGATCCAAATCAGCCCCTTACGAAGCAACGCATAAACTAGGGTTCAAGCTTCTGTCACTCTAGCAACCCATCATCTACTTATTACTTCCCAATGCCTTCCTCTAGGCCCAAATAGTGGTGAAGTGTTATGTAGTCGACGTTCACATAACACCACTAGAGGTTAGACAACATACATCTCATCAAAATATCGAACGAATACCAAATTCACATGACTACTAATAGAAACACTTCTCCCGTGTCCTTGGGAACAAACATAACTACTCGCAAAGCATATTCATGTTCATAATCAGAGGGGTAATAATATGCATAAAGGATCTGAACATATGATCTTCCACCATGTAAACCAACTAGCATCAACTACTAGGAGTAATCAACACTACTAGCAACCTACTAGCACCAATCCCGGACTTCGAGACAAGAATTGGATACAAGAGATGAACTAGGTTTTGGAGATGAGATGGTGCTGGTGAAGATGTTGATGGAGATTGCCCTCTCCTGATGAGAGGAGCATTGGTGATGATGATGGCGATGATTTCCCCCTCCCGGAGGGAAGTGTCCCCGGCAGAACAGCTCTGCCAGAGCCCTAGATTGGTTCCGCCAAGGTTCCGCCTCGTGGCGGCGGAGTCTCGTCCCAAAAGGTTGCTTGCTATTTTTTTCTCATCGAAAGACTTCATATAGGAGAAGATGGACGTCAGAGAGCCACCAGGGGGCCCACGAGGTAGGGGGGCGCGCCCCCCACCCTCATGAGCAGGGTGTGGGCCCCCTGGCCTTCATCTTTGGCAACGATGTTTCTTTATTTATTTTAAGGTATTCCGTGGAGTTTCAGGACTTTTGGAGTTGCACAGAATAGCCCTTCAATATTTGCTCCTTTTCCAGCCCAGAATTCCAGCTGCCGGCATTCTCCCTCTTCATGTAAACCTTGTAAAATAAGAGAGAATAGCCATAAGTATTGTGACATAACATGAAATAACAGCCCATAATGCGATAAATATCAATATAAAAGCATGATGCAAAATGGACGTATCAACTCCCCCAAGCTTAGACCTCGCTTGTCCTCAAGCGAAAAGCCGATAACAATAAATATGTCCTCGTGTTTAGAGGTAGAGGCGTCGATAAACAAAATAAAATACGGACATGAAAGCATCATGATTATTCTCATAACAACAACATATATAAATTTTGTCATATGATTACTTATGTTAAAGTGATGATCTTTTCACAAAGCCAAAGTATGAATCAGAAACCTTATTGAGCACCAAAAAATTATACCCTCAGTCATTGAAGCAATTGCAATTTATCATAACATCGGAAAGAGTCTATGTCAGAGCTTAAAAGCAAGTCCACATACTCAACTATCACTTAGTCCTTCATAATTGCTAACACTCACGCAATACTTGTGGTTACGGAGTTTTAACCGGACATAGAGAAAGATAGGGGCTTATAGTTTTGCCCCACAACCTTTTACCTCAAGGGTAATGTCAACAATAATAATTCATACTCCCCTACATCCAATTAGATATATTGCCCTATATCATGTTCTTTCCAACATGCTGGGCTTGCCAAAGGATAAAATGAAAAAGGAAAGGTGAAGATCACCGTTTCTCTTGCGTAAGGTAGAGGATAATAATAAAAGATAGGCCCTTCACAGAGGGAAGCAGAGGTTGCCATGCACTTTTATGGTTGGATGCACAAAATCTTAATGCAAAAGAACGTCACTTTATATTGCCCCTTGTATGTGAACCTTTATTATGCAGTTCGTCGCTTTTATTGCGTCCACAACAAGTTCGTACAAAGCTTATTTCTCTGCACTAATAAGTAATGCATATTTAGAGAGCAATTTTTATTGCTTGCACCGATGACAACTTACTTGAAGGATCTTACTCAATCCATAGGTAGATATGGTGGACTCTCATGGCTAAACTGGTTTAAGGATATTTGGAAGCACAAGTAGTATCTCTACTTGGTGCTGAGAATTTGGCTAGCATGAGGGGGAAAGGCAAGCTCAACATGTTAGAGGAACCATGACAGCATACTTTATATCAGATATAAGAAAACATAACTCATTATGGTGTCTTCCTTGTCCAACATCAACTCTTTAGCATGTCATATTTTAATGAGTGCTCCCAATCATAAAAGATGTCAATGATAATATATCTATATGTGAAACCTCTCTCTCCTTATTACTTCCTATTAATTGCAACGATGACCAAAGCTATATTTGCCAACTCCCAACAACTTTTAATCATCATACTCTTTCTATGTGAAGTCATTACTTTCAATAAGATCAATATGAGCTCTTTGTTTCTTTTTATTCTCTTCTTTTATTCACTCAAGATCATGGCAAAGTAATCAAGCCCTTGACTCAACACTAATCTTTATTATATATAGCTCACGGACTCGATTGCATAGAGGGATCATAAAGCAAAACTTCAAAACTAAATCATGCCATGACTTTATTCTACTATATCAAGACACTACTACTAGGATCGAACTAAGAAAAACGGTAAAGATAGGAGTTGTGATGGTGATATGATACTGGGGCACCTCCCCCAAGCTTGGCAGTTGCCGAGGGAAGTGCCCATACCCATGTGATTATGTCTCCTTCTTTGTTGTTGGCGGTGGAGGTGTTGTTGATGATGCAAGCTTGTCGTCCACCTTCCATGGCATAGGCTCACCCTCATAGAAGGATGATCGAGTCTCCGGAATCCTCAAATCTGCAATGGAAACAGCTCGAAACGAAAACAGAGGATATTTGCGAGATACAGTCGTCAAAACCTTCGGGATAATATATAATGAATTTTTACAGACCAAAATACGTATCGTGCAAGAAAACAGAGTCTGGAGGGCACACGAGGTGCTCACGAGGTAGGGGGCGCGCCCAAGGGGAAGGCGCGCCTTCCACCCTCGTGGAGGCCTTGTGTCCTCCCCGGACTACTACTTATTTTTCTATTTTTCTAAATATTCCAAAACGGAGAAATATTGCCTTAGAATTTGTTTTGGAGTCGGTTTACTTACCGTAATACATACCTATTCCTTTTTGGAGTCTGGAACATTCTGGAAAGTGTCCCTTATGTATTCCTCCGGGGTTACAGTTTCAATAATATTAGTTTCAACATTTATAGGATTACCTGAGATATAATGTTTGATCCTTTGACCATTTACCACCTTCGGATTTGTGCGTGCGAAGTTGTTGATTTTTATGGCACCGGAACGATAGACCTCCTCGATAACGTAGGGACCTTCCCATTTAGAGAGAAGTTTTCCTGCAAAAAATCTTAAACGGGAGTTGTATAGCAATACATAATCACCTACATTAAACTCACGTTTTTGTATCCTTTTATCATGCCATCTTTTAACTTTTTCTTTAAACAACTTGGCATTTTCATAGGCTTGGGTTCTCCATTCATCAAGTGAGCTAATATCAAATAACCTCTTCTCATCGGCATGTTTGAAATCATAGTTGAGCTCTTTAATAGCCCAATATGCCTTATGTTCTAGTTCGAGAGGTAAGTGACATGCTTTTCCATAAACCATCTGACACGGAGACATACCCATAGGATTCTTATATGCAGTTCTATAGGCCCATAATGCATCATCAAGTTTCTTGGACCAATTCTATCTAGACCTATTAACAGTCTTTTGCAAAATTAATTTGAGCTCTCTATTGCTCAATTCTACTTGACCACTAGACTGTGGGTGATAAGGAGATGCAATTCTATGATTAACGTCATATTTAGCAAGCATTTTACGGAAAGCACCATGAATAAAATGTGAACCACCATCAGTCATTAAATATCTAGGGACTCCAAACCTCGGAAAAATAACTTCCTTAAGCATTTTAATAGAAGTATTATGATCAGCACTACTAGTTGGAATAGCTTCTACCCACTTAGTAACGTAATCAACAGCAACTAAAATATTTGTGTATCCATTAGAGGAAGGAAAAGGTCCCATATAATCAAAGTCCCAAACATCAAATGGTTCAATAACAAGTGAATAATTCATAGGCATTTCTTGACGTCTACTAATATTACCAATTCTTTGACATTCATCACAAGATAAAACAAACTTACGAGCATCCTTGAAGAGAGTAGGCCAATAAAACCCAGATTGCAATACCTTATGTGCAGTTCTATCTCCAGCATGGTGTCCTCCATAAGCTTCGGAGTGACACTTGTGTAGGATTTGTTCCTTTTCATGCTCAGGCACACAACGTCTAATAACACCATCTACTCGTTCTTTATAAAGATGTGGGTCATCCCAAAAGTAATGTTGCAAATCATAAAAGAACTTTTTCTTTTGTTGGTATGTGAAGCTAGGTGGTATAAATTTAGCAACAATATAATTAGCATAATCAGCATACCATGGAGTGCTACGAGAAGTGCTTACGACATTTTGTTCATCAGGAAAGCTATCATCAATAGGTAATGGGTCATCAAGAACATTCTCTAACCTAGATAAGTTGTCTGCAATGGGGTTCTCAGCTCCTTTTCTATCAACAATATGCAAATCAAATCCTTGCAGCAAGAGAACCCATCGAATAAGTCTAGGTTTAGCATCTTTCTTTTCCATAAGATATTTAATAGCAGCATGATTGGTGTGAATAGTTACTTTAGAATCAACAATATAGGGTCTGAATTTATCACAAGCAAATACAACTGCTAAAAGTTCCTTTTCGGTAGTAGCATAATTTCTTTGAGCATTGTCTAGAGTCTTACTAGCATAATGGATAACATTTAATCTCTTATCAACTCTTTGCCCTAGAACAGCACCTACAGCATAATCACTAGCATTACACATAATTTCCAAGGGTAAATTCCAATCAGGTGGCTGAACAATAGGTGCAGAGACTAATGCTTTCTTAAGTATTTCAAATGCTTCTACACAATCATCATCAAAGACAAATGGTACATCTTTTTGTAACAAATTAGTCAGAGGCCGAGAAATTTTTGAGAAGTCCTTAATGAACCTCCTATAAAACCCGGCGTGACCAAGGAAACTTCTTATACCTTTGATGTCCTTGGGACATGGCATCTTTTCAATAGCATCAACCTTGGCTTTATCAACTTCAATACCTCTTTTAGAAACTTTGTGTCCCAAAAAAATACCTTCATTAACCATAAAGTGGCACTTTTCCCAATTCAAGACAAGATTAGTTTCTTCACATCGCTGCAAAACTCGATCAAGATTGCTCAAGCAATCATCAAAAGAGGAACCATAGACAGAAAAATCGTCCATGAAAACCTCACAAATCTTTTCACAAAAGTCAGAGAATATAGCCATCATGCATCTTTGAAAGGTAGCAAGTGCATTACATAAACCAAAAGGCATACGTCTATAAGCAAAAGTACCAAAAGGGCATGTAAAAGTAGTCTTTGATTGATCTTTAGCCGACACAGGCATTTGAGAGAAACCAGAATAACCATCTAGAAAGCAATAATGTGTATGTTTGCATAATCTTTCTAGCATTTGGTCAATAAAAGGTAAGGGGTAATGGTCTTTCTTAGTAGCTTTACTTAATTTGTGGAAATCAATTACCATCCTCTAACCTGTGATAATTCTTTACGGAATTAATTCATCTTTATCATTAGGGACAACATAATACCTCCCTTCTTAGGGATACAATGGACAGGACTTACCCACTGACTATCAGCAACGGGATAAATTATACCTGCCTCCAGAAGCTTGAGTATTTCCTTTCTTACCACTTCTTTCATTTTAGGATTCAAACGTCGTTGAGGATCACAAACTGGTTTGGCATACGCTTCCAAATTTATTTTATGCTGACATAGAGTGGGACTAATGCCCTTAAGATCATCAAGAGTATATCCAATAGCGGCATGGTGCTTCTTCAGAGTTTTCAATAATCTTTCTTCTTCATGCTCTGAAAGGTTAGCACTAATAATAACAGGATATATTTTCTTTCATCAAGATAAGCATACTTAAGATTATCAGGCAACGGTTTAAGCTCAAACACGGGATCACCCTTGGGTGGAGGAGGATCCCCTAGTATTTCAACAGGCAAATTGTGTTTCAGAAAAGGTTCATGTTTAAAGAATACTTCATCTATTTCCCTTCTTTCATTCATAAACATATCATTTCCATGGTCTAGCAAATAATGTTCCAAAGGATCACTGGGAGGTACGGCAATAGAAGCAAGACCAATAATTTCATCCTTACTAGGCAATTCTTCCTCACGATGTTTATCTTTAGCATAGGGTTTAGCAATTCTAGCAGTTTCACCTTCGAACTGAATAACATGCCCATCAATATTATCAGACAAGAGATCTTTAACAATTGCAATACTGGTGTCACGCCCAATATGCGACCCTATCCAAAAGGAACTCGAAGGTCCCACCAAGGATAGACCCGCATATTGAAACGCTTTTGCAAGGTGGATATCATTACATCAACATTACATAATAGATGGGGCGAATACAACATCAAAATACATAAGATCAACATCCGACTATGGATGAAACACAAACAGAAGCTCAAACGACATCCACCATGCTAGCCCAGGCTGCCGACCTGGAACCTATCCCCTGATCGAAGAAGAAGCAGTAGAAGAACTCAACGCAATCAAGCATCGCTCTCGCGTCATGATCATCACATAACCTGTACCTGCAACTGTTGTTGTAGTAATCTGTGAGCCACGAGGACTCAGCAATCCCATTACCATGGGTATCAAGACTAGCAAAGCTTAAAGGGAATGGAAGGGGTAAAGTGGTGAGGCTGCAGCAGCGACTAAGCATATATGGTGGCTAACATACGCAAATAAGAGTGAGGAGAGAGCAAGCGGAACGGTCGTGAAGCTAGCAATGATCAAGAAGTGATCCTGAACTCCTACTTTCGTCAAACATAACCCAAAGACCGTGTTCACTTCCCGGACTCCGCCGAGAAGAGACCAGCACGGCTACACACGCGGTTGATGCGTTTTAATTCGGATCTGGTGTCAAGTTATCTACAACCGGACATTAACAAATTCCCATCTGCCTATAACCGCAGGCACGGCTTTCGAAAGATTATACCCTGCAGGGGTGTCCCAACTTAGCCCATGACAAGCTCTCGCGATCAACGAAGGAATAGACCTTCTCCCAGGAAGACCCGATCAGACTCGGAATCCCGGTTTACAAGACATTTCGACAATGGTAAAACAAGACCAGCTAAGCCCCCCGATGCGCCGACAATCCCGATAGGAGCTGCGCATATCTCGTTCTCAGGGAAACACCGGATAGGTCAGCCTACGAGTAAAACCAGCCCTCGAGTTGCCCCGAGGTGGCCCTGCAGTCTGCCCGGTTCGGACCAACACTTAGACAAGCACTGGCCCGGGGGGGCTAAAATAAAGATGACCCTTGGGTTAATTACTCCCAAGGGAAATAATATAGGTGGTGGTGAGGCAAATGGTAAAACCAAGGTTGGGCCTTGCTGGAGGAGTTTTATTCAAAGCGAACTGTCAAGGGGGTCCCATAAATCACCCGACCGCGTAAGGAACGCAAAATCCAGGAACATAACACCGGTATGACGGAAACTAGGGCGGCAAGAGTGGAACAAAACACCAGGCATAAGGCCGAGCCTTCCACCCTTTACCAAATATATAGATGCATTAATAATATAAGAGATATTGTGATATCCCAACAAAATCCTGTCCACCATGGAGCAATCTTCAACTTCACCTGCAACTAGCAACGCTATAAGAGGGCTGAGCAAAGCGGTAACATAGCCAAGCAACGGTTTGCTAGGAAGGGTGTCAAAGGTTAGAGGTTCATGGCAATTTGGGATGGCTTGATAAACAGGTGATAGGTAGCGCAGCATAGCGATAGAACGAAGCAACTAGCATAGCAATGATAGTAGTGAGATCCAGGGTAGCGGTCATCTTGCCTGAAATCCCGCTAGGAAGAAGAACGAGTCCATGAAGAAGACGAACGGACGTAGTCGAACGAATCCTCACAATCGCAACATTATCGGAATTAAGAAGCACCACCGAAAAGAAACAAACAACATGGTAAACACACAGCACATAAATATGGTATGATGCACGTCCGGTTTAAAGAGGCATGGCATGGCAAAATGCAACAAACAATACTACAAGTTAAGTGGAGCTCAATATGCAACGAGTTGCATATTGACAAAACACCACAAGCAATTATTTAGTTCTCTCTCGGTTAGGTACACAACAATATTAAATGTTATTAAACATGGCAAGGGGTGAAGCATATGAAAAACTACCTATCTAGACAAGTTTAAATGAGGCCGGAATAACAAACAACAAGTCCGGAAAATCCCCATATGCATATTTTAGATTCGGTACTGTTCTGCCTAAACAATATTTTAGGGTTGTTAAACAGGAAAATAAAGTGCAACATGTTAATCTATGCATTTTTCCACCCCATTTACATATAAAGTTTATTAAAAACCGAGCTACGGTTATTTAGTTATGAAATAAAGCATTTTAACATGGCATTTGAGCAAATTTAATCAAACAGTATTTTAAACATTTTTAACATGGGTGAGAGTGGCATATTATGAAACTAGATGTAAATCTAAGCATTTTATATGTATAAAGTATTTACATATGATGCATATCTTGTGAGTTATTAAATGCATGAACAATAGGGGGTTTTTCTGTAAAACTGCAGTCTCTGGAAATTAGCAAATTCGCAGGACTGAAAAAACGCATGCGGGCCGAATTTGGTGGGCGCAAGCTAACATGTGGTGCGCTGGGGCGAGGGATAGGCTGGAGGCTCACCATGGGCTTCAGCCCAGTTGGAGGAGAGGCCAAGGCAGGCCTTGGAGGCCGCTGGCCCGCGGGGCCTGGAGGAGAGGGGCCGAGGCCCACGTGGGGAGGCCGGGCCACGAGGCCGGCGGTGCCTGCGTCGTCCTCCCGACGCACAGAGATGAGGCCGGCGGCGCCGAAGGCGATGAGAGCCGGCGGTGGGCGAGGGAAGGCCGGAGAGGTCCGGGATGGGGCGGATCCGGCGGATCTCGGCCGGATCCATCCATTCCCGGTGGCGGCGGCGCACGGGGACGACTCCGGCGAGGAGCTGCAAGGGCGGCGGGGATCTGCAGAGGGGAGAGCTCGTGAGGAAGAGGGAGGAGAGGGAAACAGGGCGGCAGCAGCACGTTGACCTGGAGCGGCGGCGGCGCGGCAAGGCCGGCGAGGCGGCATGGGGTCCGGCGAGGCGAAGGGAAGGAGGTCGAGGCCAGATCGGGCGCTGCCGGATCTTCCTGGCTCGGGGACGAGGGGAAGCAGCGCTTGGGCGCCGGCGAGCGGGAGCCGGGCCCAGATGGGTTTCGGCGGGCCTACGACAGGCCTGGCAGTGCGGGGAGCGTGGGGAACAGGTGGCGAGCGAGGAGTGGGCGAGGGAGGCTTCTGCGGCGACGGCTGACCAATTGGGTGGCGCCAAGTGGCAGTGGCAGGCTGGCAGCGCCAGATCCAAGGGAGGGAGGCGCTGATTTCGAGGAGGGAGGCGGCTGGGAGGTAGGGGAAGGCTAGGGATGCCCAAAATGGAAGGAGCTGGTGCTATTTATAGAAAGAGGGGTTAGGGTTGGGGGTTTTGCTCCGTTTCGGAGCCGTTCGATCTCGATCGGACGGTCCGGAGCGGAGGAGGGTTAGGTAGGTGGGCTAGGAGGGGTTAGTGGGTTGTGAAGAGAGTGCTTGGGCTGAGGGGAGAGAAGAGAAATGCAGCCCGGCGGTAGTTTCGGAGACCGAAACGTCCGACGATTAAACCGGCAATGGTGCCGCTACGGATGACGGTTGGGCTATCAAACGGACTCCGAATGTGACGAAACTTGGCAGGCGGCCTATCTACACTATAATAAGACCGCATGACAAGTTGCAACCCATTCCGAGAACATTATTATGCCACTTATAAAATAATATTTCGGAGGTGCTGCGGGCGCGTGCGAGTGTTAGGGCTCGTAACGGACAACGGAGAGAACCGACGGAACCCGAACGGATGCAAGTTTTAAGAAAACGATGCTGATGCAATGCAGATGATGTTATGAGATGAGATGCATAACAAGAACAAAATGCAAAACAAACGACAAAAACCCAACCACGAAGGAAATAATAAATCACATCTTCGAAAAAGGCAAGAGTTGGAGTTACGAATATGGAAAGTTGTATCCGGGGCGTTACAACACTCCACCACTACGAGAGGATCTCGTCCCGAGATCTAGGATGGCACCGGAGGGAAACGGAAGAGGAAGATAAGCGGTAAAACTAAGTTGCTTCTTCGACCAATGAGTGAAACCACGAACCTTGAGAGGTTGAGCAATTAGAGATGAGCGAGATTGCAAACAATCCGTTAGACAAGAGGAACAAGGAACATTACTTTAACTTGAAGGTTGCAAAGACATGAATCAAGAGTTTAATTGACAAGATAGGGTTCAAAACCACTCCGTTTACAACAAGATGAGAGAGGAAGAATTTGGGCAGCACTCCGGTTGAACATGGAAGGAATAGAACATTAACTTGGCAAAATGAAAGCACTTGGATGAGACTCCGGTTAAATGAGGAATGATAGACACAACGCTCCGGTTAAATGTATAAGCAAGGAAAAGAACACGATCTTGACAAAACAAGATGATGAGGGAAGAGAACAACATCACAATGCCTTCGGAATGAAAGAATAGAAGCTAGATCGTTGAAATAGAAGAATGGAGAAGAAAATGCCAACTTGTACCACAAATCAGCTTGGAAAGCATCCTTGCAAAGAAGAATACAACGTAGTTGTTGGAAAACCAACAACGAAACGAATAAACTTGTAGTGGGCTTATGGAAACATCTCAATGCTTGAAGTGAAATTCTGCCACTAACGAAAAAACAATTGCTTGTTTGAGAGCAACGAAGAGATGAAAACTTCTTTCATCGAGAAGGATATGGAGAAAGCTTGGATCAATGATAAGCACCACAAAAAGCAACATTCCCAATGGAAGGCTTTAGGTGAAATATAACCCAAGATAACTCCAACAAAGAGATTGATGGATTTAAGATACCTCATTCTTGATAACAATATGAATCATGAACCTTGAAGGAAATTGTCAAGAGTGACATAACACCATCTCAAAAGATAAGGTAGAAAGGATTGCACTCCGGAATGCAAGATGAAGAATGCTTGAACTCCTCAAAACAAAACATGTGTTGAGCACCATGTTTAATTTTTGAGAATAGCTTGGCGGGTCATAACTTCAAGAGAAATCTTGACGAACAATTTAAGAATGAATAGGGTCCTTGACGAACCACCATGTAGAGCCTCCATGAAGAACTCCGGCAATAAAAGGATGATAGAAAGAAAGAGAGGTTGAAAACACAAGGTGAACCCTTGCAATGATTTAGATGGAGCTTTGTGATGAGATAATTGAGAGAGCTTGGAACTCCGAAAAGAAAGATGAATACTAGAACCGAGAATTACTTCATCATGAACAATCTCCGGAAGAAGGAATTAATCACTTGGATGAAACAAGAATAAGAATTATGTAATGCCTATCCTTCACCAATTTAAATTGATGACAAGCAACGGATTTGGCATACTACTTATTCTCGTAGAAAGAATTAAGAGAGATATAGCGTAAACTTGAGAAGGTATTGATGGAACCACCGGTGGGATAGAAACAACGAATATTTGATATAATAACGAAGGAAGAGAAATCCTGAACGAACCACCGAAAGAATTGAAAAAGACCATAGCAAAGGCACAATTCACCGGGAAGAATTGGAAAACGAATGAAGATACTTGAGGCGATTTAGATACATGAGAACGAAGAGATCATGAACTGACTAGAGGGTATTTGAACAATAGCTACACACTGAGAATGAAGAATTATGACATGATGGCCTTTGTAGGAATAAAATGGAAAGAACTCACGAAATGCTCTGGATGGTAAGAAAGAATTGTCACAATCGAAAGCAATTATGAGAGGATGGCATCAATCTAGAATGATGAATCTTCAAGAGAACGGACCGAGATTTAAGAGAAATCCTTCTTCGGTCTTCAAATGATGACGAAAACACCACCAAATTACTGAGATACTCCGGGAGAATGAAAAGCGAAGGGGGTTGAGCCAACAATTAAAATGATTGAAAACGACCTTGGAGAAGGCATGTGACTGATGGGATCCATTCTTACGTCACACTTTGAAAAGAATTTGGGAATAGCTCCAGAATAATTAGAAGAGTCAGGTAAGATCCTGGGAAAAGACCTGTGGGTTAGGGATCACTGGAAAGAAACATCGTTGAAGGATTTCTTGAAATAGAGATTGCACCGGTAGAATTAAATGGCTTGAATGGAAACACGAATCTTCCGAGATATCTTCAACACTCCGGATAAGAATAGAGAGAAGTGGAAGATTAAGAAGTGCACCGGTATGAAAAAGCATTTGCAACAAGGAAAAGAGTATGATCAAACCGCAAGCTTGAATTGGATCCACCGGAGAAGAAAAGAGAACGGAGGATGATGAACTTGAAGCTCGTAAGCATCTTCATGAGGGATCACCGGATTAGAACATTGATTGAAAAGAGTGAAGAGACTTCACATCCATAAGATGGATACTTGATTAAAATATATGAGTCCTTGAAGAAAAAGGGTGGGGGCGGGGAAAACAAAGACAACTTGGGGACGGATGAAACAAACGCCGGTGAGAAAACTTAGAATTGATCTTGCGGATATTGAAATGATTGGATCCACTTGAAGAGAAGCACGTCGGTTGGAAACGAATTAACATGACGACCTCGATGATCAAAAGCATTAGCACTCCCATAGAAATATGAGAACACCGTTTAGAAAAGGTATGGATTCAACATTTGACTTCGAAGCAACTCGAATACCACAAATAAAACAAAACAAAGGATTGGCTTGCTGAATAAGCCGGAACAAACATATGATAGAGATTCCGTCCGAAGTTTTCGTGGTGGGGCCCACACGGACTCGATCGTACAGCACCATCATGTACAAGGCAGTGCACATGACATACGAAGTGTCCCCGAACCAGCATAGCCAAGGGTTCTTTAAGACACAACGAGACCACTGTAAAAACGACCATGGAAAGGCGGACCACTAGACGTCGAACCCCAATCTCATATCATGCATCTGTCGAAAAGATATTCTAGGAGCTACTTGAATTCCCACCTATAAAACTCCCAAAACTTTCTGGTTATGCAATCTGGTGTTGGGGATACAGGGGAAGCAATATATCTCACCCAAACTAACAATACCTACATCCAAGCTGTATCCATTCATCAACACATAACCAAGAAACCTTCGGAAATCGTGTACCTCAACCTTTGAAAAGCATCCGTTATACAAGCTATGGCAATACTCCCGAACTCCCCAGTACTAGGTGGCGTTGAGGTTATCTCACCAACAACTGCATAAAAGAGATTTTCGATGTCGGCAAAACTCAGGTATTCCAGAACTGCAACGATAAAATTGTGACGACAACACCTCAGAGCTCGACTCCCCGGGTCAAAGCCACATAAATAGACAGGAGGCACCAAGAACAATGTTCTCGTCACAAAACCATCGGAACGATTCCAAGATACCCGCGTGATCCTAAAAAAAATTTAGTGAAATTTGAGGAGAGGAAAGTCAAAACATCTACGTCAGGATACCTCACCAGAGCGACGAAGGGGGCTGAGGAGTAAACAGAATCCTACTCTCCGATATATATAATCCTAAGACTCAAAATAGTTTTTTTTCTAGACTCAACAACGGCCAACAATCAAGGGGGCTCCTATGGTCGGTCGAGGCTCTGATACCAACTTGTCACGCCCAATATGCGACCCTATCCAAAAGGAACTCGAAGGTCCCACCAAGGATAGACCCGCATATTGAAACGCTTTTGCAAGGTGGATATCATTACATCAACATTACATAATAGATGGGGATACATACATAAGGCATACAATGCCACACGAATACAACATCACAATACATCAGATCAACATCCGACTATGGACGAAACACAAACAGAAGCTCAAACGACATCCACCCTGCTAGCATGGGCTGCCGACTTGGAACCTATCCTCTGATCGAAGAAGAAGCAGCAGAAGAACTCAACGCAATCAAGCATCGCTCTCGCGTCATGATCATCGCATAACCTGTACCTGCAACTGTTGTTGTAGTAATCTGTGAGCTATGAGGACTCAGCAATCCCATTACCATGGGTATCAAGACTAGCAAAGCTTAAAGGGAATGGAAGGGGTAAAGTGGTGAGGCTGCAGCAGCGACTAAGCATATATGGTGGCTAACATACGCAAATAAGAGCGAGGAGAGAGCAAGCGGAACGGTCGTGAAGCTAGCAATGATCAAGAAGTGATCCTGAACTCCTACTTACGTCAAACATAACCCAAAGACCGTGTTCACTTCCCGGACTCCGCCGAGAAGAGACCATCACGGCTACACACGCGGTTGATGCGTTTTAATTCGGATCTGGTGTCAAGTTATCTACAACCGGACATTAACAAATTCCCATCTGCCTATAACCGCAGGCACGGCTTTCGAAAGATTATACCCTGCAGGGGTGTCCCAACTTAGCCCATGACAAGCTCTCACGATCAACGAAGGAATAGACCTTCTCCCAGGAAGACCCAATCAGACTCGGAGTCTCGGTTTACAAGACATTTCGACAATGGTAAAACAAGACCAGCTAAGCCCCCCGATGCGCCGACAATCCCGATAGGAGCTGCGCATATCTCGTTCTCAGGGAAACACCGGATAGGTCAGCCTACGAGTAAAACCAGCCCTCGAGTTGCCCCGAGGTGGCCCCGCAGTCTGCCCGGTTCGGACCAACACTTAGACAAGCACTGGCCCAGGGGGGCTAAAATAAAGATGACCCTTGGGTTAATTACTCCCAAGGGAAATATAGGTGGTGGTGAGGCAAATGGTAAAACCAAGGTTGGGCCTTGCTGGAGGAGTTTTATTCAAAGCGAACTGTCAAGGGGGTCCCATAAATCACCCGACCGCGTAAGGAACGCAAAATCCAGGAACATAACACCGGTATGACGGAAACTAGGGCGGCAAGAGTGGAACAAAACACCAGGCATAAGGCCGAGCCTTCCACCCTTTACCAAATATATAGATGCATTAATAATATAAGAGATATTGTGATATCCCAACAAAATCCTGTCCACCATGGAGCAATCTTCAACTTCACCTGCAACTAGCAACGCTATAAGAGGGCTGAGCAAAGCGGTAGCATAGCCAAGCAACGGTTTGCTAGGAAGGGTGTCAAAGGTTAGAGGTTCATGGCAATTTGGGATGGCTTGATAAACAGGTGATAGGTAGCGCAGCATAGCGATAGAACGAAGCAACTAGCATAGCAATGATAGTAGTGAGATCCAGGGTAGCGGTCATCTTGCCTGAAATCCCGCTAGGAAGAAGAACGAGTCCATGAAGAAGACGAACGGACGTAGTCGAACGAATCCTCACAATCGCAACATTACCGGAATTAAGAAGCAACACCAGAAAGAAACAAACAACATGGTAAACACACAGCACATAAATATGGCATGATGCACAATCAAGTATGATGCATGTCCGGTTTAAAGAGGCATGGCATGGCAAAATGCAACAAACAATACTACAAGTTAAGTGGAGCTCAATATGCAACGAGTTGCATATTGACAAAACACCACAAGCAATTATTTAGTTCTCTCTCGGTTAGGTACGCAACAATATTAAATGTTATTAAACATGGCAAGGGGTGAAGCATATGAAAAACTACCTATCTAGACAAGTTTAAATGAGGCCGGAATAACAAACAACAAGTCCGGAAAATCCCCATGTGCATATTTTAGATTCGGTACTGTTCTGCCTAAACAATATTTTAGGGTTGTTAAACAGGAAAATAAAGTGCAACATGTTAATCTATGCATTTTTTCACCCCATTTACATATAAAGTTTATTAAAAATCGAGCTACGGTTATTTAGTTATGAAATAAAGCATTTTAACATGGCATTTGAGCAAATTTAATCAAACAGTATTTTAAACATTTTTAACATGGGTGAGAGTGGCATATTATGAAACTAGATGTAAATCTAAGCATTTTACATGTATAAAGTATTTACATATGATGCATATCTTGTGAGTTATTAAATGCATGAACAACAGGGGGGTTTTCTGTAAAACTGCAGTCTCTGGAAATTAGCAAATTCGCAGGACTGAAAAAAAACGCATGCGGGCCGAATCTGGTGGGCGCAAGCTAACATGTGGTGCGTTGGGGCGAGGGATAGGCTGGAGGCTCACCATGGGCTTCAGCCCAGTCGGACGAGAGGCCAAGGCAGGCCTTGGAGGTCACTGGCCCGCGGGGCCTGGAGGAGAGGGGCCGAGGCCCACGTGGGGAGGCCGGGCCACGAGGCCAGCGGCGCCTGCGTCGTCCTCCCGACGCACAGAGACGAGGCCGGCAGCACGGAAGGCGATGAGAGCCGGCGGTGGGGCGAGGGAAGGCCGGAGAGGTCCGGGATGGGGCGGATCCGGCGGATCCTGGCCGGGTCCATCCATTCCCGGTGGCAGCGGCGCACGGGGACGACTCCGGCGAGGAGCTGCAAGGGCGGCGGGGATCTGTAGAGGGGAGAGCTCGTGAGGAAGAGGGAGGAGAGGGAAATGAGGCGGCAGCAGCGCGTTGACCTGGAGCGGCGGCGGCGCGGCAAGGTCCGGCGAGGCGGCATGGGGTCCGGCGAGGCGAAGGGAAGGAGGTCGAGGCTAGATCGGGCGCTGCCGGATCTTCCTGGCTCGGGGACGAGGGGAAGCGGCGCTGGGGCGCGGGCGAGCGGGAGCCGGGCCTAGATAGGTTTCGGCGGGCCTAGGACGGGCCTGGCGGCGCGGGGAGCGCGGGGAACAGGTGGCGAGCGAGGAGTGGGCGAGGGAGGCTTTTGCAGCGACGGCTGGCCAATTGGGTGGCGCCAAGTAGCAGTGGCGGGCTGGCAGCGCCAGATCCGAGGGAGGGAGGCGGCTGGGAGGTAGGGGAAGGCTAGGGATGCCCAAAATGGAAGGAGGGGGTGCTATTTATAGAAAGAGGGGTTAGGGTTGGGGGTTTTGCTCCATTTCGGAGCCGTTCGATCTCGATCGGACGGTCCGGAGCGGAGGAGGGTTAGATAGGTGGGCTAGGAGGGGTTAGTGGGCTCTGAAGAGAGTGCTTGGGCTGAGGGGAGAGAAGAGAAATGCAGCCCGGCGGTAGTTTCGGAGACCGAAACGTCCGACGATTAAACCGGCAACGGTGCCGCTACGGATGACGGTTGGGCTATCAAACGGACTCCGAATGTGACGAAACTTGGCAGGCGGCCTGTCTACACTATAATAAGACCGCACGACAAGTTGCAACCCATTCCAAGAACATTATTATGCCACTTATAAAATAATATTTCGGAGGTGCCGCGGGCGCGTGCGAGTGTGGGGGCTCGGAACGGACAACGGAGAGAACCGGCGGAACCCGAACGGATGCAAGTTTTATGAAAACGATGCCGATGCAATGCAGATGATGTTATGAGATGAGATGCATAACAAGAACAAAATGCAAAAAAAACGACAAAAACCCAACCACGAAGGAAATAATAAATCACATCTCCGGAAAAGGCAAGAGTTGGAGTTACGAATATGGAAAGTTGTATCCGGGGCGTTACAACTGGGTTCTACTTTAACTTGCTCAGGAGGTACATAAGTTCTGATATTGCTTTTACGAACAATATTTGAAGCTTTAGCATGATCCTTTACTCTAATAGGGAAAGGTGGTTTCTCAACATAAGAGGTGGGAACAATAGGATCATTATAAGTGATAGTCTTTTCTTCAACTTTAATAGGTGCAGCTACTTTTACTTCTATGGGAGGATGATATTTAAACCACTTCTCCTTAGGGAGATCAACATAAGTAGCAAAAGATTCACAGAAAGAAGCTACTATCTCAGAGTCAAGTCCATATTTAGTGCTAAACTTACGGAAAATATCGGTATCCATAAAAGATTTAACACAATCAAACTTAGGTGTCATACCTGACTCCTTACCTTCTTCGAGGTCCCAATCTTCAGAGTTTCGTTTAATTCTATCCAATAAATTCCATCTGAATTCAATAGTCTTCATCATAAAGGAGCCAGCACAAGAAGTATCGAGCATGGTGCGATTGTTATCAGAAAGCCGAGCATAAAAATTCTGAAGAATTGTTTCTCTTGAGAGGTCATGATTGGGGCATGAATATAACATTGATTTAAGCCTCCCCCAAGCTTGAGTGATGCTTTCTCCTTCGTGAGGCCAAAAATTATATATATAATTGTGATCACGATGAACAAGATGCATAGGGTAATACTTTTGATGAAATTCCAATTTCACTCTTTTATAGTTCCATGATCTCGTATCACATAGCCTATACCATGTCAATGCGTCTTCCTTCAAAGATAAAGGAAAAGCCTTCTTCTTAACAACATCATCGGGTATACTTGCAAGCTTAAATAGTCCGCAAATATCATCCACATAGCGAAGATGCTCGTCAGGATGCTTTGTTCCATCTCCTGTAAAAGTATTAGCCAGCAGTTTTTCCATGATACTCGAAGGAAATTCAAAAGGAGTTTCATTTTCAATAGGTTCAGTAGGTTGAGGGGCAACTCTTTGCTCTACTGGAAGGGGTGAAGATACCCCGAACAAGCCTATCATAGAATTACTTTCCATAGTAACAAGTGACAGAAAATTTCAGCACACTATATAAATTTTTCCTTACCAAATTCCACCTACCAAACGCGCTACACTCCCCGGCAATGGTGCCAGAAAAGAGTCTTGATGACCCACAAGTATAGGGGATCTATCGTAGTCCTTTCGATAAGTAAGAGTGTCGAACCCAACGAGGAGTAAAAGGAAATGATAAGCGGTTTTCAGCAAGGTATTCTCTGCAAGTACTGAAATAAGTGGTAACAGAAAGTTTTGTGATAAGATAAATTGTAACGAGCAACAAGTAACAAAACTAAATAAGGTGCAACAAGGTAGCCCAATCCTTTTTGTAGCAAAGGACAGGCTGTAACAAACTCTTATAATAAGAAACACGCTCCCGAGGACACATGGGAATATCGTCAAGCTAGTTTTCATCACGCTCATATGATTCGCGTTTGGTACTTTGATAACGTGATATGTGGGTGGACCGGTGCTTGGGTGCTGTTCTTACTTGAACAAACATCCCACTTATGATTAACCTCTATTGCAAGCATCCGCAACTACAACAAAAGTATTAAGGTAAACCTAACCATAGCATGAAACATATGGATCCAAATCAGCCCCTTACGAAGCAACGCATAAACTAGGGTTCAAGCTTCTGTCACTCTAGCAACCCATCATCTACTTATTACTTCCCAATGCCTTCCTCTAGGCCCAAATAGTGGTGAAGTGTTATGTAGTCGACGTTCACATAACACCAGTAGAGGTTAGACAACATACATCTCATCAAAATATCAAACGAATACCAAATTCACATGACTACTAATAGCAAGACTTCTCTCGTGTCCTCAGGAACAAACGTAACTACTCACAAAGCATATTCATGTTCATAATCAGAGGGGTAATAATATGCATAAAGGATCTGAACATATGATCTTCCACCAAGTAAACCAACTAGCATCAACTACAAGGAGTAATCAACACTACTAGAAACCTACTAGCACCAATCCCGGACTTGGAGACAAGAATTGGATACAAGAGATGAACTAGGGTTTGGAGATGAGATGGTGCTGGTGAAGATGTTGATGGAGATTGCCCTCTCCTGATGAGAGGAGCGTTGGTGATGACGATGGCGATGATTTCCCCCTCCCGGAGGGAAGTGTCCCCGGCAGAACAGCTCTGCCAGAGCCCTAGATTGGTTCCGCCAAGGTTCCGCCTCGTGGCGGCGGAGTCTCGTCCCGAAAGGTTGCTTGCTATTTTTTTCTCATCGAAAGACATCATATAGGAGAAGATGGACATTGGAGAGCCACCAGGGGGCCCACGAGGTAGGGGGCGCGCCCAGGGGGTAGGGGTGCGCCCCCCACCCTCGTGAGCAGGGTGTGGGCCCCCTGGCCTTCATCTTTGGCGACGATTTTTCTTTATTTATTTTAAGGTATTCCGTGGAGTTTCAGGACTTTTGGAGTTGCGCAAAATAGCCCTTCAATATTTGCTCCTTTTCCAGCCCAGAATTCCAGCTGTCGGCATTCTCCCTCTTCATGTAAACCTTGTAAAATAAGAGAGAATAGCCATAAGTATTGTGACATAACGCGAAATAACATCCCATAATGCGATAAATATCAATATAAAAGCATGATGCAAAATGGACGTATCAATGCATATAAGGCCAAACTCGCGACGCCGAACACTCTCGAAGGTATTCGGACTTTATAACATATACTGGGCTGAGCAGCGCCCTTGATTATGAACCATGTATTTCCAGGTACGCGCATTGATCTGCCGTGGCAAAATGCCTATAACGCCAGTATCCGTTGTGGGTGTATTTAACACCCACGGGATGTCAAGCAACAAAAGACAGTAAAGAAGGTTTACGCAGGGGCTTAATCTAGATTGGAAACCTTTGAGCGGGGCCCTGCTGCACGTCTGCGCCTTTGTCTCCGTTGTGCTGTATCCTGGAAGGGTGTCGCACGAATAGTGTCTATAAAAACGAAAACTCATGTAAAAGAGTAAGCATGCGGGAAGTTTGGTTATTCTCAATGGATGTTAGAAATATGAGATATTGGCCTATTAATAAGGCAAGCCGAATTGTGGGCTTTATTACATTTTTGCAGTCCCTGGTACCATTTATGGGGATATATGTATGGCACCCAGCTCAGGTTTATCCGGGCTGTTGTTGACGGTGGTGCACTGGACTCGTCTAACCGTGTCCGTGGTCTTAATGACCGATCATGTGTTCTGATGGGAGAGGCCGCTTAGTGTCAGGCTACGAGAGCCGCCGCATACTGCTCTGTGTTTCCACTAACAGTTATGATGCCATGTGGACCGGGCATCTTAAGTTTAAGGCAGGCGTAGTTCGGTACTGCATTAAAGCAAGCGAAGGCCGTTCTTTCGAGTAATGCATGATAACCGCTGTTGAAGGGCACGATGTCGAGAGTAGTTCCTCGCTTCTGAAATTGTCGGGAGAACCGGATGTCACCTCTAATACGAGGGAGCCCTAGCAGCGGGTCTCAATGCCTGGTATCACTCCTTTAAAGGTGGTGTTACTTTGGCTTATTCTGGATGGGTCTATCGCCATCTTGCGGACGATGTCCTGATATATCAGATTAAGATTACTACCGCCGTTCATTAGGACTCGAGTGAGATGGTATCCATCAATTATTGGGTCGAGCACCAAGGCAGCCGATCCTCCATGCCGGATACTGGCCGGGTGGTCCCTGTGATCAAAGGTGATCGGGCAGGCCGACCAGGTGTTCAATTTGGTGGTAACGGACTCTATGCGAGTTGCGTGGACCATGTTTACTGTTTTGACTTCTGGTGGGAATTTTTTCTGTCCCCCAGTGTTCGGCTGGCGAGGCTCATCCTTGTCCTCTCTTGGCGTTTCCCTTCCCTTGTGTTCGGGATTTAACTTGTCGGCCTGCTTGAAGACCCAACATTCTATGTGAGTGTGATTTGCAGGTTTTTCGGGGGTGCCATGGATTTGGCACAATCTGTCCAGGACTTTATTCAGGCCGGAGGGTCCTTCTTTGCTGCCCTTAAATGGCTTCTTTCTTTGACTGGGTCGAGAGCCCCTGAATCCGACGTTGACCGCCGTGTTGTCCGGACTTTCTTCATTGTTCCGACGCTTGTTCTTATTGCGCCGTGGCTTCCCATTGCCATCTCGAATTTCGGATGTGCCTGGGTCACTGGTGCCTCTACGGGCCAACCAGCTGTCTTCACCCGCACAAAAGCGGGTCATAAGGCTTGTTAAGGCCACCATCGTCCTTGGATTTTCATGGCCGAGGTGTCTGGCCAGCCACTCATCCCGGATACTGTGCTTAAAGGCCGCTAGGGCTTCGACATCCAGACAGTCGACAATTTGATTCTTCTTAGTGAGAAATCTGTTCCAAAGCTTGCGGGCTGACTCTCTGGGTTGTTGTGTTATGTGACTTAAATCGTCTATGTCCGGAGGTCGGACATAGGTCCCTTGAAAATTGGCCCTGAAAGCGTCCTCAAGTTCCTCCTAGCTTCCGATTGAATTTTCGGGGAGGCTTTTCAACCAGTGCCGAGCTGGCCCTTTCAACTTGAGGGGAAGGTATTTGATGGCGTGGAGGTCATCCCCACGAGCCATGTGGATGTGGAGGATAAAATCTTCAATCCAGACACCAGGGTCTGTCATTCCGGCATATGCCTCTATGTTCACGGGTTTGAATCCTTGTGGAAATTCGTGACCCAGCACCTCATCGGTGAAGCACAGAGGGTGCGTAGCCCCTCTGTATCTGGACATGTCATGGCATGATGTCGGCTGTTGTTGCGTCCGGTGTTGATTCCGATCTGGTATTCGATCAGTGTGATTGTTTTGGTGACCATAATCCTGCATCGGAGCATGTCCTCTAGATCCGTAGATGGACCTGGCCGCACTGGTCTTTTAGTCCAGGACCTCACGTAAATTGTGTGCGGCATTAGTGGCTGCTCTATCGTGGCCATGAAGTGGTTGGTCCGTCCGAATGGCCGTATTGTTCTTTGGCGAAATGGGCTTTGCAGCTTCATCGTCCAATTCAGGCAGCAGCTTGCGTTTTGGGTAGCTCTTTGTGTGGCGATCGTCGCCACATTTTCCTTTAGTGTCTAGCACCTTATTCCATCTTTGGTTGAGCCTATCCTGCGCGGCTTTAAGCCTTTGCTTCTGCTTCTTTAGGCTCCTCGCCGTGGCCATAAGTCTTCTGCAGAGGTTATCTTGTTCCAAACGTTTTTCCGGGATGATGAATGCATTGTCAACCGGACTGTCCTCCTCTCCGGAGGCAGTTTGATGAGTTCGGCCCTCGGGATCGCTGTGATCGGGCGCCTGTTCAGCGTGGCCTGGCTCTTCTTGCTCCATCGTTGGGTTCATATTATTGCCTTTGGAGTCAACCGGAGTGTCATTTTTCATTGCGCTGTTATCGCTATTTTTACTGTGACTCGACTTAGAGTGGCGCCTGCGCCATCATTTTGGCTTTTGTCCGGGGGGTTTATCCTCCGTTGTGTCCTTTTTGTCACTGTTGTCCTCCTTAGGCGTGTCCACCATGTAGATGTCATATGATGAAGTGGCGGTCCAGCGCCCCGTGGGCGGTGGTTCCAGATCGTCCCCTGCATCGGCGTCCATACCATCGATGTCGTCAGAGTCGAAATCAAGCATGTCTGTTAGGTCATCGACAGTGGCTATGAAGTGGGTGGTGGGTGGGAGGCGATTTTCTTTGTCGTCCGTATCCAACTCGGGCCGGACATAGTTCGACCAGGAATCTCCTGATAGAGAGAGAGACCTTAATGAAGTTGGCACATCACCAAAGGGGGGGTGCTGAAAGATATCCGCAATAGTGAACTCCATTACTGGAGCCCAATCGGGCTCGATGGGCCCGGGCGCGCGCGGTTCGGAACCCACATCCGGACACAGGTCCGGGGGTCCGGTGACGCAGATTCACTTAACGGTGGAGTCTGTGTTCGGCTCTACCGCCGAAGAGTATGCGGCCTCCATGGCGGGGTCCATCCACCCGTCCTCGGACGACGCGATCTGCGCCGGATTTAGGTCCGGAGCAACTGCAGGGGCGATATCCCGAATACTGTCCAACATCATATTTAAGTCGTGCTCGTCGTGATTGTCCGACGCTCCTGATATGGGCCCGAATCCATCGAAGATCAAGTCTCCACGGATATCGGCCATGTAATTCAAGTTGCCGAACCTGACCTGATGGCCAGGGGCGTAGCTGTCGATCTACTCCAGATGGCCAAGCGAGTTGGCCCGCAGTGCGAAGCCGCCGAACACGAAGATCTATCCGGGAAGAAAGTCTCGCCCTGGACTGCATTGTTGAAGGTTGAGGGAGCCATCGAGCCTTGCAGCGACGACACAGAGGAACTCTCAATGAAATCACCAATGTCGGTGTCAAAACCGGTGGATCTCGGGTAGGGGTTCCTGAACTGTGCGTCTAAGGCTGATGGTAACAGGAGGCAGGGGACACGATGTTTTACCCATGTTTGGGCCCTCTCGATGGAGGTAATACCCTACTTCCTGCTTGATTGATCTTGATGATATGAGTATTACAAGAGTTGATCTACCACGAGATCGTAGAGGCTAAACCCTAGAAGCTAGCCTACGGTATGATTGTTGTCGTCCTACGGACTAAATGCTCCGGTTTATATAGACACTGGAGGGGGCTAGGGTTACACATAGTCAGTTACAGAGAAGGAGATCTATCATCCGAATCGCCAAGCTTGCCTTCCACACAAAGGAGAGTCCCATCCGAACACGGGACAAAGTCTTCAATCTTGTATCTTCATAGTCCAACAGTCCGGCCAAAGTATATAGTCCGGCTGTCCGGATACCCCCTTATCCAGGACTCCCTCACCACGGGCCGACAATGAGCAAGCAGATGCCCTGGCGTGAATCGGTTCCACCCGGCAAGCTATACCAACCGGCGTCTCCCTCCAACGCCTCCTCAAGCCGTCGGTTAAGCCATCTCTAGAGTCAAACTCTATCTTCGTGCCGCCTGACCCCGATGCAGTCGGATCCGACTTGGGGACTACGGCAGGCGGCTCGGGGACTTCGGTAGGCGGCTCGGGGACTATGATACGTCCATTTTGCATCATGCTTTTATGACAATATTTATTGCATTATGGGCTGTTATTTCACGTTATGTCACGATACTTATGGCTATTCTCTCTTATTTTACGAGGTTTACATGAAGAGGGAGAATGCCGGCAGCTGGAATTCTGGGCTGGAAAAGGAGCAAATATTGGAGGCCTATTCTACGCAATTCCAAAAGTCCTGAAACTCCACGGAATACCTTGAAATAAATAAAGAAAAATCTTCGCCCAAGATGAAGGCCAGGGGGCCCACACCCTGCTCATGAGGGTGGGGGCGCCCCCCCTGGGCGCGCCCCCCTACCTCGTGGGCCCCCTGGTGGCTCTCCGACGCCCATCTTCTCCTATATGAAGTCTTTCGATGAGAAAAAAAAATCAGAGAGAACCTTTCGGGACGAGACTCCGCCGCCACGAGACGGAACCTTGGCGGAACCAATCTAGGGCTCTGGCAGAGCTCTTCTGCCGGGGACACTTCCCTCCGGGAGGGGGAAATCATCACCATCGTCATCACCAACGCTCCTCTCATCGGGAGAGGGCAATCTCCATCAACATCTTCACCAGCACCATCTCATCTCCAAACCCTAGTTCATCTCTTGTATCCAATTCTTGTCTCCAAGTCCGGGATTGGTGCTAGTAGGTTGCTAGTAGTGTTGATTACTCTTTGTAGTTGATGCTAGTTGGTTTATTTGGTGGAAGACCATATGTTCAGATCCTTTATGCATATTATTACCCCTCTGATTATGAACATGAATATGCTTTGTGAGTAATTAAGTTTGTTCCTGAGGACAAGGGAGAAGTCTTGCTATTAGTAGTCATGTGAATTTGGTATTCGTTCGATATTTTGATGAGATGTATGTTGTCTAACCTCTAGTGGTGTTATGTGAACGTCGACTACATAACACTTCACCATTATTTGGGCCTAGACGAAGGCATTGGGAAGTAGTAAGTAGATGATTGGTTGCTAGAGTGACAGAAGCTTAAACCCTAGTTTATGCGTTGCTTCGTAAGGGGCTAATTTGGATCCACATGTTTCATGCTATGGTTAGGTTTACCTTAATACTTTTGTTGTAGTTGCAGATGCTTGCAATAGAGGTTAATCATAAGTGGGATGCTTGTCCAAGTAAGGACAGTACCCAAGCACCGGTCCACCCACATATCAAATTATCAAAGTACCGAACGCGAATCATATGAGCGTGATGAAAACTAGCTTCACGATATTCCCATGTGTCCTCGGGAGCGCTTTTCCTATCATAAGAGTTTGTCCAGGCTTGTCCATTGCTACAAAAAGGATTGGGCCACCTTTATGCACCTTATTTACTTTTATTACTTATTGCTCGTTACCATTTATCTTATCACAAAACTATTTGTTACCACTTATTTCAGTACTTGCAGAGAATACCTTGCTGAAAACCGCTTATCATTTCCTTCTGCTCCTCGTTGGGTTCGACACTCTTACTTTTCGAAAGGACTACGATAGAGCCCCTATACTTTTGGGTCATCAAGACTCTTTTCTGGCGCCGTTGCCGGGGAGTGAAGCGCCTTTGGTAGGTGGAATTTGGTAAGGAAAATTTTATTTAGTGTGCTGAAATTTTCTGTCACTTATTACTATGGAAAGTAATTGTCTGAGGGGCTTGTTCGGGGTATCTTCACCCCGTCCAGCAGAGCAAAGAGTTGCTCCTCAACCTTATCAACCTACTGAACCTATTGAAAATGAAACTCCTTTTGAGATTCCTTTAGGTTTGATGGAAAAACTGCTAGCTAACACTTTTACAGGAGATGGAACAAAGCATCCTGATGAACATCTACATTATGTGGATGATGTTTGTGGACTATTTAAGCTTGCAGGTATACCCGATGATGTTGTTAAGAAGAAGGCTTTCCCTTTATCTTTGAAGGGAGACTCATTGACATGGTACATGTTATGTGATGATACGAGATCATGGAATTATAAAAGATTGAAATTGGAATTTCATCAAAATATTACCCTATGCATCTTGTTCATCGTGATCGCAATTATATATATAATTTTTGGCCTCGCGGAGGAGAAAGCATCGCTCAAGCTTGGGGGAGGCTTAAATCAATGTTATATTCATGCCCCAATCATGAGCTCGCAAGAGAAGTAATTATGCAAAGTTTCTATGCTCGGCTTTCTGATAACAATCGCTCCATGCTCGATACTTCTTGTGCTGGCTCTTTCATGATGAATAATATTGAATTCAGATGAATTTACTAGATAGAATTAAACGCAACTCTGAAGATTGGGACCTCGACGAAGGTAAGGAGTCAGGTATGACACCCAAGTTTGATTGTGTTAAATCTTTTATGGATACCGATATTTTCCATAAGTTTAGCACTAAGTATGGACTTGACTCTGAGATAGTAGCTTCTTTCTGTGAATCTTTTGCTACTTATGTTGATCTCCCCAAGGAGAAGTGGTTTAAATATCATCCTCCCATAGAAGTAAAAGTAGCTGCACCTATTAAAGTTGAAGAAAATATTGTCACTTATAATGATCCTATTGTTCCCACTTCTTATGTTGAGAAACCACCTTTTCTTGTTAGAATGAAGGATCATGCTAAAGCTTCAATTGTTGTTCATAAAAGAAAAATTAGAACTTATACACCTCCTGAGCAAGTCAAAGTAGAACCTAATATTGCTAATGTTAAAGATCTCTTGTCTGACAATATTGATGGGCATGTTATTCAATTTTGTGGTGAAACTGCCAGAATTGCTAAACCTTGTGATAAAGATAAACATAGACCTGTGGTAGGCGTGCCTTTTATTTCTGTTAAAATAGGAGATCATTGTTCTCATGGCTTGTGTGATATGGGTGCTAGTGCTAGTGCTATACCCATTGACTTATACAAGGAAATTATGCATGATATTGCACCTGCTGAGTTAGAAGGTATTGATGTTACAATTAAACTTGCCAATAGAGATACTATTTCTCCAGTGGGAATTGTTAGAGATGTTGAAGTCTTGTGTGGGAAAACCAAATATCCCGCTGATTTTCTTGTTCTTGGTTCCCCATAAGATAGCTTTTGTCCCATTATATTTGGTAGACCCTTCTTGAATACTGTTAATGCTAAGATAGACTGCAAAAAGAATGTTGTTACTATTGGCTTGGACAATATGGTTCATGAGTTTAATTTCTCTAAATTTAGTAAACAACATCGTGAGGAAGAATTGCCTAGTAAGGATGAAATTATTGGTCTTGCCTCTATTGTTGTACCTCCTAGTGATCCTTTAGAACAGTATTTGCTAGACCATGAAAATGATATGTTCATGAATGAAAGAAGGGAAATAGATGAAGTATTCTTTAAACAGGAACCTATTCTGCAACACAATTTTCCTATTGAAATCCTAGGGGATCCCCCTCCACCCAAGGGTGATCCCGTATTTGAGCTTAAACCGTTGCCTGATAATCTTAAATATGCTTATCTTGATGAAAAGAAAATATATCCTGTCATTATTAGCGCTAACCTTTCAGAGCATGAAGAGGAAAGATTATTGAAAACTCTGAAGAAGCACCGTGTTGCTATTGGATATACTCTAGATGATCTTAAGGGCATTAGTCCCGCTCTATGTCAACATAAAATAAATTTGGAAGCTGATGCCAAACCAGTTTGTGATCCTCAACGATGTTTGAATCCTAAAATGAAAGAAGTGGTAAGAAAAGAAATACTCAAGCTTCTGGAGGCAGGTATAATTTATCATGTTGCCGATAGTCAGTGGGTAAGTCATGTCCATTGTGTCCCTAAGAAGGGAGGTATTACAGTTGTCCCTAATGATAAAGATGAATTGATCCCTCAAAGAATTATCACAGGTTATAGGATGGTAATTGATTTCCGTAAATTAAATAAAGCTACTAAGAAATATCATTACCCCTTACCTTTCATTGATCAAATGCTAGAAAGCTTATGCAAACATACACATTATTGCTTTCTAGATGGTTATTCTGGTTTCTCTCAAATACCTGAGTCAGCTATAGATCAATCAAAGACTACCTTTACATGCTCTTTTGGTACTTTTGCTTATAGACGTATGCCTTTTGGTTTATGTAATGCACCAGCTACCTTTCAAAGATGCATGATGGCTATATTCTCTAATTTTTGCGAAAAGATTTGTGAGGTTTTCATGGATGACTTTTCCGTCTACGGTTCCTCTTTTGATGATTGCTTAAGCAATCTTGATCGAGTTTTGCAGAGATGTGAAGAAACTAATCTTGTCTTGAATTGGGAAAAGTGCCACTTTATGGTTAATGAAGGTATTGTCTTGGAGTACAAAGTTTCTGAAAGAGGTATTGAAGTTGATAAAGCCAATGTTGATGCTATTGAAAAGATGCCATGTCCCAAGGACATCAAAGGTATAAGAAGTTTCCTTGGTCACGCCGGATTTTATAGGAGGTTCATTAAGGACTTCTCAAAAAATTCTCGGCCTCTGACTAATTTATTACAAAAAGATGTACCATTTGTTTTTGATGATGATTGTGTAGAAGCATTTGAAATACTTAAGAAAGCATTAGTCTCTGCACCTGTTGTTCAGCCACCTGATTGGAATTTACCGTTTGAAATTATGTGTGATGCTAGTCATTATGCTGTAGGTGTTGTTCTAGGGCAGAGAGTTGATAAGAAATTAAATGTTATCCATTATGCTAGTAAGATTCTAGACAGTGATCAAAGAAATTATGCTACTACCGAAAAGGAACTTTTAGCAGTAGTGTTTGCTTGTGATAAGTTTAGACCTTATATTGTTGATTCCAAAGTTACTATTCACACTGATCATGCTGCTATTAAATATCTTATGGAAAAGAAGGATGAAAAACCTAGACTAATTAGATGGGTTCTCCTTCTTCAAAAATTTGATTTACATGTTGTTGATAGAAAGGGAGCTGAGAACCCTGTTGCAGACAACTTGTCTAGGTTAGAGAATGTTCTTGATGACCCACTACCTATTGATGATAGCTTTCCTGATGAACAATTAAATGTCATAAGCGCTTCTCGTGGCACTCCTTGGTATGCTGATTATGCTAATTATATTGTGGCTAAATTTATACCACCTAGCTTCACATACCAGCAAAAGAAAAAGGTTTTCTATGACTTGCGAGATTACTTTTGGGATGATCCACATCTTTATAAAGAAGGAGTAGATGGTGTCATTAGACGTTGTGTACCTGAGCATGAACAGGAACAGATCCTACGCAAGTGTCACTCCGAAGCTTATGTAGGACACCATGCTGGAGATAGAACTGCACATAAGGTATTGCAATCTGATTTTTATTGGCCTACTCTCTTCAAAGATGCCCGTAAGTTTGTTTTGTCTTGCGATGAATGTCAAAGAATTGGTAATATTAGTAGACGTCAAGAAATGCCTATGAATTATTCACTTGTTATTGAACCATTTGATGTTTGGGGCTTTGATTATATGGGACCTTTTCCTGCCTCTAATCGATACACACATATTTTAGTTGTTGTTGATTACGTTACTAAGTGGGTGGAAGCTATTCCAACTAGTAGTGCTGATCATAACACATCTATTAAAATGCTTAAGGAAGTTATTTTTCTGAGGTTTGGAGTCCCTAGATATTTAATGACTGATGGTGGTTCACACTTCATTCATGGTGCTTTCCGTAAGATGCTTGCTAAATATGACGTTAATCATAGGATTGCATCTCCTTATCACCCTCAGTCTAATGGTCAAGTAGAATTGAGCAATAGGGAGCTCAAATTAATTTTGCAAAAGACTGTTAATAGGTCTAGAAAGAATTGGTCCAAGAAACTTGATGATGCATTATGGGCCTATAGAACTGCTTATAAAAATCCTATGGGTATGTCTCCGTACAAAATGGTCGATGGAAAAGCTTGTCACTTACCTCTCGAACTAGAACATAAGGCATATTGGGCTATTAAAGAGCTCAACTATGATTTCAAACTTGCTGGTGAGAAGAGGTTATTTGATATTAGCTCACTTGATGAATGGAGAGCCCAAGCTTATGAAAATGCCAAGCTGTTTAAAGAAAAAGTTAAAAGATGGCATGACAAAAGGATACAAAAGTGTGAGTTTAATGTAGGTGATTATGTATTGCTATACAACTCTCATTTAAGATTTTTTGCAGGAAAACTTCTCTCTAAATGGGAAGGTCCCTACGTTATCGAGGAGGTCTATCGTTCCGGTGCCATAAAAATCAACAACTTCGAAGGCACAAATCCGAAGGTGGTAAGCGGTCAAAGGATCAAACACTATATCTTAGGTAATCCTATAAATGTTGAAACTAATATTATTGAAACCGTGACCCCGGAGGAGTACATAAAGGACACTTTCCAGAACGTTCCAGACTCTGAAAAGGAATAGGTATGTGGTACGGTAAGTAAACTGACTCCAAAACAATTTTTAAGGCAATATTTCTCCGTTTTGGAATATTTAGAAAAATAGAAAAATAAGTAGCAGTCCGGGGAGGACACGAGGCCTCCACGAGGGTGGAGGGCGCGCCCTACCCCCTTGGGCGCGCCCCTCTACCTCGTGAGCACCTCGTGTGCCCTCCGGACTCCGTTTCCTTGCACGATACGTATTTTGGTCAGTAAAAATTCATTATATATACTCCCGAAGGTTTTGACTCTCATATCACGCAAATATCCTCTGTTTTCGTTTCAAGTTGTTGCTGCTGCAGATTAAAGCAAAATGTCATCTCAAGATTCGCAGGGAGAAAGCTATGTGGCTGATTTCCATGCAGACCCTAAGGTCTACGGAGACTTGGACCATAGTGGTTGGACCACAGAAGAAGAATAAGACTATGAGCCTAAGGAGAAGGAGGAAACAAGCTCAGACGAAGATGAAGTTCCGCCACCTCAACTAGGGGATATGCATGTGGAGTTTAAAAAGTCAAGTCTACCTGATAGAGCAAAGAAGCCAAAGATCGAGTTTGTCCCTTTTTGTCTCTTGCAGGAAAATAAGCAAGAACTATGCAAAAGAGTATTAAGTCTTGAGCGGGAGATCGAATATCTAAAAGAACAAAACATTATACTCAAGCATAAATTGAGAAAGAAGCCACCGTCGTCATCACCACCGCCAACAACAAAGAAGGAGAAATAATCACATGGGTATGGGCACTCCCCTTGGCAACTGCCAAGCTTGGGGGAGGTGCCCTGGTATCGTATCATCATCACAACTCCTATCTTTATAGTTTTTTTTCTTAGTTCGATCCTATTAGTAGTATCTTGATTTAGTAGAATAAAGTCGTGGCATGATCTAGTTTTGAGTTTTGCTTTATGATCCTTCTTTGTAATCGAGTCCGTGAGCTATATAATAAAGATTAGTGTTGAGTCAAGGGCTTGATTGTTTTGCCATGATCTTGGGTAAGTAGAAGAAAAGAATAAAAAGAATCAAGGAGCTCATATTGATCTTAGTGAAAGTAATGACCTCACATAGAGAGAGTATGATGATTAAAAGTTGTTGGCAGTTGGCAAATATAGCTTTGGTCATCGTTGCAATTAATAGGAGGTAATAAGGAAAGAGAGGTTTCACATATAGATATATTATCATTGACATCTTTTATGATTGGGAGCACTCATTAAAATATGACATGCTAAAGAGTTGAGGTTGGACAAGGAAGACAACATATTGAGTTATGTTTTCTTACATTCGAGATAAAGTATGTTGTCATGTATCCTCTACCGTGTTGAGCTTGCCTTTCCCCCTCATGCTAGCCAAATTCTTAGCACCAAGTAGAAATACTACTTGTGCTTCCAAACACCCTTAAACCAGTTTTGCCATGAGAGTCCACCATATCTACCTATGGATTGAGTAAGATCCTTCAAGTAAGTTGTCATCGGTGCAAGCAATAAAAATTGCTCTCTAAATATGCATGACTTATTAATGTAGAGAAATAAGCTTTGTACGAACTTGTTGTGGATGCAATAAAAGCGACGGGCTGCATAATAAAGGTTCACATGCAAGGGGCAATATAAAGTGACGTTCTTTTGCATTAAGATTTTGTGCATCAACCCTAAACGCGCATGACAACCTCTACTTCCCTCTGCGAAGGGCCTATCTTTTATTATTATCCTCTACCTTACAAGAGTCACGGTGATCCTCACCATTCCTTTTTCATTTTATCCTTTGGCAAGCTCAGCATGTTGGGAAGAGTATGATATACATATCTAATTGGATGTGGGGGAGCATGAATTATTATTGTTGACATTACCCTTGAGGTAAAAGGTTGTGGGGCAAAACTATAAGCCCCTATCTTTCTCTGTGTCCGATTAAAACTCCGTAACCACAAGTATCGCGTGAGTGCTAGCAATTATGAAGGACTAAATGATAGTTGAGTATGTGGACTTGCTTTTAAGCTCTGACGTAGACTCTTTCCGATGTTATGATAAATTGCAATTGCTTCAATGACTGAGATTATAATTGTTAGTGCCCAATAATGTTTGTGATTCATGCTTTGGCTTTGTGAATAGGTCATTACTTGAACGTGAGTAATCATATGACAAAATATATTTATGTTGATGTTATGAAATAATCATGATGCCTTCATGACCGTATTTTATTTTTATCGACGCCTCTACCTCTAAACATCAGGACATATTTATTGTTATCGGCTTTTCACTTGAGGACAAGCGAGGTCTAAGCTTGGGGGAGTTGATACGTCCATTTTGCATCATGCTTTTATGACAATATTTATTTCATTATGGGCTATTATTTCACGTTATGTCACGATACTTATGGCTATTCTCTCTTATTTTACGAGGTTTACATGAAGTGGGAGAATGCCGGCAGCTGGAATTCTGGGCTGGAAAAGGAGCAAATATTGGAGGCCTATTCTACGCAACTCCAAAAGTCCTGAAACTCCACGGAATACCTTGAAATAAATAAAGAAAAATCATCGCCAAAGATGAAGGCCAGGGGGCCCAAACCCTGCTCACGAGGGTGGGGGCGCCCCCCCCCCCCCCTGGGCGCGCCCCCTACCTCGTGGGCCCCCTGGTGGCTCTCTGACGCCCATCTTCTCCTATATGAAGTCTTTCGATGAGAAAAAAATCAGAGAGAACCTTTAGGGACGAGACTCCGCCGCCATGAGGCGGAACCTTGGCGGAACCAATCTAGGGCTTTGGAAGAGCTCTTCTGCCAGGGACACTTCCCTCCGGGAGGGGGAAATCATCACCATCGTCATCACCAACGCTCCTCTCATCGAGAGAGGGCAATCTTCATCAACATCTTCACCAGCACCATCTCATCTCCAAACCCTAGTTCATCTCTTGTATCCAATTCTTGTCTCCAAGTCCGGGATTGGTGCTAGTAGGTTGCTAGTAGTGTTGATTACTCTTTGTAGTTGATGCTAGTTGGTTTATTTGGTGGAAGACCATATGTTCAGATCCTTTATGCATATTATTACCCCTATGATTATGAACATGAATATGCTTTGTGAGTAATTACGTTTGTTCCTGAGGACAAGGGAGAAGTCTTGCTATTAGTAGTCATGTGAATTTGGTATTCGTTCGATATTTTGATGAGATGTATGTTGTCTAACCTCTAGTGGTATTATGTGAACGTCGACTACATAACACTTCACCATTATTTGGGCCTAGACGAAGGCATTGGGAAGTAATAAGTAGATGATGGGTTGCTAGAGTGACAGAAGCTTAAACCCTAGTTTATGCGTTGCTTCGTAAGGGGCTGATTTGGATCCACATGTTTCATGCTATGGTTAGGTTTACCTTAATACTTTTGTTGTAGTTGCGGATGCTTGCAATAGAGGTTAATCATAAGTGGGATGCTTGTCCAAGTAAGGACAGTACCCAAGCACCGGTCCACCCACATATCAAATTATCAAAGTACCGAACGCGAATCATATGAGCGTGATGAAAACTAGCTTGACGATATTCCCATGTGTCCTCGGGAGCGCTTTTCCTATCATTAGAGTTTGTCCTCGGGAGCACTTTTCCTATCATCAGAGTTTGTCCAGGCTCGTCCTTTGCTACAAAAAGGATTGGGCCACCTTGCTGCACCTTATTTACTTTTACTACTTATTGCTCGTTTCCATTTATCTTATCACAAAACTATCTGTTACCACTTATTTCAGTACTTGTAGAGAATACCTTGCTGAAAACCGCTTATCATTTCCTTCTGCTCCTCGTTGGGTTTGACACTCTTACTTATCGAAAGGACTATGATAGATCCCCTATACTTGTGGGTCATCAGACTGCTATGATCGCACTCGGCCCAGGGACTTCAGAACCCGGCCCGGTGACTGTAGCAGTCGGCTTGGGGACTTCAACGACACAGCAGGCGGTTGCCGACTCCAATCCACCACCTCCCAACCCAACCGCCCTAGTCGAAGTAGCCGTGTTGGCAATATAAGAAGTCATAGCTCCATCATGGGCCCAGCCCATCCTCAACTTTCTGGTGAATAGAGAGCTGCCGACTGACGAGATATCTGCAAGACAAGTTCAACGCCGAGCTGGAGCCTACACAATAGTGAACAGAGAGCTTGTTAGATGCAGTGTGACTGGCGTCTTCTAGCGCTGCGTCGAGCCAGAGAAGGGCATTGCAATCCTCAAAGACATCCATCAAGGCGAGTGTGGGCACCACGCGGCCTCAAGATCACTTGTCGCCAAAGCTTTCCGCCATGGTTTCTTCTGGCCGACTACTTTGGAAGACGCAAAAGAGTTGGTCAAACACTGCAAAGGGTGCCAAATTTTCAGCTCCAAGCAACACCTGCCGGCTTCTGCACTCAAGACCATCCCCCTCACCTGGCCCTTTGTCGTCTGGGGGCTGGACATGGTGGGCCCATTCAAGACAGCATGCGGCGGCATGACACATCTGCTTGTTGCCATAGACTAATTTACCAAGTGGATTGAAGCAAAGCCAATCAAGAAGTTGAATGGGCCGACTGCTATGACCTTCATCGCAGATATCACCACCCAGTATGGCATACCACATAGCATCATCATCGACAACGGCATAAATTTTGCCAAAGGGGCATTGGCTCGTTTCTGCGCTACATAGGGCATCCGACTGGACTTAGCGTATGTTGCCCATCCGCAGTTAAACGGCCAAGTCGAGCGAGCAAACGGCCTCATCCTCTCCGGCATCAAGCCCCGACTGGTAGAGCCACTGGAGCGTTCAGCCCGCTACTGGCTCGAGGAGCTGCCGCCATCCTCTAGAGCCTGCATACCACTCCGAACAAGTCAACTGGCTTCACTCCCTTCTTCCTCGTGTACGGTGTCGAGGATGTCATCCCAACTGACATCGAGTTCGACTCACCTCGAGTCACCATGTACACGGAAGCGGAGGCGAAGGAATCATGAGAAGACGGTGTTGATCTACTGGAAGAGATCCAACTATTAGCACTCAGTCGGTCCGCCATCTACCAGCAGAGTCTGCGCCGCTACCACAATCAAAAGGTCAAGCCAAGATCCTTCCAGGAGGGCGACCTTGTGCTCCGGCTAATCCGGCGAACAGCCGGCCAGCACAAGCTCTCGGCCCCTTGGGAAGGCCCTTTCGTCATCAGCAAGGCCTTGGGCAACGACTCCTACTACCTGATCGACACGCAGAAGCCCAAGGCACGCAAGAGAGATGATTCTGGCAAGGAGTCGGAACGCCCATGGAACGCCAATCTCCTTCGAAGATTTTATAGTTAATGTAGTATGTACCATACTATATTTTGTATTAAGTACAAGACATCGGGTCCCCTGAGGAGCACACGGGGACTACCCTCTTTTATCTATATGATGAGTATTATGCCTATGAGTGTGTTAGTACACTTGTTCTTTTGTCCTGCACTGGGTTCGACCAGTCGGCCCGGGGACTTGCCGCCTTGAATTATGTTAGCACTACCTCCAGTCAGACAAGTAGTGTGCCGTCATCTAAGTCCTCTCTTGCCAAAAGTCATAGCTCGCAGAAGCGGCTGTTCGACTGACAAGAGTCAAAGGCAGGAAATGATGCCCACATGAAAAACGGCTAAGGACCAATGAGCTTACATAACACAAGCTGGCTCCCCACCCCGCCAATCGACTGCTAAGCAGCCGACTGGTCGGCTTCCCACTCACCTTGCCACAATCTAAGAAGGCTAAAGTACTTGCCCTCCCAAACGGCCAAGTACTTTCCCAGCCACAGACTGCAGAGCAGCTGTTAGGCTGGGAAGACAGCGACCAAGGGAGGGCGGCAAAGGAAAAAGCTGGAAAAGGATTAAAGCAAGTAAAGTTGGAGACCGACACCAGCATAGCACATGCAAGATAATATTTACACAAAAGGCCTTCAAAGGCCAGAGTTCAACTTAGTTTGAATACACCCCCAGTGGGTGGAACTGCGCAAATTTAACGAACATTGTTCAGAAGACTGACGAGCAGGAAGACAAAGATAAAATTGGCCGCTCAGACCAAGGGAGCAACAGGCAAGCTCGGCAGGTCAGTGGAGACGGCAGCGCTGGCTGGAGGAATGGTCGGGTGGCGAGTCTCGGCTTGATCATCGCCGGCAGCAGGCGATATGTTCATGCGTGCCTTGTTGCTGGAGGCACGGTCAGGCTGAGGCTGGCCGGCCGCTCCACTGTCTGGCGCGGCATCTTCACCATCTTTGTCCTCTTCCTCCTCACCCTTGTCGCTGTAGTAGATCTCCTCCGCCAAGTCCTTGTTGTCCGCCGGGTTCAGCCCAAATGAGTCTGCCGGCAACTCAACACCATCGTCATTCAAGTCGGGGATGAAGACGCTGGTGTCTGTGTAGTCGGCAATCGTTGCGGCATGATGAATGATAGCCGACTGCACCGCCACTAGCTCCTCGTTGGCCTCCTGCCGGAACGTGGCCAATTGGGCTAGATCCAGCCCAGGGTACCATGCTCGGACAAACTCCAACACCCGCCTGGCGCCTGCCCGGGCCGAAGAAGCCTTCCACGCCTCGAAGTGGCCGACTGCCACCTCCAGCCAGTTGGCAGTCCGACCAGGAGTGTGAGGAATCGTGGCGTAAGGCCAGAGGGCGGAAAGCACCTAAGCTCCAATGCGCTGAAGGCGGCGGAGCATCCGGTGGGCCGGCTGGAGACGGGCCTGGATGGCCAAAAGCTGCTCCTCAAGTGTCCGACGAGCATTCGGCACGATCTCAGCACCAGCCTGCCTCCGTGCATCGCGGTGGGCTTCGATGACCTGGCTGGCGGCAACAGAGTAGCCAGGGAAGTACTCTGCAAAAAAGAAGAAAAAGAGAGTACGAAGTCAGAAGCCGGACCAAGCAACAAGCGGCAAACAAAGGGAAAAGGAGGAAGGCAGCTTACCGTCAACCATGTCCTCGATTTGGCCGTAACTGTCGCTCAGCGCCTGCTCCGACTCGGCCCAGTTTGTCGCCTGGGTCTCATACTCGGCTTGGAGGGTGGCCTTGCTGTCCTTCACCACCTGGAGAGCCGCCTTGTGACTCTCCTCCTGGTCAGCCAGCTTCTTGGCCAGGCGGTCGTGCTCCTAAGCCACCCCACTGCACTCCGCCTCCTTAGCACGCAGCGCGGTCTGGGCCTCACCCAATTGCTGTTGCAGAGCGGCATTGGCCTCTGCAAAGACAACAAAGAAGAATAATCAGTAAGCAAGAAGTCGCCAGAAGAGATCCAGCCCGAGTGCTTAGCAGTCGGCCCGAATCTCAGGGACTACACCCAGTGGGTGCGCTGACGCGCCCCCACGAGAGAAAGAATACGGAATACTCACTCCGACTTTCAGACAGGTCGGCGGTCCATTGAGTCAGCTCCTGGACATGGGAGTTGAAGGTGGCCGCGCGAAGGTTATGATAGTCCTGCAAAAAGGACAGACAAACAAAGGAAGACAAGTCAGCACCTGAGTCTACTTAGAAGTTCCAGGCCGCCTGCTCAGCAGCCAACCCGGAACTCGGGGACTACACCAAGTGGGTGCGCTGACGTGCCCCCACGGAAGAATACAAGAACAAGAAGCAAAAAGTAAGAGGCTTACCTGGATGGCCATCCGCGTCGCCAGGAACTCCTGGTTGTAGTTCTTCAAGGTGTTAGCCTGAGCCTGAAGCCGGGTCCGGACATCATGCGCCTTCTTGTTGAGCACGGCCGTCCCGCCACCCGGTGTCCAGTCCGGTGAGCTGACACTCGCCGCCACCAATTCCTGGGTCAACGAGCCGGAGCCCCTGGTCCTCTGCGGGTATGGCGCCGAGGCCGCCTTCCCCGCGCGCTGGTGTGCCGGAGATCGGACCATGAGGTCCGCCCCTACAGCCGGCTCACCTCCAGCTGGCGGCACGGGTGGCGCGTTGGGCTGGCCGCCTTGGTCCGCCCCAGTCAGCGCTGGCGGAGTCACCTCCATCTCCGAGGTGATGTCGTCGCCCCTCTCCCTCTCCATAACCGACTGGTCGCTGTCGGCCCCTTCTGGCGGCACCACCGGGACCTCAGGCGCAGGAGCCACGACGCGGAGGGGGATGACGAGCTATGGGGGTTGGTCGTGTAAGGCCTCCCCCGCCTGCGCTGCAGCCGCGGCGTCCGCCTGGGCCTTGGTCGCGATGTCATCCTGCGCCCTCGCAGCCTCGTCCGCCTCCTCTTGCGCCGCCTTGGCGTCAGCCGCTCTCTGCTACTCCGCCTCCTGCTCCTCACGCACCTCCTGTGTGTTCGTCTCCGTCGCCGCCTGAAGCTCGGGGCGAGGGTCCATGCGGTGGGTGCTGGCGGAGCCTCCCGCCATCCCAACCACGGAGGTGGCAGCCGACCGCTCAAGAGAGAGCGGAGCTCTGTTTGAGCGAGAAGAAGAAAAATCAGAAGAACACTTGCAAGAAAGAAGGAAGAATGCGTTACGGAATCGGCACTTACGGGGAAACCATTTGAGGCTCCTTCACAACCTTGCGGAAGTGGGTCGCCTTTGCGGCCGCTTCCTCCCGTTTGGTCGCCACGGCCGAGCTCTTGGGATTCTTCGGCCGGCTGCCATACATGGACGACGCGGCCCGGCGCTTCTGCGCACCGCCTCGGGCAGCCGGCGTGGCGGATGAGCTCGCGCCCTGCTAGTTGGGCACTGGCTGGCGGCGCGGGACAACCTCTTCCTTACCATCATCAGGTCAGTCCTCGAGGCCGCCCCTGACTCCCGAGCCACCTACGTCGCCGCCTCCTCCCGTGGCATCGTCGTCCAAGGCGGCCTCCCCCAAGTCGGGGTCGTCCATATCGCTCTCCTCCCGGTTAGGGAGGAACTGATGCTCCGGCCCTGCAGCACCAACGGATGGCTGGAGGGGGGCGCTCTGTTTCATAGCCGATTGGTCAAGACGGCCAAGGAGAACTCGGCAACTAAAGAGAAAGAAGAAAAAAAGACTTACCATCAGCGGTGGATTCAAGCGCGAGTACGGCTCCTTGCCGAACCGCCACTCCACCTCTGAGAGCTTGCAGTTCGAAATGTAATTCACCAAGTGAGCCACCTCCGAGTGCGGCATCTCCTTGGTACACATCCGACTGGGATCCCGGTGCCCGCTCATTTGGCATATCATGTGCGGCCGGCCTTGGAGGGGGAGCACCCGGCGCGCCACGAAGGCGGTCAGCAAGTCAGGTCCGGTGAGGCCCTCCGACTTCACCATCACCCTGAGCCGCGCAATGGCGGCGGCACGGGAGGCCGACATGACCTGGGCCGGTACGACCAGTTGGCCCGCATCCCAGTTGGCGGGCCGGGTACGTAGGCCGGCAGGTTGACGCAGTTGCCCTCCGGTGGACGCTCTTCACATAGAAGTACGACTGCTGCCACATCTTCACCGACTGGATCAGCATGATGGGCGGGAATGAGTTCTCAGCAGCCGGCCTCCGCACCGCAATGAAGGCGCCGCACTGTGCTGCCACACTCTTGATGACGGTGTCGAGCTTTGAGTAGAAGAACTCGCCCCAAAGCTCGATGGTGGGGAGGACACCGAGAAAACCCTCGTACAGGGTGACAAAGGCGGACAGCAGCACCACCGTGTTTAGCGTAAGGTGGTGCGGCTGAAGGCCGTAGAAGTCGAGGTAGGCGCAGAAGAAGCCGCTCGCCGGCAAGCCGGGGCCGTGCAAGCAGTGTGACCGGAAGATAACGCGCTCGCCCTCTTCCGGCGCCGGCGAGATCTCCCGTTCTGGCGCCAGGCAAACCTTCACGTAGTCCTCTCTGGGCAGCCGCCGCGTCCGGCGAAGGAAGCCAATATGGTCTTCATGGACGTTGGAGCCGTCCCATGCTCCGGCGCGCGCCATGGGGTCGAAAAGCTTGATGGAGAGGTGGCGCGATGACGAGCACGAGGCCCTGCAGCGAAGGGGTGAGGCGTTGCAAGATGGCTGGAAGCTTGGTGCGGTGACGCATAGCTGCAGCGGCGGAAGGAAGAAGAAGAAGAGAATGGCAGAGGAGGAGGTGGGCGCGTGTGCGTCTTCCACCCCCCTCCTCCCCCTATTTATAGCCTCAGAGCGAAGAAGGCGAGGGGGTGGGGCGTGGGGATCGTGGGATTAACTACGCCCACTCCCCCACGACCCCGCGATTATCGCGCCTTAACGGCATGTAGTAACTGCGATTGGGATGCCAACAGCACGCCTCGGCCATAGAGGATCCGCACGTGGGACGAGGCATGGTAGTGGTGGGCCCCAGCCTGCGGCGACGTCCCGTCGCGTGCGTGGGCTGGCAGGCTGGTCTAGCTGGTAGCTGCCACTTGGCACATGGGCAGCGGGCGGCCAGCCTGACGCCCAGCGCACGTGCCATCTAGTTCCCGCCTTCGAGCTTCAAAATCTTCCAGACGGCGCGTCTGGTTGTGGCCGAATCCTAGCTGTCGGCTCTTCAGAGTGGGAAGCTGCTTGGGCTTCTCGTTCCCCATTCAGCCACGAAGCCCCACCAGCTTCGGGGACTACTGTCAGAGTAAATGACCATGGGTAGCCTAACCGGCTCCCCCTGACTCTTCAAAAAACATCGGGCCGACTGGGCCCTCAAATATCCAAGACGAAGGGCCGCCTTCGAGTGGCCGGCTGGTCCCTTAGCCGGCTGCAGGAAGGCGGCAAGGCTCGGCAAGCTACCCCAGAGAGGGCCAACTCCTAGCAAGCAGCCACCAGAGTGGCCGCCCTCTAGCAGGCGGCCCACCTCATGCGCCCTCAAAGTTTGAACCCACATAACGGCGATAAGATGGGGCGTGGCTATAGTGAAGCCTGCCACCCCCGAATCCCGGAGCGAGCGTGGCCATAGTGCACCGTACCGGGCGGCCATCCCTCGCCCGGCGCAGCACTGTTGCCATGTTGACCATGACGTCGCCCACGACGGTTCGTTAGTACGGCCCGCAGGCGGTGGGCCCCTCTTGCCAGAGAGCCACCAGAAGGTGGCTTGATCTGACCAGTCGGCATGGGGGGAGGCCGGCTCCCAAAAGCCGCCATGCCTTTGCCCTGGAAGTTTGTGCACCATTAAGCAGATAAGATGGGGTAAGGCTATAGTGAATGCCCGCCAGGCGGCGACACTGTAGCCATGCTTGCCCTGGCAAAGCCATCGTCATCAAGAGCAAGGCTACAGTAACGAGCAGCCGATAGGGCCCATGGGCGGTGGGCCCAGCCTGTCGACCAAGAGGCCGACAGCCGGCGGGACCCACCAGTCGGTGGGCCCCAGCGGCCAGCGGAGAAGCCGGTGACCATAGACACTGATGGCCCGGACCCACATCCAGCTGGATTACCATTGTGCCCCTGGGGGGTAGGATTATATAAACCCCCCAGGGCACCCATGCAAAGGGTTCATCCATTTAGAACTACACACACCACATAGAGAGAGGAGGAGAGCTAGCCTTGTCGTTCTTCTTCCTCTAGCCGAACAGCTCAAGGAGCCTCTTGTAGCTACTTACCGATTTAGTGATCATGTGGAGACCCCGCAGAGCAGGACTAGGGGTGTTATCTTCTAGGAGAGCCCCGAACCTGGGTAAGATTCGTCGGCATGCATGTCTTCGCCTTATCCCGTTTCCGGGCACCAGCAATGTCTTACTGGCTCCCACAATGATTAGCCATCATTTGGCATATGTCGCACGTACCACCCGACATCCGTGTCAAGTAGACCGAAACGATTCTCCATCTACTACTATTACTCCACACATCGACCACTATCCAGCATGCATCTAGAGTATTAAGTTCATAAGAACAGAGTAACGCATTAAGCAAGATGACATGATGTAGAGGGATAAACTCAAGAAATATGATATAAACCCCATCTTTTTATCCTCGACGGCAACAATACAATACGTGCCTTGCTGCCCCTACTATCACTGGGAAAGGACACCGCAAGATTGAACCGAAAGCTAAGCACTTCTCCAATTGCAAGAAAGATCAATCTAGTAGGCCAAACTAAACCGATAATACGAAGAGACTTGCAAAGATATCAAATCATGCAAATAAGATTTCAGAGAAGAACCAAATAACTTTCATAGATAATCTTGTTCATAAATCCACAATTCATCAGATCTCGGCAAAAAACAGCGCAAAAAAGTAATACATCGAATAGATCTCCAAGAACATCAAGGAGAACTTTGTATTGAGAATCAAAGAGAAAGAGAAGAAGCCATCTAGCTAATAATTATGGACCCAAAGGTCTGTGGTAAACTACTCAGCTTCATCGAAGTGGCAATGGTGTTGATGTAGAAGCCCTCCGTGATCGATTCCCGCTCCCGCAGATCGCCAGAAAAGGCCCCAAGATGGGATCTCACTGGTACAGAAGATTGCGGCGGTGGAAAAGTGGTTTCATGGCTCCCCCTGTTGTTTCTAGGGTATAAGAATATATATATGTGAAAGAAGTACGTCGGTGGAGCTACGAGGGGCCCATGAGGGTGGGGGCGCGCCTAACCCCCTAGGCGCGTCCTCCTGCCTCGTGGATGCCTCGTGGCATTTCAGATTTCAACTCCAAGTCTTCCGGTTTGCTTTCTGTCCAAGAAAGATCATCGCGAAGGTATCATTCCGTTTGGACTCTGTTTGGTATTCGTTTTCTGCAAAACTCTAAAATAGGCAAAAAAACAGAAACTGGCACTAGGCCTCCGGTTAATAGGTTAGTCCCAAAATAATATAAAAGAGCATATTAAAGCCCATTAAACATCCGAAACAGATAATATAATAGCATGGAACAATCAAAATTATAGATACGTTGGAGACGTATAAGTAGCAAAAGCACTGGACTTGGGGTCGACATCCTCGCCAGCCATGTCGTCGAGGAGGTTGTCGACATTGGGGAAGAAGTCATTGTCGGGGAAGTAGTCGTCGAAGTCCGGGGCATCCGTGATGAAGGAGTCAGTAGTCGCACAGAGCGCTCCCCAAAAACCTTATCACCCTTCTCCCGTACAGGACTCAAAGAGGTGCGGTTTTGGAGGCCTACTGTCCCGACCTGCGGTGCATGCCGCATGTCGGGATGGGGAAGATCGTGGCAGTAGCACGATGCTCAGGAACTCAGTGGCAAGAGGAAGAGAGTCTTCTGGTGTCTATCTCTGGAGAGGAGCGATCTCCCTTTTATAGGCACAGGAGAAGAAGGCAAGAAGTTGTGCCAGGAGCTGAAGGGAACGACGGAGACGAAACAAACAGACTTCAACCAAAGAGGCGAGCCGTTCGGATTTAGTGTCCACTACAGAAAAATGTTTCAGCTCCCGCGTGACCTTTCATATACCCATCCTGCGTGGCAAAAATTTAGACATCGGCTCGGCTCATTCCCGCAACACACGACGCGTCATGATGAGGCGTGGCGTGGCGAGGCGGGAGGCGAGGGAGGAGCGCGCGTGGATGCCCCTCTTGTTCTCATCCTCATACATGTGGGGAAAGAACCTCCCTTATAAAGAGGTCCAACTCCCTCTAAACTAGCAATGTGGGACTAAACTTTAGTTCCACCTCTTGCCTTGCACGAATGGGTTGCATGGGCCTCTAGGATTTATTAGGAATTTCTGAAACTGCTATTGGGTTGGCCCATAAATAGATAAAATTCTAGCAACCCCCCACCAGATTCTAGAGGCACATAGAGTTTGCCTTTAGTTCCAAAACACTGTTTTGTATACCGGTACTGCAGTGGAGACTGTTAAGTTGAACTTCCACCTAGAACTCTATGGTACACTAGTAAGCAACTTGAACACTGGACTGGGCCTTGAACTGCAAGTTTTCTTTGAATCTAGCTTCACACCAAGCCTTGACCTATACTTGGTTAACGTGGGTGGAGCTTATGCATCATACTCCGAGACCTTTCATGAGTTTACTAGAGAGCACCCTACTCTCATAGATTGCAACTTTTAACAATCAGACTCATATAGGTGTGTTCTTCAAAAGATGTTCTGCAGGACAACATCTCTGCTTCAATGAGCCACTTAGAACACATTAAGATATACATAAACCTGCCATGCAGATTAGGAGAGTATTGCATCTTCATGGAGTGGTATTGTTAATAGTAAGGATACTCTCCTCCCAGATGACCAACAACTTGTCTTCCACATCTAATTCATGGGATCTCCGATCACATAGACTAGGTTACCACTATGAACAACTCAGGTTGTGGGTCTCATACCCATCTCCTTCGATGCATTATCTATCACATTACGTGATAGACCCTTCATAAAAGGATCTGCCAGATTTTTAGACGTTTGGATATAATCCAATGCAATAACTCTGGAGTTTCTCATTTTCCTAATAGACTTTAACCTCCCCTGAACGTATCTTGATGACTTCATGTTATCCTTTGATCTGCTCACTTTTGTGATCACAGTTTGATTGTCACAGTTCATAAGGATACCTGGTACAGGTTTCTCAACAACCAGCAAGTCATTCAAGAGCCGACGAAGCCAATTTGCTTCGACCATAGTTGTATCTAGTGCTGTGAGTTCTGCTTCCATTGTTGACCTTGTTAAGATGGTCTGCTTGCAAGACTTCCAAGAAACAGCACCACCTCCATGAGTGAATACATATCCACTCGTGGCCTTTATCTCATCAGCATCTGAGATCCAGTTTGAGTCACTATACCCTTACAGTACCTTTGGGTACCCAGTGTAGTTAATTCCATAATTCACAGTGCCTTTCAAATAACGCAAGACTCTCTCTAGAGCTTCCCAATGCACATCTCCTAGTTTTGAGACAAACCGACTTAGTTTGCTAACAGCAAAAGAGATGTCAGGTGTTGTAGCACTGCTTAAGTACATAAGCGAGCCAATAATCTGAGAATATTTCAATTGATCTCTAGCAATTCTTCGATTCTTTCGAAGCAACACACTGGCATCATATGGTGTTGGAGAGGGCTTGCAGTCACTATAGCCAAAGCGACTCAAGATCTTTTCCACATAATGAGGTTGAAGCAATGTAATCCCACCATCATCGTCTCTCAACAACTTGATGTTCAGAAAGACATCAGCCACTCCTAAATCCTTCATCTCAAAACAACAAGATAGGAAATCCTTGACCTCCTTAATAACATTCAGATTTGTCCCGGAAATCAGTATGTCATCAACATACAAGCAAAGAATAACTTCCTCGCCCCCACTATGGCGATAGTACACATATTTATCAGCTTCGTTTACAACGAAGCCTGTAGCTGTTAAAGTTCTTTCAAACTTATCATGCCACTGCTTGGGTGCTTGCTTAAGTCCATATAAATACTTCAGCAACTTGCACACTTTTCCTTCCTGGCCATCTAGTACCAAACCATCTGGTTGTTCCATGTAAATTTCCTTATCCAACTCTCCATTTAGGAAAGCAGTCTTAACATCCATTTGATGGATGAGAAGACCATAAGAGGCAGCTAGTGAAAGTAGAACTCGAATATTGGTCAGTCGAGCCATAGGTGAGTAGGTATCAAAGAAGTCTTCACCTATCTTTTGGGTATAACCCTTGGCCACGAGTCGTGCCTTGTACTTTTCGATAGTAGCATCAGGCCTAAGCTTCTTCTTGAATACCCATTTGCACCCTATAGGTTTGCACCCATAAGGACGCTCAGTTATCTCCCAAGTTTCATTTGCCAAGACGGAATCCATCTCACTATGGACTGCTTCCTTCCAGTAGTCAGCATCTTCAGATGCATAGGCCTCTCAAATAGAACTGGGGGTGTCATCTATGAGATACACAAGAAAATCATCACCAAAGGACTTTGCAGTCCTTTGTCTCTTGCTCCTAGTAGGAACTTCATTATTCTCCTCCACGGGATTTTCAAAGTGTTCCATCGAAATGGCAGGTTCAGTAATTGTAACTGTTTCCTGATTCCATGAACTAGGCATCTCCTGATTAGATGAGGTAGCCATATCCTTCATGGGAAAGATATCTTCAAAGAAAGTTGCATCATTCGACTCCATGATCATACCGACATGCATGTCAGGGACCTCAGATTTTACAACCAAGAATCTATAACCAATGCTATGAAAGGCATAACACAGGAAAACACAATCCACAGTTTTTGGCCCAAGTTTGCGCTTCTTTGCAATTGGCACATTGACTTTCGCCAAACAACCCCAGGTTCGTAGATAAGAGAGTTTTAACCTTTTTTTTCTCCCATTCCTCGAATGGAGTTATCTCTTCGTTCTTTGTGGAAACTCAGTTTAGGACATGACATGCTGTCAATATCGCCTCCCCCCACCATTCCTTGGAGAGACCCGATGTGTCTAACATGGCGTTAACCAAATCAGTTAGAGTATGGTTCTTTCTTTCAGCCACCCCATTTGACTGAGGTGAATAGGGAGGCGTCCTCTCATGGATTATACCATGTTCCGCATAAAAGGAATCAAATTCATTTGAGAAATACTCTCCACCACGATCGGACCTAAGCCTCTTAATCTTTCGATCAAGTTGGTTTTCCACTTTAGCTTTATAGATCTTGAAATAGTTCGAAGCCTCATCCTTAGATTTCAGAAGATACACATGGCAGTATCTAGTGGAGTCATCAATTAATGTCATAAAATATTTCTTTCCACCTTTTGTTAACACACCATTCATTTCACAAAGATCTGAATGTATGAGCTCTAGTGGTGCAAGATTTCTCATTTCCGTAGTCGTATGAGACTTACGAGGTTGCTCAGCTTGCACACACACTTGACACTTAGATCCCTTGACAGTGGTGAAACTAGGGATTAAGTTTAACTTTGTTAATCGCGACATGCAATCAAAGTTAACATGACAAAGACGTGAATGCCACACACTTGATTCACTATTATTGCAAACCTGATTAACAACTTTATTGCAAACGTCTGACAAAGATAAACGAAACATGCCTCCTGATTCATAGCCTTTACCAACAAAGGTTCCATACTTGGATATTACAAATTTATTCGACTCAAAGACAAGCTTGAAGCCATATCTACACAGAAGAGATCCGTTAACAAGATTTTTATTGACGGAGGGGACATAATGCATGTTCTTCAGCCGCACGATCTTCCCCGAAGTAGACTTCAGATCTACCGTGCCAACACCATGAACAGAAGCACTTGAATCGTTGCCCATCAGCATGGTGGAAGTCCCTGCGGTCTGATAAGACAAAAACATGGAAATATTACCACATACATGCACATTAGCACCCGTGTCAATTAACCAATCAGGAGAATGACATACTGATATGTCTCCAATGTATCTATAATTTTTCATTGTTCCATGCTATTATATTATCTATTTTGGATGTTTTATATGCATTTATATGCTATTTTATATGATTTTTGGGACTAACCTATTAACCTAGACCCTAGTGCCAGTTTCTGTTTTTCCTTGTTTTTGAGTTTTTACAGAAAAGGAATATCAAACGGGGTCCAAACGAGCTAAAAATTCCCGATGATTTTTATGGACCAGAAGAAGCCCCGAAGCAAAAGAGTTGGGCCAGAAGAGTCCCAAGTCATCCATGAGGGTGGAGGGAGCGCCCTAACCCCTGGGCGCGCCCCCCTACCTCGTGGCTGACTCAAAGACCCCCCCCCCC
>NC_041385.1:667496138-667519946 GCF_002162155.2 Triticum dicoccoides | reverse complement strand
GTGAAATCGATTCCAAAAAATCCTATAAATACAGGAACCCCCGAAAAGAAACCTAGATCAGGAGTTCCACCACCGCAAGCCTCTGTAGCCACCAAAAACCAATCGGGACCCTGTTCCGGCACCCTGGCAAAGGGGGGAACCATCACCAGTGGCCATCTTCATCATCCTGGCGCTCTCCATGACAAGGAGGGAGTGGTTCACCCTCGGGGCTGAGGGTATGTACCAGTAGCTTTGTGTTTGATCTCTCTCTCTCTCTCTCGTGTGTTCTTGATTTGGCATGATCTTGATGTACCACGAGCTTTGCTATTATAGTTGGATCATATAATGTTTCTCCGCCTCTATCATCTTGTAATGGATTGAGTTTTCCCTTTGAAGTTATCTTATCGGATTGAGTCTTTAAGGATTTGAGAACACTTGATGTATGTCTTGCATGTGTTTATCTGTGGTGACAATGGGATATTCACGTGATCTACTTGATGTATGTTTTGGTGATCAACTTGCGGGTTCAGTGACCTTGTGAACTTATGCATACGGGCTGGCACACATTTTCGTCTTGACTCTCTGGTAGAAACTTTGGGGCACTCTTTGAAGTTCTTTGTGTTAGTTTGAATAGATGAATCTGAGATTGTGTGATGCATATCGTATAATCAAACCCACGAATACTTGAGGTGACATTGGAGTATCTAGGTGACATTAGGGTTTTGGTTGATTTCTGTCTTAAGGTGTTATTTTACTACGAACTCTAGGGCTGTTTGTGACACTTATAGGAATAGCCCAATGGATTGATCGGAAAGAATAACTTTGAGGTGGTTTCGTACCCTACAATAATCTCTTCATTTGTTCGCCGCTATTAGTGACTTTGGAGTGACTCTTTGTTGCATGTTGAGGGATTGTTATATGATCTAATTATGTTATTATTGTTGAGAGAACTTGCACTAGTGAAAGTATGAACCCTATGCCTTGTTTTGAAGCATTGCAATACCGTTTTTGCTCACTTTTATTACTAGTTACCTTGCTGTTTTTATATTTTCCGATTACAAAAACCTATATCTACCATCCATATTGCACTTGTATCACCATCTCTTCGCTGAACTAGTGCACCTATGCAATTTACCATTATATTGGGTGTGTTGGGGACACAAGAGACTCTTTGTTATTTGGTTGCAGGGTTGTTTGAGAGAGACCATCTTCATCCTATGCCTCCCACGGATTGATAAACCTTAGGTCATCCACTTGAGGGAAATTTGCTACTGTCCTACAAACCTCTGCACTTGGAGGCCCAACAACGTCTATAAGAAGAAGGTTGCGTAGTAGACATCACATACTGAAAGAATATAGGGAAATATACCATACCCAAAATCCTTCATGTCAGTGTCTCCAATGACAACATTAGCGGTCTTGCCGCCTTTCCAAAGATGACGCTTGTCATAGCGATTAGGGCAACTAGGAGCCCAATGATCAGGATCTCCACACACATGACAAACACCTTTCTTCTAGTCATTCTTCTTCTTGAAGTTCGTGTGTTGTACAGCCTTGTTCTTCCCATCAAACTTTGCTTTTCCATCAAACTTGCCCTTGTTCTTGAACTTGTGGGGCAGGAAGTTTTTCTTCTGTACAAGATTGGCACTAGATCCTCCCTCAATACCTCGAACACGTGTGTCCTTTGCTCTCGCCTTTTCTTCCACATCAAGAGTACCAATGAGATCTGGAAAGGAGAACTCCTGCCTCTTATGCTTTAGTAAGGTAGCAAAGTTCCTCCATGAAGGAGGAAGCTTAGTGATGATACCTTCGACGACAAACTTGTCCGGTAGAATACAATTGAAGTGCTCAAGTTCTCTAGCAAATAACTGTATCTCATGAGCTTGCTCAACCATGGAGCGCTCTACAGTCATCCTGTAATCATAGAATTGCTCCATGATGTACACCTCAATTCCAGCATCCGAGACACCAAACTTGGCCTCGAGTGCGTACCACATATCTTTTCCATTATCAATTGATGCATAAGCATCAACTATGTTCTCACCAAGAACACTCAAGAGAGCACCCTTAAACAGAGTATCCATTTTCTGAAAAGCTTGTGCCTATTGAGCATCATACTCTCCTTCAGTTTGCCAAGAGTGGCATCATAGCAACTCATGGTTTGGAACCATAAGACTGCTCTCACGCGCCACCTCTTAGAGTGGATACCATCAAACATAGGAGGTCTCATGGAAGCAGCAAAACCACTTGGGGTAAATTGCCTATCATAAGGTTTTTGGATTGTTGGAAATATGAGCAATTTACCATATGATTTTATTACTAAAAATACTAGATAAAACATGACTATTATAGCAGATAAACTAGTCATGCAATCTGACAGTGAGAAGGTAAATAGCATCTGCAAATATGAACTGTAACGAAACATGTCCACAGCAGATAGTAGAACAGGTTGCACATATGAAGTAGAACCTAACATATGTAGGACATACACTAGAACAAAGAACTGCGACAGGACCTCTAACAGAAAGAGCAAGAACACGTACGGGACAGCAGCGGCAACAGAAGCACTGGACTTGGGGTCGACATCCTCGCCAGCCATGTTGTCGAGGAGGTTGTCGACGTTGGGGAAGAAGTTGTCATCGGAGTCTGGGGCGTCCGTGACGAAAGAGTCAGTAGTCGCGTAGAGCGCTCCCCAAAAACCTTATCACCCTTCTCGCGTACAAGACTCAAAGCGGCACGGTTTCAGAGGCCTCTGTCCTGACATGCGGTGCTGAAAGCACAAGTGCTCCCTAGGTGGTTTTGGTAATTAATGTCAACATATCTCTTGTTGGACTAACACTTTTATCTAGTATTTTTTAGACAAGTTCAACAGTGGAGTGGCATGGACTAAAGGATGTGGGAACTCCTTCAAGATGCTAAGGACAAAGGATTGGCTCAAGCTTCAAGCTCAAGACTCTTCATCTTACATTTTAGTTATCCAAGATCGCATTGAATCTACAAGAAAAGCCAATACTATCAAGGAGGGATGAGGTGTTGCTTAATGAGCCTCTTGCTTCATGTGCTTAGTGATATGCTCCAAAACCCTCAGCTACTTTCTCACATCCACAAATGACCTAAACCCAAAGCCAAAATCGGCCATACCGATTCCTTCTATCCGGCGCCACCGAGTTTGGATGTCTTAGCCACTGCCGCAAACCCTAGGCAAATCGGTCTTACTGATGGGGATCTCGGTCTCACTGAGATGGCATTGTAATCTCTCTGTGTATGTCCATTATCAAAATCGGTCTCACCGAGTTTGAGCAATCGGTACTACCGAGATTACAATGCAAACTCTCTGGTTAACTTATTACCAAAATTGGTCCCACTGAGTTTGAGTACTCGGTCCCACCGAGTTTGCCTGACCAACTCTGTGGTTAGCTAATTACCAAAATTGGTCCCACCGAGTTTGTGTAATCGGTCTCACCGAGATTACGTTATGCCCTAACCCTAACCGAATCGGTCCTACCGAGTTGCATCTCGGTCCCACCGAAAATCCTAATGGTCACTAGGTTTACTAAATCGGTCTGACCAAGTCTGTTGAATCGGTCCCACCGAGTTTGGTAAATTGTGTGTAACGGTTAGATTTTGTGTGGAGGCTATATATACCCCTCCACCTCCTCTTCATTCGTAAAGAGAGCCATCAGAACAAGCCTACACTTCCAGCATCCTATTTCTAAGAGAGAACTACCTACTCATGTGTTGAGACCAAGATATTCCATTCCTACCATATGAATCTTGATCTCTAGCCTTCCCCAAGTTGCTTTCCACTCAAATCTTCTTTCCACCAGATCCAAATCCTATGAGAGAGAGTTTAGTGTTGGGGAGACTATCATTTGAAGCACAAGAGCAAGGAGTTCATCATCAACGCACCATTTGTTACTTCTTGGAGAGTGGTGTCTCCTAGATTGGCTAGGTGTCACTTGGGAGCCTCCGACAAAGATTGTGGAGTTGAACCAAGGAGTTTGTAAGGGCAAGGAGATCGCCTACTTCGTGAAGATCTACCGCTAGTGAGGCAAGTCCTTCGTGGGCGACGGCCATGGTGGGATAGACAAGGTTGCTTCTTCGTGGACCCTTCTTGGGTGGAGCCCTCCGTGGACTCGCGCAACCGTTACCCTTCATCGGTTGAAGTCTCCATCAACGTGGATGTACGATAGCACCACCTATCGGAACCACGCCAAAAACATCCGTGTCTCCAATTGCGTTTGAATCCTCCAAAACCCTTCCCTTTACATTCTTGCAAGTTGCATGCTTTATTTTCCGCTGCTCATATACTCTTTGCATGCTTGCTTGTTATGTATCGTGAATGTTAAACTTGTGCCTAAACTCCATTTAAACTTAAATTTGCTAAAAATTGCAACTTTGGTACTTAGTGTCTAATCACCCCCCCCCCCTCTAGACACCTCTTCTCAAGGTCCTACAAGTGGTATCAGAGCATTGGTCTCCATTGCCTTGGTTTAATCACCATTGGAGGAAGATGGATGAGTCTACTTTGGGGAGTCTTAGACATAGAGTGCCTATTCTTGATGGAGAGTATTTTCATGAGTGGAAAAATGAGATGCTTGTAATTTTCAATCAATATCATTTGAACAAGTACATTGCTAGCCCTTGTGCACCTTATGTTGATCCTATGCATCCTACCCTTAATGAGTCTATTGACATGATTAGGAATCTTAGAACTGTTAATCTTATCACTAGAGGCTTGCCTAGAAACTTGATTATAAAACTGCCTACTCTTGAGTGTGCCTACACTATATGGAAATTTCTTGAGGAACGATTTCCGGATTATTCTTTGAAAAATCTTGATGAAATTCTCCATAAGTCTATTGCTTTGATTAAGATGAATACTAGTGATCCTATGTTTGGTGATCATCTATTTGAGCTTACGAGCCTCATGCGTGCCAAAGGAAATGTTGGTATTATTAGTGATATTATTTCCGAAGCTATAAAAATTCATAGACAAGATCATTGTCAAACTCACTCTAACGAATCACCCTCTCTAGGATTTGATCCACCACATGACGATGTTGAACATGGATACTATGATGAGGATGATGAAAGTGATTTCGATCTTGATGATGCAATGAGACACTTTGGTCTTATGGAAAATCTTCGGGGATATATGTCAGGAGGAAAGGAATGGGTTCTTGATAGTGGATGTACCGATCACATGACCGGAGATAAAGACATGTTTTGTGAGCTTGCTGATAATGATAGTCCTCGAAAGTATGTCACTTTTGGTGACAACTCAAAGGGTAAGGTGGTTGGCCTCGGTAAGGTGGCCATCTCACATGATAGCTCCATACAAAATGTCATGCTCGTTGAATCTCTTGGATACAACTTACTTTCAGTATCTAGACTTGTTGACTTTGGTTTCAATGTCTTATTTAATGAAGTTGATTGCCAGGTGTTTCATCGAGACAATCATAAAATGGTCTTTACCGGTATACGTAGAGGTGATCTTTACATTGTTGATTTCACTAAAAAGGCCCAACCTAAAACTTGCTTCATTGCTAAATCCTCAAAAGGTTGGTTATGGCATAGAAGACTAGGTCACGTTGGCATGAGAAACCTTGACAAGCTTATTAAAGGAAATCATATCCTTGGAGTTAATGATGTCATTTTGATAAGGATAGACTTTGCAGTGCTTGTCAAGCAGGTAAACAGGTTGGAGGAAGGCATCCCGTGAAGAACATCATGACCACAAGGAGGCCACTCGAGCTACTTCACATGGATCTTTTTGGTCCCAACTCTTATAAGAGTCTCGGTGGAAATTCTTTTGGTCTAGTTATAGTTGATGATTTTTCAACATTTACGTGGGTGTTCTTTCTCGATGATAAATCGCAAGTCCAAAAGATCTTCAAAAACTTCGCTAGGAAGGCCCAAAATCAGTTTGAAGTGAAGATCAAGAAGGTTCACAGCGACAACAGAACGGAGTTCAAGAACACAAATGTGGACACCTTTCTTGACGAAGAAGGGATTTCACACGAGTTCTCGGCTACGTACACACCTCAACAAAATGGAGTTGTTGAGAGGAAGAACCGGACGCTCATCGAAATGGCGAGAACAATGCTTGATGAGTACAAGACGCTGAAGCACTTTTGGGCAGAAGCGGTTGAGACAGCTTGTCATGCAACAAATCGCTTGTATCTTCACAAGCTACTCGGCAAGACGGCATACGAGCTCCTCACCAGTAACAAACCCCAAGTTGGATACTTTCGAGTATTTGGCTCAAAGTGCTACATTCTTGATAAGCATCGTCGTTCTAAATTTTCTCCTAAGTCTCATGAAGGTTTCCTACTAGGTTACAGCTCAAACTATCACACATACTGTGTCTACAAAAATTTCACCCGAAAGGTTGAAGAGACGGTAGATGTGAAGTTTGATGAATCTAACGGTTCGCAAGTAGAGCAATTGCCAATTGATGTAGGAGACAAAGATCCTTCGGAAGCAATCCAAGACTTGTCTATTGGCAAGGTCCGTCCAACGGAGGTGAAGGAGAGTACCTCGTCCGTCCAAGTGGAAGCTTCTACTTCACGACAAGGTGAACCAAGAGTTGATACGGAAGCATCCACAAGTGGGACACACCAAGATGAAGAAAACGAGGAAGTGCATCAAGAACGTCAACAACCTCCTTCTCCACCATGACAAGAGAACGACAACGCCAACAATGAAGAAGATCAAGAAGAAGATGAAGAAGAATTTCAACCAAGAACCAAGCAAAAGCTTTCACGAGTTCGAGCAAGAATTGCTAAAGACCATCCCATCGAGCAAATCTACAATGATATTCAAACCGGGAGAATCACTCGCTCTAAAACTCGTTTAGCTAACTTTTGTGAAAACTATTCTTTCATCTCTAGCATTGAACCTATGAAGGTTGAAGAAGCATTGGAAGATACGGATTGGATAAATGCTATGCATGAAGAGCTACACAACTTTGAGAGAAACCAAGTTTGGACATTGGTTGAGAAGCCCGACAACAACCACAACATCATCAGTACCAAATGGGTGTTTCGCAACAAACAAGATGAAGATGAACAAGTTGTTCGCAGCAAAGCACGTCTCGTCGCCCAAGGCTACACACAAGTCGAAGGTATGGACTATGGTGAGACTTATGCTCCTGTTGCTAGACTTGAGTCCATTCGCATCTTACTTGCCTATGCTAATCATCATGATATCACATTGTACCAAATGGACATTAAAAGTGCTTTTCTAAATGGTGAAATAGAGGAGGAAGTTTATGTTAAACAACCTCCTGGCTTTGTCAATCCTAAGAAACCAAATCATGTTTACAAACTTCAAAAAGCTCTTTATGGTCTTAAACAAGCTCCTAGAGCTTGGTACAAATGCTTAACTAAGTTTCTTCTTGGAAAGGGGTTTGAAATTGGGAAAATTGATTCTACTCTTTTCACTAAAAGGGTTAATGGAGAACTATTTGTGTGCCAAATTTATGTTGATGATATCATATTTGGATCGACTAACCCTCATTTTAGTGAGAAGTTTGGAAAGCTAATGTTGGAGAAGTTTGAGATCTCAATGATGAGTGAACTCAAATTCTTTCTTGGGTTGCAAATCAAGCAAACTAAGGAAGGTACTTTTGTCTCTCAAACGAAGTACACTAAGGACTTATTCAAGAAGTTCAATATGCAAGAATGCAAAGGTATGACTACACCCATGCCTACTAGTGGACATCTTGATTTGACCAAAGATGGTGAACCGATTGATCAAAAGGTTTATCGCTCTATGATTGGTTCATTGTTATACCTATGTGCTTCACGTCCCGATATTATGCTAAGTGTGTGCATGTGTGCAAGATATCAAGCTGCTCCTAAAGAATGTCATCTTAAGGTTGTGAAAAGGATAGTGAGATACTTAATACATACACCAAATTTTGGCATTTGGTATCCTAATAGGGCCTCTTTCGATCTTGTTGGCTACTCTGGCTCAGACTATGCCGGAGACAAGGTTGATAGAAAGTCCACTTCGGGTACTTGTCAATTTCTTGGTAGATCTATTGTGTCTTGGTCCTCCAAGAAACAAAACTCGGTATCCTTATCTACCGCCAAAGCAGAGTACATTGCCGCTGGTTCATGTTGTGCTCAATTACTTTGGATGACCCAAACTCTTAAAGATTATGGGATATGTGTGAGACATGTTCCATTGCTTTGTGACAATGAAAGTGCTATCAAAATTGGTCATAATCCTGTGCAACATTCTCGAACTAAGCATATTGAAGTTCGTCATCATTTCATTTGAGATCATGTTGCTAAGGGTGACATTGACCTTAAGCATGTTCGCACCGAAAAGCAATTAGCGGATATATTCACTAAACCTCTTGATGAGAAAGTGTTTTGCAGGTTGAGAGGAGAATTGAACATCATAGATGCTTCGAACTTGGAGTAGAAACTCCATTGGATACATGCAAGACATGAGCTTATGACTAATCCTTGATATTTCTCTTATGATGAAAATCTTATGTCTTGGATATATTTGCATCTTGCATGTTATCTAACCCATGTAGGTACTTGGTTGAATCAAATTCCATGAGATTGTAACCTACTCACATCTTGAGCAATCTCTACATCACCAAGTCTCTATACAAAGGTGGTTGAAGACAAGGAAGCACGAAACCATTCAAACATATCCTTTGGCAAATTCTATGTTAAGCTTCATGATTGTCATTTTTGGATACACAAGTGCTCTTCCTTGCAAGAACTAACCCATGTAGGTAGATGGACTCAAATTCCAAGTGGTGCTCCCAACTCTTGATGAGCTACATCAACCTTGAGCAACCCACACAAGTTCAACTACATGATCAACACCACCAACCAAGGTATGTTATTCCATCTTAGAGAAGCTTTACTCCGAGACATGAGCTGAAGCAACTCGACAAGATGTGAATACATCAAGATGCTTAAACGAAAAATGGTAACCCCATTTTGAGCTTAAACAATGAGTATGACCTATGATCAAGTTATCTCACTTGAGTCCTAAGTCAATATACTCTAACATAGGTGACTTTGTCGCCGACCATCTCTAGATGAAGTTCTCTTGTGTTCGTCTCTGTGTTTTTGCATTTGTCTCATGCATATTTGTTTCCCCTTTCAAAAAAAACTTCATATGGATTTTTTTTGTTTGCTCTGCATTCTATGCATCAATTCATTGCATATCATTTAGTTAATTCCTTGCAAATCTTTGTGAGATCTTATTAGTCTAGTGAGCTGAGGTGACAAGTGTTTTCTCTGCGATGAACTCGGTTCCACCGATTAGTTATCTTCGGTCCAACCGAATTCTTTCGGTACAACCGAAGCATACAACTCGGTGCCACCGATTTCACCACAGGAAAAACAGTTTGCCACTTATTCTGTGATTCTTCTGACCCAGCTCCACTCAATGAATCTTGTCCTCTAACAAGCATCACATTTTTATCAAGTGCTTTATGTTGTGACTCAAGGATCAAACCCAATCACGACAAATTCCAGAGGGAGAGAGAGATCACATCTTTATCAAGCCCTTCTTGGAAATTGATGTCAAAGGGGGAGAGAGAGATCACATCAAAGCTTATCATTTTAGAGAGAGTATCACCTTCTCGGGGGGAGAGAGATCCTTCAGAGAGAGAGAGAGATCTCCAAGGGGGGAGAATACTAGTAGAAAGTATTTCTCAAGGATCCCAGATGCTTGGTGTTCAAGAGGAGAGATGCCACATGTCTTCTTGAGGGGAAAGACATTTTCATATGTGCTTACTTGCATTAGTTTGCATTAGCTCTGTTCATTTATATCTTTCAGCTCTGATTTTCTGTTCCCTATCTTCTCCCAGTATCCCATGCTAGATTCAGGGGGAGCAAGACATCTAAGGGAAAGAAATCATCAAATTCATTGCATATCTTTACTCTTGGGGACATGTCTAATCAAATGTGGTACTTAGTACTCACTCTCTACATGTCATCCCAGTCTTGGTATTCTTGTGGTTTCTTCTGTTTGCTCTGGCTAGTAGATGTATCTGTGTTATCTAACCTTGTTTACACAGGTTCATTCCATCCTAAGCCTACTCAAGACTACAAGGTAAGTATATGCATCACAATCATGTGTATGAGGAATTCTTGCTGATGTACATACTGTTTGCAAGAAGGACTCATGGGCATGAAGGTATTTCCTTTAATACATTTTGCTCTGATGCATATGGCCAAGATACATGTAACACATTGCCTGCTCTATCATGGTTATGCTCTCACATGCTTCTATATTTCATATTCACATGATTGCATACATGTAGGGGGAGCCTATGCTTGTTACATGTCTTTCCAAAGCTTTACTTGTTATTCTTCATATCCTTATATAAAGCTTTGATGTATGTTGCCATCAATTACCAAAAAGGGGGAGATTGAAAGCACAAGTGCTCCCTAGGTGGTTTTGGTAATTAATGTCAACATATCTCTTATTGGACTAACACTTTTATCTAGTATTTTTCAGACAAGTTCAACAGTGGAGTGGCATGGACTAAAGGATGTGGGAACTCCTTCAAGATGCTAAGGACAAAGGATTGTCTCAAGCTTCAAGCTCAAGACTCTTCATCTTACATTTTAGTGATCCAAGATCACATTGAGTCTATAGGAAAAGCCAATACTATCAAGGAGGGATGAGGTGTTGCTTAATGAGCCTCTTGCTTCATGTGCTTAGTGATATGCTCCAAAACCCTCAGCTACTTTCTCACATCCACAAATGACCTAAACCCAAAGCCAAAATCGGCCATACCGATCCCTTCTATCCGGCGCCACCGAGTTTGGATGTCTTAGCCACTGCCACAAACCCTAGGCAAATCGGTTTTACCGATAGGGATCTCGGTCTCACCGAGATGGGATTGTAATCTCTCTATGTATGTCCATTATCAAAATTGGTCTCACCAAGTTTGAGCAATCGGTACTACCGAGATTACAATGCAAACTCTCTGGTTAACTTATTACCAAAATTGGTCCCACCGAGTTTGAGTAATCGGTCCCACCGAGTTTGCCTGACCAACTCTCTGGTTAGCTAATTACCAAAATCGGTCCCACCGAGTTTGTGTAATCGGTCTCACCAAGATTATGTTATGCCCTAACCCTAACCGAATCGGTCCTACCGAGTTGCATCTCGGTCCCACCGAAAATCCTAACGGTCACTAGGTTTACTAAATCGATCGGTTAGATTTTGTGTGGAAGCTATATATACCCCTCCACCTCCTCTTCATTCGTAAAGAGAGCCATCAGAACAAGCCTACACTTCCAGCATCCTATTTCTGAGAGAGAACTACCTACTCATGTGTTGAGACCAAGATATTCCATTCCTACCATATGAATCTTGATCTCTAGCCTTCCCCAAGTTGCTTTCCACTCAAATCTTCTTTCCACCAGATCCAAATCCTATGAGAGAGAGTTGAGTGTTGGGGAGACTATCATTTGAAGCACAAGAGCAAGGAGTTCATCATCAACGCACCATTTGTTACTTCTTGGAGAGTGGTGTCTCCTAGATTGGCTAGGTGTCACTTGGGAGCCTCCGACAAAGATTGTGGAGTTGAACCAAGGAGTTTGTAAGGGCAAGGAGATCGCCTACTTCGTGAAGATCTACCGCTAGTGAGGCAAGTCCTTCGTGGGCGACGGCCATGGTGGGATAGACAAGGTTGCTTCTTCGTGGACCCTTCTTGGGTGGAGCCCTCCGTGGACTCGCGCAACCATTACCCTTCGTGGGTTGAAGTCTCCATCAACGTGGATGTACGATAGTACCACCTATCGGAACCACGCCAAAAACATCCGTGTCTCCAATTGCGTTTGAATCCTCCAAAACCCTTCCCTTTACATTCTTGCAAGTTGCATGCTTTATTTTCCGCTGCTCATATACTCTTTGCATGCTTGCTTGTTATGTATCGTGAATGTTAAACTTGTGCCTAAACTCCACTTAAACTTAAATTTGCTAAAAACTGCAACTTTGGTACTTAGTGTCTAATCACCCCCTCCCCTCTAGACACCTCTTCTCAAGGTCTTCTAGTGTCTATTTCTGGAGAGGAGCGACCTCCCTTTTATAGGCATAGGAGAAGAAGGCGAGAGGCTGTGCCGGGAGCTGAAGGGAACGAGGGAGACGAAACGAACAGACTTTAGCCGAAGAGGTGAGCCATTTGGATTCAGTGTCCACTACAGAAAAACATTTCAGCTCCCGCGCGACCTTTCTATACCCATCGTGCATGGCAAAAATTTAGACATCGGCTCGGCTCATTCCTGCAACCCGCGACGCGTCATGACGAGGCATGGCGTGGCGTGGCATGGCATGGCATAGCGAGGCGGGCGGCGGAGGAGGAGCACGCGTGGATGTCCCTCTTGTTCTCATCCTCATACATGTGGGGAAAGAACCTCCCTTATAAAGAGGTCCAACTCCCTCTAAACTAGCAATGTGGGACTAAATTTTAGTTCCACCTCTTGCGTTGCACGAATGGGCTGCGTGGGACTCTAGGATTTATTAGGAATTTCTGAAACTGCTATTGGGCTGGCCCATAAATAGATAAAATTCTAGCAAAAAGGGCATGTGTCGGTGCAAAAAACATGGGCGTTTGCTGCCCTGACTTATGCATAGACGAGTTGCAGCTCCTTGGGAAAGCATCAAGTTTCATACAACAACCAAACCAGAGAAGCCGCTCTCGGCAAGAACGGGCTGGCAAGACAAAACCTGACAAGCTCACCAAGCTCGGGCTTGCCGCCAATCGCAAATGCTCCACCTCCCTGGCCAACTGTTCGCTGGTCAGCGAGGTGTCGAGCCCGCAGGTGATTAAGTGGAGGCAGCCCATGCATGTCAGCTTGTTGGAGAGGAGGATTATGTTTATTGACACCCGTCCTAATGACGTGTCAAGCTAATAAGAGGTAGGTGGATAAGCGGTGCATCACCCTTGTCGGGGTTCATCCTCCACACGATACCTAGCAGTGCATTTAATGCACTTTTGTCCTAACTAGCAGAGTTAAGTATGATAGATCTGCATCAGTCTAATTACCCTGTAATGACGGTTTTACCACTGTGGTGACTCCTTAAACTATAAAAGGAGGGCCGAGGCAACCTTTACAGGGGTTTAAAACCTCGCAATGCGCACGCACAGATATCCGTGTAGCTGCTCTCTCCTAGTGACTTGCCGGGGGAGAGCGCTCCGTGTATTTTCCTCCATATCCACCCAATATATAAAAGCAGGAGTAGGATTTTACGCTTTTCAACGGCTCGAACCTGGGTAAAGATCATAGTCTCTCTTGTTGTGCTTGCTCTTCACACCAACCGGCCCCCAGCCGAACCAGCAAAGGTGCAGCCCTGCCCCATAGATCGATGGCTCCACGCCACCAGCATGTAAGCGTGTTACTCGCAAAATGGGTTGACTTGGATGGCAAACAACATACAGAGACTAGCAGAGTAGCTCCACCAACCACATGCACCAGAAGGCTCCATTTGGGGGGAGCTTGTAGGAACTTACGGCCCGTTCAGAAGCTCTCCACGAGCCAGCTTCCTAAAATTGTTGTGTGAAGCCAGCCCGAACGATCCTGCTTTGAACCAGAAGTGGGAGTTCCTTAAAATTACAGCTAGAATGCCATCCCAAAGTGATGTTGTGTACCATCTTGATCAGAAGAAACCTACCCGAGCGACTGAGCGACCGTGCGTCTCGCTAACCCAGACCAAACTGGGCCAATAAAACTTGGCCTAAGTAGTGACCGAACAGACCTTAGCCTGCTTCCTGGGTTACTAGCCCATGCGTGCAAGTCTGGCTGTGATTTGCTACTCCTTCAAGAAGCTAGCTGCAAGAATGCGGAGCAGGAGCCAGCGATTTCCGGAAGCGATAGAGCTTCCGAACCGGGCCTTAATAGATACTCCCTCCATTTTTTTTACCTTGTCTATATAAGATTTATTTGAAGTCAAACAGCACAAAGTCTGATCCAGTTTATATCAAAAATTATCAACATCTACAAAATTAAAGTTATGTAGTATGAAAATTAATTTTTGATGCATCTAATGATATTGATTTCGTATTTTAAGTGCTGATATTTTTTTCCTGTAAAGTTGGTCAAACTTTTAAAAGTTTAACTTCAGAGAAAATTTATATGCAGACTGAAAAAGGAAACGAGGGAGTACTAAAACACAACAGCGCCCTTCCCTTCTGTTAAAGGAAAATAGAAAAAGAAAATGGGCTTCCCAGTTCCCACCTGGCTTCCCAGTCTAGCCCGTTCCTCCCTCGTGGACGCTCCGCCGCAGCACGCCAAGTCCCCAACCAGCCTGTGCTGCCTTGCGTTGCAAGGAAGAGCAGTTCCCCGCACTGATATCCATCATCTCGATCTACTGCTCTTCCTCTCCTCGGCTGCTCCCCCGCTTCGTCTCTCTCCCACCCCGTCGACTGCCTGGATCGATCCACCGGCGGCTCCAGGCGCCTCCGAAAATCGACTCTCCACCCTCCATGTGAGCTCCTCTAACACTCCGCAGTCCCCCCACCCGCCTCTTCTGTTTTCCGTTCGCTCGCTGAGATTGATTCGCGGCAGATCTCATGCCCGTGCGCCATTAGTTCCGTCGAGCTTGTTAATTACAACGAACTTAGCCTTGGCCTTTCGATACAGTTTCGATTTTTGATAGTGCAGTGCTAACGGATGGTTTGCCTTTTGATTCACCCGAAAATTCCCCAGAGATAAATAATCTGGGGAAGTTCAAATATCTATTTGCTCCAAATGCCATCAACAATAGTTGCCATGGGACCTTAATTAGGTGAAGGAGAAATATTTTTCCTGCTCGCTGGCTTTTGACTTTTATTAGAAGGGGTTGCTGTTATATTTCTTTTTTCTCCCTGCTGGTCCTCTAGTCTATCTGACTGTATGTATAAGAAGCAAAATAACCAGGCTCAGGTGCATACAGTTCCTAGCACCCAGGGGTTAATTTAGTTGGAATTTTGTATTAGTTGTGGATTTATGGGCGAGCAGGGGCAGCAGTTCATGGAAGTATTGTACTACACTGTTCAATTTTGGATGCTCAGCTAATATTTTTTTATAGAGAAAAGGCGATAGCCCGACTTTATAAATAAAGCCACCAGGCAGAGTCACAACACCACGAAACCACATAAGTTTAAATCAGCCACATAAAAAGTGCAGATACAAGGCATCCAGCCTAATTGGCACGCAGGCCACCCAAGCACCAGCCAGACTCCTGAGGAGGATTTCGCCTAGAGTGCCGCAGCAGGGTAGACGCCGTAGAATTCATTCTGGATAACATGTCATCGAAAGCCTGTAGATCCCCGTCCTTAATCAATGATCTCCACTGTTGCAAAAAGATAGTAGCTTTAAATAAGCAGTTGACAGGGTTAGTAGGGAAAATGTGCTCAATAGTGAACTTGTTTCTAGTAGTCCAGAGCGCCCAACACAACGCAGCCCATCCCACGAAGAAAACCCTCTTAGACCGGCCTACTAGGGAGTTGATGCACTGCCTCAAATCACCAAAGGAGGATGGGTACCAATTAACCCCAAGCCAACGTCTAATACAACTCCATGTGAATTTAGCCAAGGAACAGTGGAAAAAGATATGCTCAGTGTTCTCAAGGGCACCGCAAAGTTGACAGTATTCCGAGCCCGGACCATTCCTCTTCTTAATCTGGTCAGCCGCAGGAAGTTTGCGACGGTAAGCTTGCCATAGGAAGATCTTGATCTTGGGAGGGATGCGGGCAGACCAAATGGACTTAAACTTATCCGTGCGGGACCCAGCGATAAGTTTCAAATAAGACGACTTAACCGAAAAACGCCCCGAAGAGGCATGGGGCCAAACCACGGAGTCCTCTTCCTCCGAGAGCAGGGGGAAGCAGGCAATAAGACGATGCCAATCTTCCAACTCTACTGGGGAAAGAGAGCGCCGGAAATCAAGAACCCAACCGTGAGCCGAGAGCTCAAAGATAGAGATCTCAGGGTCCGCACAAAACGAGAACAGAGTCGGGTAGGCCACCGCCAGTGTGGTGTCACCAACCCACCAGTCTAACCAAAAACGCGTGGACTTACCATTACGAACAACAAACTTCACAAGGGACTGAAAAGCCGGTCTGATGCTAACTAGCTGGCGCCAGAATTGAGAGCCACCAGAAGCGGAAGCGAGCATAGAGCTGGAAGAAGGGAAATATTTTGCTTTTAGGATATTAAGCCACACGGGACGGTCATCAAGGGTCATAATCTTCCACCACCATTTAAGTAACAAGCATTTATTCATGATTCTGGTGTTGATGATGCCTAGACCCCCCATGCTCTTGGGTCTACAGATGAGATCCCACTTAACCATCCTGTATTTACGTTTATTATCGGAGGAGTTCCAGAAAAAAGCACCCCTGTGCTTATCGAAGCCCGAGTGTGTCCCTTCGGACAGCAGATAGAATCCCATGAGGAACATCGGGAGCGAGGATAGGCAGGAATTGGTGAGGGCAACCTTGCCCGCCTGGGAGTTGTACCGACCTCGCCACGGCAAAACTCTATTGCCAACTTTAGTCACAACCGGGGCAAATTCTTTAGCCAACACCTTAAGAGGGGAAATCGGAAGGCCCAAATATTTAAGAGGGAAGGCTCCGAGAGAGCAATTCAGAAGGTGGGCTACCCGTTGCGCCTCCTCGTCAGAGACCCCAGTCACAATTGCCTCGCTCTTAGAGAAGTTGATTTTAAGACCCGACAGGGCTTCAAAGCATAGAAGAATAAATTTCAGATTAGTGATGGAATGATCATTCAGCTCCACCAAAATGATTGTGTCGTCCGCATATTGTAAATGAGAGATGCCATTAGGAAGAAGGTGAGAACTAACAGGCGCAATATGGCCAGCAGCCGCTGCACGAGCCAAAATGCGGGAGAGAGCATCAGCCACAAAGTTGAAAAGCAAGGGAGACGCCGGATCCCCTTGCCTCAAGCCCCTACCATTCGCAAAGAAGTTACTGGTCTGCCCGTTAACTGCCACCGCCGTGTGGCCCCCCGAGACCAGTTGCATCAGGCGATGGACCACCGAGCTAGCGAACCCCTTGGCCAATAGCACTTGGCGAAGGAAGCTCCAACTAACCGAATCGTACGCCTTTTCAAAATTGAGCTTGAGCACCAGAGCCTTGGTGTTCTTGCAACACAGATCATGGATAATCTCGTGAAGGCATAGCACCCCATCCAGGATGTATCTTCCCTTAATGAAAGCAGATTGGAAGGGGCTAATGACTCGATGAGCGATCGGGGACAGCTTCACAGCCATACCCTTAGCAGGAATCTTAGCAAAGTTGTTAATGAGAACAATAGGTCTAAACTGGGAGATTACGTCCGCGCCTTTAACTTTAGGAATGAGGGTGAGGACTGCGTAGTTGAGTCTCGAGATGTCTACAGTCCCCAGCCAAAAACCTTGAGTGATAGCCAAGATTAGGCCTTTTAATTGAGGCCAGAATTGTTGAAAAAAAGGAATCGAAAAGCCGTCCGGGCCTGGCGCCGCATTAAAATTGGCAGAGCGAATCGTCTCAAAAATTTCCTCCTCCGAAGGGGGAATAAGAATGATCTCATTGTCAGCGCTCGAAAGTTGGTCACACGGGGCCCAGAAGTTCGCAGCCAGCTTGAAGCCAAGCACGGGTTTAGCCGCAAGAAGGTTAGCGAAGAAGGAGACCACATGCCGCATAATGACCGGTGGGTCAGAAGTCCTGACACCGTCAATAATAAGGCTATCAATAAAGCACCTTCGCCGTCTACCATTAGCAATAGCAAAGAAATACGTTGTGGGCAAGTCCCCCTTGAGGGTCCAGTTGATAGTACCGCGTTGTTTCCAGTAAATTTCCTCCTGTCTATGAATGGCCAACAACGTCTCTTCTAACCCATACCGGGAATGCCATTCATTCGAGGACAACCCAATTGAATCCGCACGGTCGTCCAGGACGCCTATCTGAGCCACCAACCTTGCTTTGTCACGCCTTGACTCTGCAAAATGGTTTCTGGCCCACCCTCTAAGGAATCTACGGAGGAAATAGGAGCATTGGTGCCAGTCATCCATAGGTCCAAAGGAACGCCGGTTCGAGGAAAGGAAGGACAAAATTTTTTGAGCCATCAAACCGTTGAAACCCTCGACTAGAAGCCAGGAAGCATCAAAATGAAACCTCGAGACACCCAAGGAACGCGATCCATCGTCAAGAATCAGGGGTGTGTGATCCGAGCCAACAGGAGCAAGGGCCTTAAGACTAGCATGAGGAAAAAGAGGGTCCCACCTCGGGCAAACAAAAACTCTGTCAAGAACTGAGCGAATGGGGGGGGGTTGATGATTAGACCACGTGTACCAGGCTCCGACCCTAGGTACCTCACGAATAGCCATATCCCTAATGAAGCCATTGAACGCATCAGCAAGGGGCCACGAGAAGTTAGGAGAGCTCTTGTCGGAGGGGACACGAAGCAAATTAAAATCACCCCCAATCAACAGCGGAAGCTGGCAAGATTCAATCTTAATAGAAAGCTCATCCAAAAAGGCACAAGACATAGCATGATCCGCCGGACCATAAACCACTAAAATTTCTACTAAGGAGTTGAGAGAGCGAATGGAGACCACCATGCTAGCCCAGAAAATGCCATGATCGAAAGCCACGAAATCAAAAGTATCTTTCTTGCATCCAAGCAGAAACCCTCCCGAGTGACCAGCCGAGGCCACAAAATTCCAATGAAATCTATCTATCCCAGCAATAGCCGATAATTCACTAGCAGAAAAGGAAGATTTGAAAGTCTCGACAAGGCCAATAAAATCCACATTCTCAGATCGAACTAGGTCCTTAAGTTGGTCTCTGCGCCCCCTAGCACAGAAACCTCTAATGTTCCAGAAAAGCGCCTTCATTTATACGACAAGATTAAAAAGAACTAGATTTATAGAATTGTTGTGATAATCCTTTCAGAGATGAGGACTTGAGTTGAGATATGGCCCATTTCCTGTAGTATCAAATAACGAATTAAATGGTGGAAAATGCCTGCCTTTGAATTAATTGTTGTTATCTTCACATACTTCTGCTGGCTTTATCTGAGCTGATCTCTCATTTAGGTTGCTTGGTCTCCTCCTATCTTGGGCCTTCTATTTGTTACTTCTCAAGTTCTAAATTTCTGATGCATGTTTATTGAATTGAGATTAATTCGTTACTGATATCTGTTAGCGTATCATCCACGTATAGCAACTCATGGACAAGGGTCACCCAGGGTACTTCAAGTCCATGATGGACGCTAAACTCCAGGAGCAGGGGTTCTTTGCTTCCCAGCACTGCGTCAACTGCGGCCATGAGCTCGACTACAAGCCGGTACATATATATTAATTACGTACTGCTTATCTTGTTCAGCCCTTGGGTGCATGTGTGCACAAATAAATTAAATTCAATCTCTCATGTGATGTTTGTTTCTGGGGTGAATGTCATGTTGCCGCTATCGCAAGAAGGACATGGTTGGGTTTCCTGCCGGTGTCAAGTTCGATCCGACGGACCAGGAGCTGATTGAGCACCTTGAGTCCAAGGTGATGAAGAGAGCTCACTCCCTCATCGATGACTTCATACCCACCATTGAGGGAGAAGATGGCATTTGCTACACCCATCCAGAGAAACTCCCAGGTGAGAATCGAGATCCATAGACATACAGTACGTACAAAAAATGATCCATTCAATGTTTTGGTTGAATCAATAACTACAAGTACCTATTCTCCTATAACTTGAATTATGATCACCCAAACTCTTTGTATATTTCTTTATCGAAACAAACTATGTGTACTTGATCACCAGGTGTGACAAGAAATGGCCAGAGCAAACACTTTTTCCACAGACCATCAAAGGCCTACACCACAGGCACGAGGAAGAGGAGAAAGATCCACGCAGAGAATGAGCTGTCCAACAGTAAAAATGGTGCTGAGACACGGTGGCACAAGACTGGCAAGACACGGCCGCTGATGGTGGACGGACGGCACAAGGGGTGCAAGAAGATCCTAGTGTTGTACAGCAACTTTGGCAAGGCACGAAAGCCAGAGAAGACTAATTGGGTGATGCACCAGTACCACCTCGGCGACCTAGAGGACGAGAAGGAAGGGGAGTTGATCGTGTCGAAGGTCTTCTATCAGACACAGCCACGGCAGAGTGCCGCTGCCACGACATCGACAGTATTGCATGAGCCTTCGACTAACGGGGATATGGAGGTAAAGACGCCAAAGTCAATGAAGATTGGTCTCGCTGATTATGCGGTTGTCGCCGCGGCTGCCATCCAGATGCAGCGACAGCAGCAGCAAATGCTGAAGCAAGGTGATGAGGTAACATACCTAGGTAGCTATACTCAAATCCTGATAATTAATCGAGCAGTTAGTTATAGAGAAAGGTATATATTTTCACCCCTTAAAGTTTATGCAAAGTAGACATTTGCTGGTTAATTCATGCCCTAGCTGATTAATTCCTAAGTACCCAAACATAGGCACATAGCCTTACTTATCGAAGAACCCTGATTCTTTAGTAGTACATTAACTGTTGTTAATCTGAACAGTAAATGATGCAGTATAAACTGTTGTACATCTAAACAGTAAATGATGCAGTACGTAGCAATGTCACTTTTGTGTAGTTTAAATGAAATGATGTAATATTCTCATTATCGTTCTTATTGCCATGCTTGTCGATAAATAAATATGGTTGTGTGCATCTCAATAATGCAGAGGCCAACGGTTGTCCTCCTTTTAAAAAAAATTGCCTTATCTTTCTCTTTATATAGTATAATTCTGTCATTTTGTTTCAAGATGAACAAGGGAAATGAGGTGCAGGACCAACAGCAGCAGAAATTTGACCACAGGCCTGCTGGCTTGGAAGGACCAATAATGGCCTGCAAATCAGCAAGTACAAAAGAGGTGAGTTTTCTGATCAAAGGTCTTGTGAAATTTTGAAAGCGGCATTTGCTCGATTGTTTGCGCATGAACCTTGTAGATACTATTATATCAGAATGTCGAGAGGGAGGAAGAGAAATTGTATCACAATGTCCAAAGGACCAACATCCCATTTTATTTATAAACAAAAGAAGTTAGTATTCATTGCCACAACAATATGAGCATGGGCTTTTTATTTATATTGTTGCTTCACTCCCCAATTAACCCCTTCTAGATATATTGATAATTGTAATTTTATTCTGTCCTGGGAAAGGGAATAAGAATCTATTTTGTTATTCTGATCAATTATGTGCGGGATTAGTGGATTGTCTTGTTGACAACGCAACCATTGTACACACCATATGTTATTTTGCTTGTTTGCTCATATTTCTCTGAAACTGTCCAAAACTGTCCAGTTGAAGCTTTCAAGTGTGAAGAGAGTTAATGTCAAGGGCCTCGGTGCCCAAGACAGCAGGACCTCGACTACGTAGTTCGTAGTCGCGGGGGATAGGAGCGCTAGGGTTTTTGCCTGGCTGCTCTATGATGCGGGAGGGGAAGATAGAAGGAAATAACTTTATTGCTTATCCCTAAAGGGTGCTAACTATCTGATATATAAAGGCCCCATGGGCTAATAACAAACTAGAAACCTATACGAAATAAACTAGTCTAGGAACTAATGTGCCCGGATCAGGACTCCTGTCCAGCCTGCGCCTTGCCTGATGCGGCCGTCGGCTGCTCCTGGCCGCGCGGCCCACGTCTGTAAGACGTGCCCCACATGACATCTCTCCCCCCCTCGACGAGCAGCTCGTCCTCGAGCTGAAAAGCGGGGTAGCGCTCGATGAAACTGTCAAGATCCTCCCATGTAGCTGACGAAGCTGCTTCACCCTTCCAGTGGACGAGTAGCTGGCGAACGCCGCGTGCTAGGCGCGCACGAGTCACGCGCTCTGGTTCTGGAACAGCCGCCCCGTTGTGGATCGAAGGCAATCCCGGCGGTGTAGTTGGAGGAATGCCGAAGAACTTCTTGAGGAGGCCCACGTGGAACACGTCATGGAGGCGCGAGCGCGCCGGAAGCTCAAGACGGTATGCCACGTTGTTGATCACTTCTGAAATGCGGTACGGCCCATAGAATCGTGGCTTGAGCTTGCCCCTGGTTGGCAAGTTGAGAGAGGACGCGGCGCGCTGTCGAAGGCGAAGCCAAACCCAATCGCCCACCTCATGCCGAATGTCCCGATGACGTCTGTCGTAGTAGGACTTATAGACCGCCTGTGCCTGTTGTAGACGATAGCGGACGTCCTCGATAAGTTCGTCGCGCTCAGCCATGCTCCTGGCCACTGCAGCCACCCGTGTGTCGCCGGGCTCGTAAGAGCGAATAGTGGGAGGGTCACGGCCATACACAAGCTTGAACGGAGTCTCTTGGGTTGCTGTCTGGTAGGCGGTGTTGTATATGTACTCAGCCCAGGGAAGCCACCGGAGCCACTGCTTGGGACGATCCCCGGTAAGACACCGTAAATACATCACAATGATCTTGTTAGCAGCCTCCGTTTGCCCATCCGACTGCGGGTGAAATGCGGACGTCATGTGCAGCTTTGTCCCCGTGAGGCGCATGAGCTCTTGCCAAAAAGCGGAGGTGAAGACGGGGTCGCGGTCAGAGACCATGGACTGTGGTACGCCGTGGAGACGAACAACCTCAGCGAAGAACACCTGTGCCACTGACTCTGCCGTGTATGGGTGGGCTAACGCCACAAAATGGCAATACTTGCTGAAGCGATCCACCACGGTGAGGATGACAGACTTCCCGCCTACTCGAGGAAGCGCTTCCACGAAGTCGATGCCGATGTCAGTCCACACGCCCGTGGGTACCGGCAGCGGCAGGAGCAGCCCAGCAGGGTGCAAGTGCTCGGACTTGTACCGCTGGCAAGTACCGCAAGTGCGGATGTACTCCTGCACCGTCTTGCGAAGGTTAGGTGCGTGGAAATCGCGGCGAAGACGATGCAATGTGCGCAGGACGCCTTCATGCCCATCATCGTGCACGGCACTGAGAATCTCCTGGAGTAGCGGGGATGACGGCGGAATGTAGAGGCGGCCGTTGAAGGTAACGAGGCCGTCGGAGAGCGCCCAAGGCTGTTGCCGCGCACCTGCCGTGATATCCTCCCGCAGTGCGACGAGCGCCGGATCAGTGGACGTCGCTTGCCGGAGGCGATTGATGAAGTCGAAACGAGGCCCTGAGACCGCCATGATCGTCGTCTCCTCCGTGTCACGGCGGGAAAGTGCATCCGCCACCGTGTTGGTACTACCTGCCTTGTACTCCACCATAAAGTCGAATCCCAGGAGTTTGCCAACCCAATGATGCTGCGGGATGGTGGCCAAACGCTGGTCAAGCAGAAATTTGAGGCTGTAATGATCCGTTTTTACCACAAATTGACGCCCCCATAGGTACGGCCTCCAATGGCGAATCGCGAGCACCAGGCCGATGAGTTCCCATTCATACGCTGCCAGGGAACGGTGACGTGGCGCGGCTGGCCGGCTAAAGAAAGCCACCGGGTGGTGGTCCTGAAGAAGGACGGCCCCGAAACCGTACGTCGATGCGTCACACTCGACGATGAACGGCCGTGTAAAATCCGGTAACGCGAGGACGGGAGCCGTGGTGATTGCCGTCTTGAGGGTGGTAAAAGCTGCTGCCGCCTCCGGTGACCAAGAGAAACCATCCTTGCGAAGGAGGGCCGTCAGGGGCGCGGCAACCACGCCAAAGTCCTTGACAAACTTGCGGTAGTACCCCGCAAGGCCGAGAAAGCCCCGAACCGCGCGCGCCGAGCGTGGTTGCGGCCAGTCCGCTACTGCCTGCACCTTTTCCGGATCCATGGCCACGCCTGCAGCGGAGATGGTGTGACCCAGGTATGCGATTGATTCAACGGCGAA
>NC_041385.1:667431889-667495899 GCF_002162155.2 Triticum dicoccoides | reverse complement strand
ATGTCGTCAAAGAAGACGAGAACAAAACGGCGCAGGTATGGCCGCAGCAGATCATTCATGAGGGCCTGGAACGTGGCCGGCGCGTTGCAGAGTCCGAACGGCATCACCAGAAACTCGTAGAGGCCGTCATGAGTACGGAAAGCTGTCTTCGGGATGTCCTCCTCACGCATCCGCACCTGGTGGTAGCCGGAACGTAAATCGAGCTTGGTGAAGAAACGAGCGTGCCGTAGCTCGTCGAGGAGTTCGTCCACCACCGGAATCGGGAACGCATTCTTGACAGTAATGGCGTTCAGGGCGCGATAATCGATGCAGAAGCGCCAGGACCCGTCGGCCTTGCGGACCAGCAGTACCGGGGACGAGAATGCGGAACAACTCGCACGGATGATACCTTGGGCGAGCATGGCGGCGCACTGACGCTCCAGCTCGTCCTTGTGCGCGGCCGGGTATCGATACGGACGGACGGCCACCGGGGCGGAACCAGGTAGCAGGGTGATGCCGTGATCGCGGCTGCGGGGCGGTGGCATGCCGGAGGGGTCGGCGAAGATGCCGTCGAACTCGGTGATGATGGCGTCCAGGAAGTCGCGGCCGCTGCATGATTTTAGGGCTGGCCCGTCCGGTCCTGCAATGCCGTGCCAGCACACCCGATGGCCCCGCCGCCAGAATGTCATGGAGAGGGCTCGGAAATCCCACAGGATCGGTCCGAGCGACGCCAGCCACTGCGTGCCCAGGACGATGTCGTAGCCCGCGAGCGGCAAGGCGAGGAAATCCTCCGCGAACTCCTCGTGGCCGATGCGGAAGGGCACGACGCGGTACGCGCCCTGGCACGGAACGCGCTCGCCGTTGGCCACCGTGACGCGCATCTTCTCTGTGGTGGGGGGCGGTAACGTAGCACGAGCGGCCGCCTCTTCGGCGATGAAGTTGTGGGTGGAGCCTGAATCGATCAGGGCGAGGAGGGAGACACCTCCGAGAGTAATCTGCATCTGCATGGTTTCACTCGTGCGCACGCCGGCGATCGCGTGGAGCGAGATTTGAGGGTCGGCCCGCTATGCATCATCAGTGGCGGAGGCCGCGTCGTCGTCGTCGTCGTCCGGCGCTAAGTCGAGGAGAAAGATGCGCTGGCACACGCGGTTGTGGCCCCTGCCAAACTTCTCGTTACAGTTGAAGCAAAGGCCCAGGCGACGGCGTTCCTCCATCTCTGTCTGGGAGAGACGCTTGATTGGGCGTCCGTCCGGCAGATTGTGGCCCTGCTGAGGTGCGGCTGGTGGGGCCGGAGCGGGGGGCGCGAGGCGTGGTCCTGGTGTCGGCAGGATGCCCTTCTGTGGAAAACGCACCGGTGGCGCGGCGGAAAGCGCGCACTGGTCGCGCAGCTCCAATTTGCGGGCGAGGCTCATGGCGACGGCGAGGGACTGTGGGTTATGGATCTCCACGTCGAGGCTGAGGGGTGGCTGGAGTCCCGCGGTGAAGATCTGCACTTTCTGTGTCTCGGATAAGGTGCCTGCCCTGGAAGTCGACGACGGACGTCGTGCGTTTGCACGCCATTAGTTCGCCCAGCGGGTTAGCGCGCAGCGGTGGCCCGAAGCGGAGATTGAGCAGCTCGGAGAAGCGGCGCCACGGAGGTGTGCCCTCGTCGCGCTGGACCTGCATATACCATAGTTGGGCAGGACCCTCGAGATTGTAGGACGCCATCCACACCTTCTCCTCCTCGGCGATCCGTTGTTGATGGAAGAAGGACTCGCATCTGTTGATGAAGGCGAGCGGATCAGACTTGCCGTCGAACTTGGGGAAGTCCATCTTCTGGAACCTGGGCGGCCGATCATTGTGGTGCTGCCCATCATGGGCGGCGGCAGCGCTGGACGAAGAGGAGGACTTGTCCTTCTGGAGTGCGGTGACGGACGACTGCAGGGACATCACCGTGGCCGTCAAGGCCTCGATCATCTTAGCCAGATCTGTGGTGGTCGGTTCTGCCATGCCGGAAGTGACCGAGGCGGCAGCGGATTGTGGCGATGTCGGGGAGCTGGGCGCGGACACAGGGGGGAAAGCGGCCGGCGGATGGAGCGTGGACGAGGAGGAGGATCGCCTGGAACCTGATACCAAGTTGTCAAGGGCCTCGGTGCCCAAGACAGCAGGACCTCGACTACGTAGTTCGTAGTCGCGGGGGATAGGAGCGCTAGGGTTTTTGCCTGGCTGCTCTATGATGCGGGAGGGGAAGATAGAAGGAAATAACTTTATTGCTTATCCCTAAAGGGTGCTAACTATCTGATATATAAAGGCCCCATGGGCTAATAACAAACTAGAAACCTATACGAAATAAACTAGTCTAGGAACTAATGTGCCCGGATCAGGACTCCTGTCCAGCCTGCGCCTTGCCTGATGCGGCCGTCGGCTGCTCCTGGCCGCGCGGCCCACGTCTGTAAGACGTGCCCCACATGACAGTTAACAGAACAAATATTCATTTTATTTTAAAATCGCAGAACCACTGTACTTAACCTTAATCATGCCATTTATTTTAGGACGACTAATCATGTTCTAATATGGAACTTGCATTTGTTGGTAGGTACTAATAAGTACACATGTGTATATTTCGAAGGGTACAATATTTGCTAAGTCTTTGTATTGCAATATCCCTATCGCCACTGAACTCATGATCTTTCAATCCATTTCGACATTGTGGCACTTGTCTTCAGTTTAGGTGCACATCTTTAACTGTTTCTGCTATATGGTACAGGGAACTTCAACTACTCAGCCAGAAGATGTGCAATGGCCTTACCAGTACTAGCCGCCTGACAAGTGACAACCAAGATCAGCATCGGTAAATTATAAAGGACTCCGCAAGTACATCATTCATTTATGACAGAAGTAGTTAACTGCAATTTGCAGAACCGAGAACTGTAAGTGAATCAGAGGTCCAAGAGGGGGTAGAGGATAGTGAGACACATTCCATCAACGGGACGAAACTTAGGGGAAGCCCTTGGTGTTGCAAAGCAAAGATGAGGAAAAGTTGTTTTCTCGTGCTGAGTTCAGGTCGAGGCTGACCTACGTGAGAAATCTGAATGATTTTCTCAGGGAAATGGAATCTGTATGGTCCGACGCACCATAGGTGAAGATGAAATCACAGGCACGTACTGTACTATCACAAGTTATATAGATGCATGCTATGATTTTCGGAACTGTACAAAGTAGTACTCGTATAGGCTATGTGTGGGTCTATATGCCATTGGTTGCTATAAATAGCTGTTCTTTTTCTTTTTCATATTTTTTTGGCAAATATGCAAGGATGCGTATCATTCCATTCATAGGTGGGAAAAGAAAGTTACAAGGGGTGCAACTCTTGTTGCCGTGCACACGTATAGCGGCACAGAAGTGCATATTGAGCAGAGAGGGAGGTTGCTCAGCCTCAGCTAGATACATTCAGGTCACATGCAACAGTCTATCTAGGCCTTTGGTGATAGGAACTACTAGGGCTCTCGATTAACAGGAGTATCGGTGGTGAGTGGCAGGAGTATTGGTAGCGATTACAGAGACGGTTACACGAATTGCGATCTAGGGTTCTTGAGGTAGGGAAAGGGGAAAAGGGAAGAGCCGTGCCGCCGTTGCCGTGATCCTCTGAATGTCGAACCCTTGCGTTGCCGTCTACTTTAGTATCGATGGGGTGGGCTTCACTTGGACCACTCTGGACCGCTTGTCCTGCAATTGGGCTTCTTGGTTCGGGTCGCGCGTGGCGCGGCCTGGGGCTCGGTGGTGTCGCTGTCCGGTGGGGTGCGCCTGTCAGGGACGCTAACATCCCCCTCTTCTTGAGACGAGGCTTGTCCCCAAGCCTCAGCAAAGGGAACTCTGGCCTGTAGATTCGCTTTGTCCTCCCACGTTGTTCCGAGCGCGTTGGAGTTGGACCAGCGTACCTGCACTTGTTCACACATCTTGCCGTTCCTCTGCTTCCAACGCGTCTGCAGTATGGCTACAGGAACTGCCAGTTCATCAGAGCACTGAGGAAGAGAAGATTCTGCAATCGTACCCGGGTTCAGAGCGCGCCGAAGCAGCGAGACGTGGAAAACCGGATGGATGGTTGCAGTAACAGGGAGCTGTAACTTGTAGGCCACCTCATTGATTTTGCCCACTACTGGAAATGGTCCATAGAACTTGTAAGATAGCTTGTGGTTTGCCCTTGGTGCCACAGAGGTCTGGATGTACGGTTGAAGCTTCAGATATACTTGATCCCCGAGCTCGAACGACCTGAATGATCTTTTCTTGTCTGCTTGGTTTTTCATTATCTGGCGAGCCCTGTTCAGGTGTTGTTGCAACAGTTCTTGAACTGTGTCCCTTTCCTCCATCCATGAATTCAGCGCCGGCACTGCGGTGGAGTTTGTAGCCGAGATGCCCCAGTGTTTAGGGTCGTAGCCAAACATTGCCTTGAAGGGGGTCATTCCAATAGCTGAATGGTGGGCGTTGTTGTATCAAAATTGGGCTAGTGGAATCCAAAAGCTCCAGCGTCGCGGACACGCTTGAGTGAAGCACCTCAGGAACGTCTCGACACACTGGTTGACTCGTTCCGTCTGTCCGTCTGTTTGCGGGTGATTGGCCGTGCTTAGTCGCAGTTGGGTGCCTGCTGCCTTGAACAGCTCCTGCCAGAAATGGCTTGTGAAGACCGGGTCGCGGTCCGACACAATTGCCCCTGGGAGGCCATGTATCTTGTACACCTGCTGCATGTACAGCTGGGCCACGGATGCTGCTGTGTACGGGTGCGCTAGCGGCAAGAAGTAGCTGAACTTGGTGCGCTTGTCGACGATCACGAGTAGGCAATTGAACATGCTTGATTGCGGTAGGCCATCCACGAAATCCATGGAGATCATTTCCCAGGGCTGAGTTGGAACTGGCAAGGGTGCTAGCAATCCTGGAGACGTTGCGCGATCCGGCTTTGCTTGCTGGCATACAGGGCAACACTGCACATAGTTCTTGATCTGTTCCTTCATCTTGGGCCATGCAAACAGGCGACGAACGCATCGATAAGTGACGGGAAAACCTGAGTGTCCTCCCATTGGGCTGTCATGGAAGGCTCGCATGATTTGTTGTTGTATTTGAGTCCCTCCTCCTAACCAAATCCTCCCTCTGAAACAAAGTATGCCTTGCTGCAATTGGAACCTGCCCTTGGGATCTTCTCGCACTGCCAACTGCTCCAGCAATTTTTGGGCATGTGGATTGTTGTTGTAGCTGTTAACCACGTCTTCCAGCCAACTGGGTTGGCAGGAGGAGACTGTAGACAGTGTCATCGTTGGATTAGCTCGAGACAGTGCATCTGCTCCATGGTTCTCTGTCCCTTTCTTGTACCTGATCATGTACCGCAGCCCCAGCAGTTTTGCGAATGCTCTTTGCTGCCACGGAGTGGTGAGCCTTTGTTCTTCCAGGTGTGTCAAGCTCTTCTAGTCCGTGTAGATGTCAAACTCCGCGTGCTGCAGGTACGGACGCCACTGATCAACAGTCACGATGATCGCGAGGTACTCCTTTTCGTACGTTGACAAGCCTTGGTATCTTGGGCTGAGTGCCTTGCTCATGAATGCTATTGGGTGTCCCTTCTGTTGCAGGATTGCTCCAATTCCCTTATCGCTTGCGTCTGTTTCCACTGTGAATGGCTGATCGAAATTGGGTAGAGCTAGGACGGGCGTTGTTGTTAAGTGTTTCTTCAGGACCTGGAAGACTGTTTCCGTTGTTGATGTCCACATGAACGGAACGCCCTTCTTCAGTAGATGGAACAGAGGCTTGGCAATGATCCCAAAGTTACGAACGAAGCGGCGATAGTAGCCGGCTAGTCCAAAAAAACTACGTACGCCTTTGACATCCTGGGGGGACCAATTGGCTACTGCCGCAATCTTGGTCGGGTCGGTTGCCACGCCTTGCGCGCTAATGACATGCCCAAGATATGCTATTTTACTCTGTCCGAAGGCACATTTGTTGCGTTTCACCTTCCACTGATCCTTGCGGAGGAGCTCCAGCACTTGTCTGACATGTTTGTCGTGCTCTTCTAGAGTAGCACTGAAGATCAGGATATCGTCGAAGAAGTAGATCACGCAGACCCTGACGACTGGTTTGAGTGTGCCGTGGATAGCACCCAGGAATGTGGGTGGTGCGCCCGTGAGGCCGAACGAGACCACACGAAACTCAAAGTGGCCTTGGTGCGTGGAGAAAGTCGTCGTGTGCTCCTCCCCTGGCGCGAGGCGTATCTGGTGATAGCCCGCGCGTAGGTCCAACTTGGAGAACCACGCTGCCCCATGCAGCTCGTCGAGCAGTTCCTCAATGACGGGCACCGGGTACTTACTGGGAACGATGATGGCATTCAGTTGCCTGTAGTCGATGCAAAGCCGCCAAGTACCGTCTTTCTTCTTAACCAGGATGACAGGTTACGAGAACGGACTGTTGCTACGTTGAATGACTCCTGATTTGAGCAGGGCCTCAACTTGTGTTTCAATCTCTGTTTTCTGGCCTGGCTTGTATCTGTACTGTCTGACGTTAACTGGTTGTGCCCCTGGAATCAGTGGAATGCGGTGGTCGCAGGCACGCCGTGGAGGCAAACACACCGGCTCCTCGAATATATCAGGAAACCGGTCGACCACACTCTGAATGCATGAAGGAGTTGGTTCTAGCTCTTTTGTCTGCGGGGCGACCACGCATAGATGAATGACGTGGGTGATTGCGCCCCTGTTGCATAGGCTCTAAAGTTGAATGTTGTTAATCTCCTGGCAACTTGTTGACGCTGCGTCGTGGCCCAAGAGACGTAGCGGTCCCGCTGGCGTAGGTATCTCCAGGAAGCGGGCGCGCCAGTCAATCATCATCGGGCTATGCTCCTCGAGCCAGTCCATGCCCAGGATGATGTCATATGTACCCAGTGCAAGCACCTTCAGATCTGTGTAGAACTCGTGGCCTTGGGCGTACCAGGCACACGCGTTGACCACCTGAGTGCATAGCAGCTCGCCGCCGTCTGCCACACGGACGCGGCCTGGCTTGGGTAGGGGTTGAACTCCCTTCAGTTGCGCTGCCAGAGGTTCATTGACAAATGAGTTTGAGCTGCCCGAGTCCACCAGCATGAGTACTTCCTTTCCTTGCAGCCACGCCCTCAGCTGAAACGCCTTGGCCGAGACCCCTCCTGTTACGGCTGAAAGGGAAATCGCCATTGCCGCCTCGCTGGTGGCTTCCTCTGTAATCTGTGTGTCCATGCCGTTGTCGAGGCCGAACATATCGAGGAGCTCCTCCACCACGTGGAGCTGCACCGTAGTGGGGCACACATGGTCGTGCCCCCACCGTTCACCGCACTTGAAACATAACCCGCGGGCGCGCCGGTAGTCCCGTAGAGTTTTGAGCTTGGATTGATTGGCGCAGGCGGCATCCGTGCCACGGCGATCTCCCGCTGGTGCTGGTGGCACTGCTCGCACCTGTGGAGGAGGCAGGGGCAGGGCCGTGCCCTGTCTTGGCGCTTGATCTGGTGGTCAGGTAGCGAGCCGAACGATCCTTCCATCACCTCTTCCTGGAGCAGCACCAACACGCAGGCCGTGTCCAGGTCTGGTGGTCGCCGGACCAGAACCACCGCCCGGATGTCCTTCCGTAATCCCTCGACAAAATGGGTCAGGAAATAAAATGGGTGAATCGCGTCCGAATAGGAAGCTAAATGATTAATAATCAATTCGAACTGTTCAATGTAATGCACCACTGATGATGTTTGCCGAACAGAGTAGAACTGTCAGATCAGCGTTTGATGCGGATCATGACCAAAACGTGTGCACAGCAGGGCCGTAAACTGTTCCCAATCCAACTCTGTCAAACGCTTTTGAACTGACTGGAGCCATACAGCAGCTGAGCCAGAGAAGTTCAGGGCCGCCATGGGAACCCAGAACGACTGTAAGATGCCGAACATGTGAAAGTACTATTCGCACATCGTCTTCCACAAGCTTGGGTTATCCCCACGTGAACTGTGGAAAGGCGATGGACGGGTGTGACTGCCCTAAACCTGCTAACAGTTGACTCGCATGTGCAAACAGCGACAGGGAGTGCGGGGATGTGGTCAGAGAGGACGACGGACCTGTTGCCGGGGGTGGCGGCGGAGTCTGAAAAGACGCCGCTACGTTCCCCCGTGGCAAGTTGAACACGCCGTGGCCGCTTGGCCCTTGAAGCTCTATGCCCGCGCCGCCACCGGCCCCCGGAAGGACACCGGTCGTCGCCGAAGGGCCTGGCTTCTGGATCACCCCTTGAGGCTCGTCTCCCGTCTTGACTGCTGGTGGCTGCGCCATCTGGAGCGCCGCCACTGTGTCACCGAGATCGGCCACCCGCTTCTCCAGATCGGGGCGCCAATGCACCAGATCGTCGGTCTTGGCGGTGGAGACTTGGATCTCCGTGATGGCCTTGTTCTGGGCCTTGAGGGTGTTGTCGAGGCGGTCGAGGAAGGCTTCGATCGCCGGATCCATGGCTGCCAAGTGCGTGCGTGCTTGCTTGAGGCCTCTGGTCTCGATGAACTGCGCCAGAATGGAGCGGAGGTGGGGAGCTTAGTGGTCTCTGATACCAGATGATAGGAACTACTAGGGCTCTCGATTAACAGGAGTATCGGTGGTGAGTGGCAGGAGTATTGGTAGCGATTACAGAGACGGTTACACGAATTGCGATCTAGGGTTCTTGAGGTAGGGAAAGGGGAAAAGGGAAGAGTTGTGCCGCCGTTGCTGTGATCCTCTGGATGTCGAACCCTTGCGTTGCCGTCTACTTTAGTATCGATGGTGTGGGCTTCACTTGGACCACTCTGGACCGCTTGTCCTCCAGTTGGGCTTCTTGGTTCGGGCCGCGCGTGGCGCGGCCTGGGGCTCGGTGGTGTCGATGTCCGGTGGGGTGCGCCTGTCAGGGATGCTAACATTTGGCGCCGGCTCTTGCCCATAGCTGCGCCTCCTGCTTGATGGTATTGGAGAGCTGGGTGGAGGAGGGTCAAGCACTATCGAAGATCACGGCATTCCGGTAGAATGAAGAGCGAGTATCCCCTTAAGCGGGCTCGTTGGGGTAGCAGCAGAAGTGGACCACCAGTCAAAGAATCCCGTCATGCCGTACGGAGGGGGAGCGGGTAGGCGGCACCATGCCATCGCGTCATGCCAAGCAATGCGAGAGAACACGCAACCCACAAGCAGGTGTTGCGGGTTCTCGTCCGCCTGGTTGCACATCTTGCAGATTGGGTCTTGGGGGAGACCGTGGCGTGCACGGCGACCAGCCATCCAGCAATGGTTGAGGGAGGCCAGCCAAGGAAGATCTTCACATTCGTTGGGCCCCAACCCTTCCAGATGAGTTGCCAGTAGGGTGCGGTGGTCGATCTTTGGAAGAGCGCCCTGTAACGAGAACTGGCAGTATAGATACCGTTTGTGGTCCATTTCCAGGACAGCTTGTCCAGGTCTTGGAAGAGCAGTCACCCTTGGATATTCATCCATAACTTGATGTACTCGACAATAGTAACCGGGTTAAGAGTGCCATGGAGGATAGAGTGGGTGCAATCTCGAGGATGGACTGCCCCTGCAGCCAGTGGTCACGGCAGAATCGGCAAGACTTGCCATCGCCAAGGGTCCAATAAGTAGAGACCCGGAAGAACTTGCTAGTATCGCGATCGCCGGGCAAGTGCAAGTGCCTCCACGGGCGATCGGGTCGGTGTCCTGTAGTCACACCCACCCTATGCGCAGCGCGACACTAGTGCGCTCGAGGACTTGGATGGCAAGGCCGTCACACTTGTCAGAATCGTGATTCTGATGTACGATTCTACGACTTTACGACCCAAACTAACCCCTCTGATTCTACGATTTTGTTCCATAGAATCTATGTTTTTATGATTCTGATAGTTAAGATTCTATGATTTGTGATCCTATCATCGGAGCTTCGATCCAATTTAGAATCGCGATTCTGACAACTCACGCTCCAAGGGCCAACAAACTTTGGGCAGGAGACCGGGCAGCAGGCGCCCTTGCGCCCAATCCTGAGGAAGTCGCGGACGAGCTTGGCAATTTTCTTGAGGATTGGTGGGTTGATCGCCATAGCAAGCAGGATGTGTACCGGCATCGCTGTAAGGACATAGGTATTCCCCGCGAGAAAGTAAGGATGCCTTCCAAGTAGCTAGCTTCTTGATGAGCTTGTTAGCCAGTGGAAGCAGCTCGGATGCCGAGGCTTTGCGGAAGGAGAGTGGTAGAAGAAGGTACTTGATGGGGAATCCCGCAAAAGGGCAAGAGAGCGATGCCTCGATGGAGTTCACCTGGTAGGTGGAGCAACAAATCAGGGACGCAAACATTTGAGGAAGTTGGTGTGGAGGCCGGAGGCGTTGCCGAAAAACCGTAAAAGACCCCTGATGGCCGTTTTTCATATTTCTGTAGGTAACTATTTGTGCTAGTGCGTCTTCTACTCAAAACAAAAGGTAGCCCGTGGACTCCTAGGGTTCCCAACTTCTTTCCCCTAGGGCTCCTAGGGTTCCCAACTTCCCTTGGCGGCGACGTCGGGGTTCCCACCTATCGTGACGATTTTGATACCGATCTCACGTCGATCTCACCCCAGGGTGATTCAGGACGTGATTCCAAGTGACCCTTCCTCGAGGAGGGAGATAGCATGGCTGACGGAGCTCGTAGGGGCTCGCCGGCGGACGGTGGATCTGGATCAGGCAATGCATGGAGACAGGAAGGAGGGGCTGATGGAATCTTGGGGGATCGATTCGCGGGTCTAAGCCTGCATGGGGAAGAGGAGGAAGAGCTCGATTTTTCAGGAGAGGTTGAAGAGCTGATTGAGGAGACGAGATGGATCGCGATTTTTAGGGTTCATACACAAAAACCCTACAGTTATGTCTCACTATATAAATCCCTGCGGAACGCCTGGACAGCTTCGCAGGGGGTAACATTCAAGCCGGTGGGGGAGAATCTCTTTCTAGCCCAGGTGATGTGTTTGGGCGACTGGAATCGTATCATGAACGGGGGGCCGTGGCTCTTCCGTAAAGCGGTTGTGGTGATGGAGGAATATGATGGAATTACAGATGTGCAAGAGTATAAGCTGGACCGAATTCCGGTTTGGGCACGAATCATTGGTGTCCCTGATGGACTGATGAAAAAGAGGGAGACTGCAGAAAAGATAGCAAGGAAGCTGGGGCTTCCGCTGCTAACGGTGATCGTCAATGAAGGACGCATCAACCCAACTAGATATTTAAGAGCGCGGGTGTTCGTAAAGCTCGATACGCCCTTAGTGCGTTTTGTCCCATTGACTCTGAAGGAGAGCAAAAGATACCCGGTGGAGTATGAGAAGCTACCAGATTTCTATGACTTTTGTGGGTTGATTGGGCACGTAGTGACTGAAGGTGGCGATGGTATACACAGTGCAGAATCTTGTGAATGGGGGGAGTGGCTCCTTGTGAACTTTGATCAGCCGATGGGCAGAACAGACACAGGCAGAGGGGGAGCCCCGGGACGCAACAACTCAGGTAGAGGCGGGGGCTTTGGACGGGGTAGAGGAAACCCAGGTGCCTCGAACCAAGAAGAGGTAAATGACATGATCATTGGGGAGGAGCTAGAAAGTAACCGTGGTGCAATGGTTCCGATGGCACGAAAAAGGTTGATACACCAAGATGGCTCAATGGCTAGTCAGGGGGGTGGAGCAGTGGTGCCCTTGGCGATACCACCAGTAGGTTTTGTCAGCGACAAAGTGAGCTTGCTAGAGAGTGGGCAGGAGGAGCCAGTTGACAAGAGCAAGTTGAGTACCCCTCAAAAGATTCATGACAACAAGAGAATGAGGCCCACAAGTGTGGGTGAGGACCCAACACCAAGCACATCGGCGACTCCCCTCGAGGGTGCTCGCCGGGACCAATGAAAATACTATGTTGGAACGGTCGCGGTTTGGCCAGTACCGCGGCAGTGAGATCGCTTCTGGATGTCCAGAAGCAGTTTGGGCCAGATGTGTTTTTTCTGTCTGAAACACATCTGAACACAGCTAAGGCAGAGAAGGTTCGTAGGAAAATAAATATGGATAAGATGGAGGTTGTCGAGAGTGTGGGAGCTAGTGGAGGCCTGATCCTCTATTGGCGGAACCCGGTGGAAATACAAGTGAAGGAAAAATCAAAAAAATTATTGATGTGGTTGTGGGAGATGCAGCGGAGGAATCTTGGAGGTTCACAGGGTTCTATGGAGAACCTAAGTGGGAGGATAAGCACCTTTCATGGGGGTACATTCGTAGCCTGTATCAGCAATCGCGTGCACCATGGGTAGTGGCAGGCGATTTCAATGAGATTCTGTATTCCCATGAGAAGGAGGGTGGAGCGCCGCGACCAACAAGTATGATGCAAAGATTCAGAGACGCTTTGGTTGACAGTGAACTTGCGGATATGGGCTTCACCGGCGACCAATTCACTTGGCGGCGACGTAGATTACGGGAGAGGCTAGATAGGGCTGTTTGTAATGGACAGTTCCTAGGTCTCTTCCCTAATGCAAAGATCACCAACACAGCACACACTAAATCTGATCATAGGCTCGTCCTTTTGGACACAGATGGTGATTTGGCGAACGATCACTTTAGAGCAAAAACTAAACAGTTTGAAGCGAGGTGGTTAAAGGAGGATGATGTGGAGCAGCTAGTATCTGATGCATGGAACAGAACCAGTCCACATGCAACGTTGGCTGACCGTACTGCCGCGGTTCATGCAGAGATGCATGTATGGGATAGGGAAATCTTGAAGGCGCCCCATAGACGCCTGAAAGAGCTAAAGGAGGAGTTGGAAAGCTTGCGATCGGGCCCTCTCACTGACGAGTCGGTGGATCGGCAACGTGCTGTGCTGATTGCAATTGAAGAAAACTTGGAAAAGGAGGAGTTCTACTGGGTACAGAGGAGTAGGGCAAACTGGCTTAAGTTTGGAGATCGGAACACACACTTCTTCACCAACTTTGCTACTTCCCGGAAGAAGAGAAACCATATACGCAAACTGAAGAATGATAGCGGGGTGTGGGTGGAGGATAATGAGTCAATGAGGGTTATGATAGCAGAATATTTTCAGCATTTGTTCTCTTCTGAAGTTGCTCTTCCCAATGTAAATGTTCTGAATAAAGTGAAACACTCTGTTACAGATTATATGAATCAAGCTTTGCTAGCGCCGTACACTGCTGAGGAGGTGAAGCGTGCATTGTTCAGTATTGGGGATTTGAAGGCACCCGGTCCAGATGGATTACACGCAATCTTTTATAAGAACTTCTGGCCAGTGTTGGGGGATGAACTTGTAAAAGAGGTGTTGCAGGCAGTAAACACGGGAATCATTCCTGAAGGGTGGAATATGACCACTATTGTGCTCATACCGAAGGTTGAGAACCCAGAGACGGTTGCACAGTTTAGACCCATAAGTCTTTGTAACGTTGTTTACAAAGTAATATCAAAAATGCTAGCGGCAAGGTTAAAGCTACTACTTCCAGATATCATCAGTGAAACCCAAAGTGCGTTCGTGCCTGGAAGGATTATTACCGACAATGTTATTGTTTCTTATGAGGGCCTACATACAATGAAGAAGAGGACATCAGGGAAGCAAGGGACGTGTGCGGTGAAGCTAGACATGCACAAAGCTTATGATAGAGTGGAGTGGGTTTTTTGGAGGCAATTCTTGGGAAGCTTGGTTTTGATGCAAGATGGATAAAATTGGTTATGGCATGTGTCACTTCGGTGCAGTATAAGGTAAGGTTCAATTCAAATGAAACCTTGCCATTCTCACCAACGAGAGGGCTTCGGCAAGGGGATCCCCTCTCTCCTTACTTGTTTTTGCTGTGTGCGGAAGGCCTATCTGCACTTATCTACCATGAGGAGAGCCTTGGGAATTTACAAGGAGTTCAGGTGTGCCGTGACTCCCCTCGTATCTCACACTTATTATTTGCTGACGACTCCCTCTTCTTGATGAAAGCAGATTGTGGGAATGCCCAAACCTTAAAGAGGATCCTTGATGACTATTGTGCAGCATCAGGCCAAATGGTTAGCAAGGCCAAGTGTTCTATTTTTCAGCCCCAATACAGAGGTGGAAACAAAAGCCAATGTGTGTCAAATTCTGAATATAATGACAGAGGCGCTATCTGACAAATATTTGGGGTTGCCATCGATGATTGGAGTAGACAAGGTTACTTGCTTCAAACATCTAATCGAAAGAATCCAGAAAATGGTAAATGGGTGGAAGGAGAGAACTTTATCCTATGGTGGAAAAGAAGCACTACTTAACGCGGTGGCCCAAGCCATCCCCACATACGCGATGAGTGTATTTAAATTCCCGAAGAAAATTTGCAAGGGGATCACTGATGCAATGTCGCAGTATTGGTGGGGTGACGAGGAAGACCATAAAAGGATGCATTGGTTTGCTTGGTGGAAAATGTGTATCCCGAAGGAAAGAGGGGGTATGGGATTTCGAGATATCCAGAGTTTCAACTTAGCTATGCTGGCCAAGCAGTGTTGGAGGCTGATTGAGCATAATGAGTCCCTGTGTGCAAGGGTGTTAAGAGCGAGATACTATCCCACTGGCGATATTTTGAATTGTGAGCTGAAGAAGGGCTCCTCCTATATTTGGAGGAGCATATGGGCGGGTATACAAACTTTTAAAGAAGGATGCATTTGGAGGGTCGGTGATGATGAAAAAATTAATATCTGGAGTGACTGTTGGATCCCCAACAGCTTTTCAAGGAAGGTAGTCACTGTCAGGGGTAACCAAGTGCTCACAAGAGTAAGTGAACTCATAGACCCGATTACAGGTGAATGGGATGAGCAGCTGATCCGTGAAAACTTTTGGCACATAGATGCAGAACGTATCCTACAGATCCCCCTGCACCAACAAGTAACAGAAGATTATGTTGCTTGGCATCTGACTAGGAGCGGAATTTTTATAGTCAGATCAGCTTACTATAAACAATGGGAGATTTCATATGTTGGCGAGGCAAATGAAGCAAACTTGCTTGGTGGGACAGCGCCACACCCAATATGGAAGAAACTTTGGAGTTTGAAAGTTCCTGGGAAAGTAAAGATCTTTCTGTGGATATGCTTACATAATGCAATTGTGTGCTTCGGTGTCCTAGCAAACAGGCATATAGGCCATATCTCTCAGTGCCCAATATGTCGTTTGGCTGCTGAGGATATTAAACACGCCATTTTTAGCTGTGAGCGAGCCAAAGCAGTTTGGTCGTCGTTGGGGATTTGGAATACTATATCTAAAGCTCTTTTGGTGGACCGATCGGGAGCAGGAATTCTGGAATTTCTATTGTGTGATCAAGTGCATCAGAAGCCGTATATGGATCAGTTTGATCTACCTGAACTTATCGCGACGACAAGCTGGTATATTTGGTGGCAGAGGAGAATGCATGTTCGAGGGGAGGTAGTCCAGCCTCCGGAGCAAACAGGACAATCCATCCATGCACTTACACTGAACTTCACCCACGCGATGGCCGTCCCTGAGACGAGACCGAGGACAAATTCTTGGCCGATCGTTCTGGCATCGCAGCAGCTCTTGAACGTTGATGCATATTTCCGGGAGGAGGATCACTCGGGATCATGTGGTGCCATTATAAGAGACCACAAAGGGAATTTCATTGCAGCCTCTACCTCACGTATTGATCACGTGGCAGACGTTGTCTCTGCTGAAGCTGTAGCACTCCGGGAAGGTGTGAAGTTAGCTGTTTCGATGGGTTGTAACAACATCATGGCGAGGATGGATAACTTCATTGTTGTAAACGCTCTACAGCTGAATGAAGGACAATCAATGGTGGCTGGCCCCGTTTTGAAAGAATGCAGAGAGTTACTAAGAGGTTTTGGGAAGGTTTTCTTGAGCATTGTAATAGAGAGTCAAATATGACTGCTCATGCGCTAGCTGAATATGGCCGTGCAAACGATCCGTCTCTGTGGATTGAGGCACCGCCAAGTTTCATTGCCAATTATTTGGCAAACGATGTATCTGTTATTTAAGTTTAATAAAGCTAGTCATGAAGGCCTTTCCGTCAAAAAAAAAGTAGCCCGTGCAAGAGCGTGATCACTGATGATTGTATCTCCTAGTCCCGCCAAAAATATAGCAGATATAAAAACAATCTCAAATATATTATTCGATCTTTTTACTTCGCTATCGTACTAGTACCATAGCATTACTCATATGAAGGATGCTGGAATACCCGCCTTTTGTGGGGCTTCGAGGCAAGGAGGACCTCCGCGTCCGTTTCGCGGTGGCGTGCCGCGGGGGACTCGGGAGTTGGGAGGGCTCTCCTTGTCGTCTGATCTGCCGGGACGGCGGGCACCCGGGCGACCCACCTCGGATGTGAATGAGGGTGGACTACAGGCGGGCACGGGCCACCATCATGCAATGGTTTGCGTCGCGTAGAATGAGTCATCCGGACAGGCCGGATGCGCAACATTTGCGCGTCACTGGCGTGGCCGGGTTGGCGCACGCATCCTTCGCACGCTACTACCGGGATCGGCGTGCATTTCAGTTGCACGTTGTCAGGCTAGCTGCCTCGTTCGCGCGAGCTGGTTAGAATTTTTTTTTTTTTTTGAAGCGAGCTGGTTAGAATTTTTGCCTGCCTGTCCGAGTTAATAGAGTTACGGAATCAATAACTCCCGAACCTACCACGTTTCCCCGTCTCGTACCGAATGCCTTTTTTGTCGTTCGATCTGACGCACACATCTCAGAGCACTCAAAGGATAAACGTCAGCTGTTGACCACGTTCGATGTACACGTGCCATAGCCCGAACGCCTTATCCACTCTCTCCTCCCTTGTCAGTCTCTCCCCATCCCAGCAATCCCCCCTCTGTCGTGGCTCCGTCGCCGGGACGCGACTAGTGCGTCGTCATCCTTCTCCTCGCGCTCGGCGCAACGCTATCGAGGAGCGCCAGCTACCAGGCGTCATGTCTGGGCGATGAGACGGGCAGCAGCGGACATAGGAGCTCGGGCAGATTCGGGGCGTCGCACGGCAGAGGCGGGCGGGCGGGCTCCGATGTCCTCACCGGCGTCGTTAATTGGAGCATGGGGGAGACGGAGGTGCCCCCGCGTTGTGCTCCCCGCAAATTCCCCTCCGTCGTGGCTCCATCTCCAGCGCCGCTTTCCTCCACCGTCCAGATGAAGGAACTGCCATGGGATCCACCGGAGGCTGGCGCCACCGCCGTGGAATCCATGGCTGGGACGTCTGCCAGGTGATGGATCTAGCTGAGGCATGGCCGCAGCCGCAAGAGGAGGGCTCCACATCGACGGCGCCCGAGGAGATGATGATGACTACCACACATCTGCCGCTTCCCGACGCGGTGATCATGAACGCGAGCTTCCCTCCGCCTCTCGGCCGGGTTCGACCCGAGCACAGGTGCAGCAGCTATCGGTAGAACTAGATGGCATCATAGGAGGTGTGTTCGACCATTTACAGCAGCACACTACACAAGCCCCCCGTGCTGGCTAAGTCCCTTGCAGGTAGCACCTGTGCTCAAGCTTTTTTTCTTCATTTTTTTCCAGCTTATCAATTGTCATGCGATTACCCAGGAATGCACAACAATTCTCATGTGATTCCCATATGAATGCAATTTTTTATAGTTTTGCCATGGAACTAAAGCAATGTTGTGGTTTGCCATGTATATTTACGATGTGTTGCCATGCCAACTAGAAGTTTGTGGGACTAAAAGAATGTTGGTGTTTCTACCATGTAAATTTATAGATGTGTTTGCCATGGAACTACACGAATGTTGTGTTTTTGCCATGTAAATTTTATAGATGTGTTTTCTATACAACAGAATTTTCAAGTTTTGCCATGGCAAAAATGCAATGTTTGTTTGCCTTGGCAAATTTTCCAAAGTTCATGGCAATTTTTCATCTCTAGCCTTGTTCAAAAATAATGGCAATTTGCTCTATATGACAACATTCATGTGATTTGCCATGACACTTTTTTTATCTGAATACATGGCAAACTTGCCATGGCAACTTTGCCATGTACAAAAACATGGCAAAGTTATATATGTTCAAAAACATGGCAAACTTGCCATGTCACTTTTTTTATCTGAATACATGGCAAACTTGCCATGGCAACTTTGTCGTGCTAAAAAACACGGGAAGTTATATATGTTCAAAAACATGGCAAACTTGCCATGGCAACTTTGTCGTGTTAAAAAACACGGAAAGTTATATATGTTCAAAAACATGGCAAACTTGCCATGGCAAACTTAATATGTTTTTTGGCAAATGTATTAACGGGGCATGGCAATTGTAGTTCACAGGGCATGGAAATACCTTTATTCACAGCCAACGTTGGATTTTTCTACGTTTTTCTTGCCATGGCAATTTTACTTTTAGTGACATGTCAAATTTCACTTTGTTTTTTTACATGGCCATTTTATTGTATAGAGCATGGAAACTTAAATTTAAATATGATGGCAAATATACATTTCCAGAACATGACAAATTTTAATATATAGCATGGCAAATATACTTGTGTAGCCATTGCAATTTTTTAATTTATTTCCATGGCAAAATCACACGATTTTTGCCATGGAAAAATTTAGTCCTTTTTTTGCCATGGCATACTTTTAATGATGCAAATTTTGCTTTTTTGCCATGGAAAATTTATTTTAAAGAGCATGGCAATTTTAATTTAAATATGATGGCAAATTTACATTTTCTGGAGCGTTGCAAATTTTTACTATGTAGCATGGTAAATATACTTGTATTCTCATGGCAATTTTTCATTTATTTTTTCATGGCAAAATTTAATCCATTTTTGCCATGGCAAAATTTACTCCATTTTTTGCCATGGAAAAATTTACTCCATTTTTGCCATGGCAAAAGTACTTTTATTCACATGGCAAATTTTAGTTTAACTTGCCATGTGAAGTTTTTCTGCCTTTTACATTTGTGTATTGAAAAATGGCAAAGTTAAGAAAAATTTCTCATTGTTGTTTTTTGCGTTTTCAGGCTTTTTTTAGCGCAGCAGTATGCAATTGGGTTGTGCCTCACTTTTTTTATTTCTGGGCTCATGACTTGTGTGCCAAGTGGGCCACCAGGGGGGTCGTTCAGGACGGGACATTTTCTGATCGAACTAAATCGTTCGGTAGGTTCCCCACCATGTAACGAACGACTCGTTCGGGTTGAGGATCTCCCATCCGGAACGTTCGGTAGTTATTGACGTCCTAGAGTTAAGCATCATCAGGCTACTTCTGGTATGTGTTCTATTTTTAGGGTGGAAGATCAAAATATTTTTCATGCCCTGGTGAGGTGCCCTAAGGCGAAGGATCTTCATATGGCACAGAGAGAAGTTTGAAATATTCTTGGGGAAGAGGTTTTCAACTTCCTTATTTGGCTGGATCAGTTGAGTCCTTCAGTGCTTGAGCAAATCATATTCATCTTTTGGAGAGCCTGACACTTAAGAAATGACTTGATTTGCCTCTGCTATTTTAGTGGATAACTATTGGTGGTCTTTCTCGTCATGCCTTCCAAATATTGAGTTGATTCCTACCGTCAAAGGCAGGGCGGTGGAGGCAGGATTAAACCCAGTCAATACTAGTAGGAGCATCATTGAAGTGTGGCAGCCTCGCCTCTGATTATATTAAGATTAATATTGATGCTAGCTCTGTGGGTATCAGCACTACAAGCATGGGGTGGTTGCCAGAAATTCTTCTGGTGATGTCCTTTCTTCTATACTAGAGGTTGTACGTGATTTGTTGTGTTGTTGATAATGTTGAGATTCTTAAATTTCTTTACTCACTCTATTTTAAAATATATGGTGTATTAATTTTTTGAAAAGTTAAACCTCTTTAAGTTTGATCAAATTTGTACAAAAATATTTCAAAATTCATAATATGAAATTGGTGTTATTAGATTCATCATGAAATGAATTTTGATATTAATTGTGTTCAATATTATGGATGTCGATATTTTTGGCTCTAAACTTGGTCGAAGTTAAAGAAATTTGACTTTCCAAAAAACTAATACCCCTTATATGTTGAAACTGATGGAATATTTAGTTAGCAAGTGGGGGAGATGAAGGAGTGTGTTTTCTTTTTATTTATAATGCAGTTATTTGGTGGGCCTTTCGCGGTATGATTTTGTGTTATCCGCTAACCAATCCATATTTATGTGGGAATTTTTTTTGCGTCGGTGGTTGCATGTATTATATTCGTGCTACAGTATCACATGGTGGCACTTTTTCTGGGTGATGGGAGTCTGGAGGGATTGATGTGTTTTTATAGGTCAGTTACTGGTGATTAATTTAAAAAATCGTTGGCCTAGTCAAAATGGTAAACCAATTTCAAAATTGAATACCTCAATTGAATGAAAGAGCTTTAAAATTAGGTAACATAGAGAATAAAAATAATTAATGGGGGGCTCCTTGAGAAATTGTTGACCCGGTCAAAATCGAGTGACCCAACTTTATATTGAAGCCTCAATTAATTGTGGAGATCTAAAAATTAGAAAGCATATTTTATTGTATAAAAAAATGAATGATGGAGTTTTGAGAAATTGTTGACCCGTCAAAACTGGGTGACCAAATTCCAATTGAAGACCTCAATTGATTGTGAGGCCTCCAATCCTAGGGAGCTTAGTGATATAGTATGTTGGTTTATCTACCACTGTGGATGAAGTTAGCTAAGGGTGTGTCTCGCTAGTCTCTATATCGATATCACCCTTAATAGACATGTTGTATTAGAAATTGATTGCTCTTACGAAGGAAGTTCTATCCATCACTAAACTTCTGCACAATTTTAAGCTGGCTAAGATAAATAGGTGGGCCGATGAGGTGGCACATTAGATTGCAAAGTTTAGTTTTGATAATAGGTCGGAGGGAATTATGTATTGTATAATAGTTTTTCACCCTGTGTGGCGCATGTTGTAAGGAACGATTGTAATAACATTTTAATTAATTAATATATAGGAGGTGTTTTCAGAAGAAAAAAATAGATGCCAGACTATCAGGCTCATTGTTTCCAATGGTATCTAAGATTTTTTTCAATAGCGAGCCCGTATCAATCAGGATAGTAACACATCCATGATCGGTCCATTGGTCGGGCAAAGAGGGGGGCCGCCCTGGTCCCTGAGAAGAGGAGGGCCCAAATATTTAATACAGTAATAACCACTATACTATTATTGATTAAGTTCAACAGATTATTGTACATGTGAAAAATAAAATCCTAATTTTGTTGGCAAAAAGTTACACCACATCATAGTAACAACCAATCTAATAGGCAGCAGTGAATCTGATAGGCTACAATGAGCTTAGTTAGCCTGCTAATCTCTTGCCAATAAACGTCCTATAGGTTGCGTTGAAATACATGTTAACTAGTTTTCTATGTTTAATCGGTATAGAACTTTTACTTTAGAAACTAGCATAAGGTCTTGTATACACCAGAAGAAACCAAACGTCTAAAATGAGTGTATCAAATACACAGACTGTATGTATATATAACTAAAGCGGCTATACGTTTACATTCACTGGTGATCTATATTATTTCAATACCATGCATATGTTGAAATTATTACTGAATTTAACTTACAACACATTTGCAAATGGTACAATTTATGCTCTATAAGGTTGTATAAATATGTCCATCTAATACACTGAAAAGCACAGTTAAGATATTAGTTAAACATTATTCATTAGAAACCTCTAACATGATATTTAATGAAACTAAAATATACAAAACATATGCACATACATCTACAATATGTATGTATGCACTATATAATTTATGAAATTTTCACCAAAATAATTCAAAGATAAATTTTGTTACATCACTTAATTCATATTTAGCATAAATAAAAGGATCAGCGATAGACACTAATAGTGATAAAGAACACTGGTTAACTATACCAAACAAATTATTTGGTTAATTATACTAACTAAATAGTTAAAAATATACTCCTTAAACTATAGTGTGACATGACATAAGATTAAATAAGTATAAAATTTTGGTACAAAAATAATTATTTTATTTTGCCCTCGGCCCAATATTAGTTTGCATTGTAGCCAAAGGGAGAAAAATGGCATAAGCTATTTCCACCAATGACAATGGACTGGTTGTGCAAACAGTGTTGTGCCACTCTATAGATCCGATCTTCACACTATGACATGGACAAAAGAGTGTCATCATCTATTTCAACTAGCATAACCATAAGAAATATAGCAACTCTGGAGAGAAAAACATCTAGTTCTACTTTTCCATGTTCCACATTGTTGATGATTTTAGTAGTGTGGCCAGCATTAGTTAGAAATAGCACTGTCAGACTCCTATCCCATCCGGTGAACATCTAGTTATAGCATTTTCCTTGGTCATTGCTTCCACCTTCACCATGTGATCCTGCAGTAAACTTGGAGTTGCACAAGGCGGATCCATGAGGAGTTGTAACGCCTCTTGTGAAACAAACTTTAGAGTGAAGAATATGACAATCAAATTCGTCAGAGAGAGTTTCATCAAGTGATAGTAATTTCAGCAGCATATAGGACGTGAGAAATGAACAATTATTTGCATCATGATTAGCTTGCGTCCCAACAAGAATTTCTTAGGTCTCTTGAAATTTCATCAGCCATTGAATTTCGTCTTGAGACCTGACCCTGCAAAAGAAATTAGTTATTCTTCTTAACCACCCACATCTATAGGGGTGGCTGAGAAGCAATGTATCGAAGTGCGCCAATTGAGAATTTAGGCTTTGAAGAATATGTATTTCTCTTCACGCGGGGGGGGGGGTGTAGAGTACTCAAATGAATATGAAGAAAAAATCTTCAAGGATTTATGAACATAGTGGTTTGAAGAATAATGCATATATTCATCAGACTGATGATTGTTACCATGCGAAATAGAAGCATTAGCATGACCATTTGACGACTTTGGTCCATGTGAAGAATTTTCCTGTGATTTTTCTTCTTCATAGGTGGTGTCATGACAAACATTCACCTAAAGATTTTCCTGAAGACTTTTGGGCACCCAGTTTTCTTCACTGGGGACCATTGTTAGTACCAACAATCTGGCAAATACTTCACCATTCTGATTTTTTGAACTGTTTATAGGTAGAGTCAAATGACTCATCAAAGGAATATGAAGTATCACAGTTGTAGCCAGTCAAAGTGGATGGATCTACAAGAGGTTCTTTTGCAGCAACCCAGGTGGTTTTGGGGTACTCCTCAGGTTTCTGGTAAGATCCATCAGCATTGAGTTTCCTCTCAAATCTAATACCCTCTTTCCTAGGGTTCCTATTCAAGATCTGCTTCTTGAGCACATCATAAAGGGTTTGATGCCCTTTGAGGCTTTTTTACATACTTGTAACATTCAATTCCTTCAAACCTGCATTTTTGTCAGTAACATTTGTGGTTTCCTCAGATGAGGGGACTGAGACCGCAGACACAGTTGAAGATATTGCAGTTTTAGAAGCATTTGAACATTCAAGTGAAGAATTTGCACTATCACGTTCAAGCCATTTCAAGCAAGTTGGAACAAATTCTTACTGGGCGGTACTGATCTTTTGAGCGAGCAATGGATCATTTTCCTTCTGAAAATCATCATGGGACACTCTTAGTTTTTCAAGATCTTGCTTCCACGAAGAAATTCATAGGAAAGCTTCTCATGATCGGCTGAGAGGGTCACATGACAACTTTGAATTCTTCATACTTTGACTGAAGACTTTTGATATTGTTAGTCCAAGCTTGGCTACGATCCATTTCCTCATCCAACAGATCGTCAGTTTTGTCTAGCAGTTTTTGAATCTTTTCTACAGCAATTTGTTGCTCAGTTGCAATTTTAGCGAGTTTCTTATAGCTAGGTTTAGATTCACATTGAAAGTCATCTTCACTAGAAGTATCAAAGTAGGCAGCACGTGAGGTTACCTTGTGTTGGTGTACAAAAGTATGGGCTCTTCTGTACCCCTTACTTGTGCATGGGTAGTTGTAGCCACACCTGCGGCAGGGCTTGGCAGGGCAGAAGAAGGAGAAACACAAGACTACCAAGACAACACTCAAGACAGTGAACAAAGATCTGAGGACGAGTTGGACCTCCCCCGGCAACACCCTTGTTGGGGCGGCTTGCGTGGCCCCGGCAAGCTCCTTACCAGGGCGGCTTGCATGGCCCCGGCAAGCTCCTTGTCGGGGCAGCCCGTGAAGCACTAGCAAGGCCATCACCCTTGAGGCTGAGAGCTTTGACACCATCGACAGCGTCAAGGCCAAGACTTGGGGACGCATGCATAGTAGCATGCAGATCTTTGTGAAGACTAATGGCCTGCAGGCCCATGTGGGACCAGAAGACGAAGCCCCCCGGCAAGGCCCTTGCCGGGGACGACTGCGAGGCCCCCGACAAGACTCTTGCCGGGGACAATTGCGGGGCCGCAGCCAGGCCCGTGCCCGACAAGGATTTCGCCACCTCACCACCACTCCAGCACGACAATCAGCCTGCCAACTAGGCAGACGCCTGCGTGGCGGCATGCAAATCTTCGTGGAGGCTCTACCACCGCGCCAGCACAACAGCTAGCCAGCCAGCGTGGCACTGCATGCCTCATTAGCTCGGACGCGTGTCAAGGTAGGAAGAGACGGCAACGGATAGGACGGCTTTAGTTACCGTCCCGGTTAAAGCAAGAGGGCACGTAGGCAGCACACTAAATGCGTTTGTCCTACGGTGCCAAGCGATAAGCTCATACACTGTAGCTTGCTTTCCACCTCCTGTGTGCCACTGTGGCAACCCCTTTTGACATATAAAAGGAGGCCTGAGGCGTACTGAGGGAGGATTCGGACTTTTTGGACTGGGCATGCACTGCAGCTAGTTCAAGAACTCAAGAACACTAAATACACACAAGCGGGACTAGGGTTTTACGCACCATTGCAGCCCGAACCTGGGTAAAAAATCCTCGCGCCGATCATTAGACCTGCTCTTCGCGCACATTCTCACCCCGCCAACCGTAGAAGGGATCGCCCCTGATCCCATAGGTGTCTTCCCCGACATCTTTGGCGCGCCGGGTAGGGGAGAGAAGTTGTGAGAATCTGGTCTAGTAGTTAGGGCAGCAGTTTCTTCATCGCCATGGCTTCGAAGAAGAAGATGATTGCAGCGGTCGTTTCGTCTGGAGCCGGTCCACCCGTGCTAGTGCGAACAGGTGATGTGGCAGACGCTGGTGGCGGAGGAGATCAAGACCATCTACGTTGCTCCGGTACCAGCAGCCAGGCGAACGGTATCGTCTGCAGCCGCAACGACGATCCGCACAACAACAAAAAGCTAAGTCACGCCAAACCTTGAGCGATTTCCTTTTTATAAGGTTATTTCCCTCGAATGGTTTCGGTTTTGTATGGAAAACCTGCACGCGAAGGAACCCTGTCACTATTAGCAGCGCCCTTGTTCTGTTTCAAGTCTGCTCAACAGCTCAAGTGGCTGCGCCAAGAACGGCAAGGTGGCTTGCCCGGCAGCGACACCCCCAAGCAGGCTGCTAAGGATATGTTCCTCAAAGCGCCCACGGCAAGGGTTAACGCGCTGGCAAGCCTATCCAACCAAGCGTAGGGTGTAGTACATAGAAAGAGAAATCGAACAAGAAACAACATGCACTTAGCTCAAAACACAACAAAGTTATATTACATCAGTGGTTGTCGCGGTTCTAACTTATGATAAAATTGTCTTGGGAGTGAACTCGCAGCGGCAACAAGAAATGGAGCAGCTACTCCCGGTGCTGGCCCTCCAGCCTCTTAACTCCGCCGACACAACTGATGATGGGCTTGATGCACTCCTCGAGAGCCTAGAGGTCCGCATCCTCCGGCAAGCTCTTAAGCGCGTTGGCGAAGTCGACGTTGGGGTTCCAGTACGCCACCTTGGTGAGCACCTTGGTCAAGGCGCCCCGGCAAAGCTTCCGGGCCTCTTCGGCTGGATAAGTCACCCGATTGGAGTGGATCAGTGCGAGGGCGTCAAGGACACACTCGAAGAACGGGGTCAGCCTGGCACTTTCGCTCACATTTACCTCCAGGGAGAACCTGAAGCTTGGCATGCCCATGGCGGACAACTACGTGGTGAGCCTCTCCGCGATGTCTACAAGGTGGCTGGTCCAGAGCTTCGTGTTGGCCACAAATTCATTGTGGGTGGCAGCAGCACTCTGCAGCAGCTGTCTCTCGTCTACGAGGTTCTTGATCAGGGTCTTCTCATGGGCCCTGGTCTTCGAAAGCATCCCTTCCAAGGTGTCCAGCTTCAGCTTCAGGTCAGCAATGGAGTTGTTGGCCTTGGAAAGCAGCTTGGTCTTGTCGGATATGGTGACCTACAGGTCCGCTAGTGTGCGGACGGACTTGTCTCTGTTGTCCTTCAGTGTCACGATCTCCTTCTTCAGCTCCTCCAGCTCCAGCTCCAGCTTCTCCACCTTGAGCCAGCTCGAGCTTGGCGGCCTCTATAGCCTCAGAACCGTTGACGGCCTCCTTCAGCTTGCTGGCATGGTCCAGGGCCAGAGCATCGAGTGCCTCTTTGTGCTTCAGCTCCAGCTCTTGGGTCCGCTGCACGACAAGCTTTTCAACCTCTTTGTCCTTGGCATGAAGCTTGGTCGCAAGCGCCTATTAACGAGCGACCAGGTCCTCTTCTTGAGCGTCAAGCAGGATGCGGCGCTGCATCTAGTCAGATTCATCCTTGGCAACTTGTGCCTTCGCCGCCTCTTGGCCCTTCTCAATGTCGGCCTACTTCAGGAGGAGCTCTCGCTGGCGCTCGCCCAGCTGGTCCTGGGTGGCCCTCAAGTCTTGCTAGGCCTCGGTAAACCAGACTTGCATCTGAGCAACACGCTCCTGGAAGTCCGCTTCTGCCTTGTCCACAACCGCCATCCTAGAGTCCACCTTATCCTTGCAAGCGCGGTACAGCGCCTGGAGCTTCTGGAAATTGGAACGCATGGCCTGGAGGAGCTGATCTTCCTTGGTGCTGGTGCTGCTGGCGCCCGGTTCATCAACAACTTGGAGCCCGGCAGCGGTGAGGACCTCATCGTCAAACACCTCCCCTTTGGCTGGCGCTCCGGTGCTTGCCGTCCCTAGGAGGCTGACAAACAGATCGCCACCCACCTTCAAATACTTGCTCGGGCAGGGGCTGAAGAGGAAGAGGGTTGGTCATCGACCACCTCCTCCCCGGCAGGATCCTTGGCAGGCTCCTCAGTGGCGGCCTTGTCGGCCTCCCCGGCAGGCCCGTTGGCGGCCTCCTCGGTAGCGGCCTTGCCGGCCTCCTCGGCAGGCCCCTCGGTGGCCTCCTTGGCCTCACCCTCGGCAGCCTCCTCAGTGGCAATTTTGGTGGCCTCAGCCTCGGCATCCTTGGCGGTCTCCTCAATGACAGCATCAACGTCCGTCTGGTCCATCAGGGGAGGATCTGGAGACCAAAAAGGAGAGTAAGGCAGATCCAAAGCCAAAGTTCAAGACAAAGAAAAGAAAGAAAATTGCATGGCAAAGATGGCAAGGGGCGGAAGGCAAGCGGCTTACCTGTAACAAGTGGGGAGTGTCTCCCTCCCCGACAACATTCGTTGCCGGGACAGAGTCACAAGCGCATGTGCCCACCACCTCTTCCTCCATGCACGTGGGCTCATAAGTGGATGTCCTTGCCGGGGACACCCCTCTGGTTGGCGTGGTTGACGGGGGTGGCGAGTTAGCGGTGGCCCTCAGTGGCTCCTCCTGTTACTGCTCTCCTCCTGCAAACCCGGCAAGGTCAGCACTGAAGATACGCACTCCAACACCCGCCAGCGAGAAATGACTAATGGACTTACGCTGGGGGCTGGGATGGGGGCTATGTCGAGGGCTGGTCTCCGGGCTGATGAAGATCATCCCCAGTGCACGTGAAGTGCTTGCCGGGGGCTCATCGCCCCATCGGGGCCCTGGCTCTCTTTGCCACCCTCTGAGCCAGCGTCTCCGTGTCCCTATGGAGACAAGATCAAGTCAAGACAAAATGATCTAGATAAAGGATCAGGAAATGAATGGGAAGGCGAGGTGCTCACTCGTCTTCCTCTTTTGGCTTTCTCTTCTTCTTTGGGCTGAAGGACCCAAGGTCAAAATCGGCCACCGGGATGGTGTCCGCAAAGGGAGGAGGAGGAGACGGGGTCCTTGGGTGCTTGGTCGAGGAGGAGGCGGCGGCGTGCTTGGTCAAGGAGGAGGCAGCAGCCGCAGCTTTCTTCGCCGCCGTAGCTTCCTTCACCGCTTCCGTGGCCGCGCGCCTCGTCTAGCGCATGGTTTGCACCTGAGCCTCTTGCCGCTGCATGGCCTTGCTGGGCCGGACTGGCTCCCCAGAGCCGGCCCGCTGTAGAACGCGCTTCTTCGGGGTTGAAGGCTCGGCCGCCTCGGACGCTTCCTCAGCCGCCTCCTTGGTCGTCTCCTCATACGTTTCTTCAACAAGAGGAGCCCCAGCGCTGGTGCCGTTGGGCCCCCCGGCAGACCCCGACCACTCAGCAAGCTTCTTCTCCTCTTTGGCCTCCTCGGCCTCGTCCTCCATGGCGCCAAGGCTACCGACCTCCTCGACAAGTGCCTCCTCCTCCACCCTAGTGGCAATGTACTCCATCTCTTCCTCAGTGGTGTGGCGGATGAGCTGCGACTCGGCGTGGACATACGTCTCCGACAAGTTGTCGAAGAACTTCTACACTATCTCTGCTTCTGGCTCGACCCAGGTCGAGTCGAGGCCGTGCGCGTTGAACGTCGGCATCATGGCGATGATAGCGGTCAGGCAAGATTGTTGCTCAACGGGACCACCCCAGCTGGCAACTTGAATGGATTGTCCACCTTGCCGGTCTTGGCGGCCTTGCCAGACTTCTCGTCCTTGCCGGTCTCGTCAACCTTGAGCTGAAAAAGCCTTTGGCAGAGATGCGCATGTTGTATCACCGTAAAATTATAATTCAGGCCAGGGCGGAGCCTCATGATGTCGGCTGTATTCTTGAAGTCCCAGGCTGGCCTCCCCTTGTTGTGTAGAAAAGCAATATGGCGGCGGATGAAATCGGCCCCGATCATCTTGAGTGTAAGCCCGGAAGAGGTGAGGCGATGGATCCTGGTGGTGACGATTGTGAGCTTCTCGTTGTTGGCATCGACCTCGGCCAAGTCACTGCCGCGGGCCGGCGGCCTCCTACGGACCTGGAAGAAGTCTTGCGGATCCTTCTCCTTGACCCATCACCACCGGCCTCGCCATTCATCCCACTTATCCTTCATGGAACCCTCCGGGTACGTGCCCTTGCTCAAGGCCCTTGGGATCCAAGTGACGTAGCCAGAGATGGCGCCCCTGCCTGGATGTGAGGGACGAAATAGTGGTGGAAGAGCGTCGTGTTGGGATGTACCCCGGCAAAGCCCTCGCAGAGGTGGGCAAAGAAGGCTATGCATGCCATGGCATTCGGCGTAAAATCCAAAAGATGGAAGTCGTAGGTGTGCATGATGTCATTGAAGAAGTTGGAGAAAGGAGGGCAGAGTCCATAGGAGAAGTAATCAACGAAGAAAGGGTATTTGTTTAGACCTGGCTTGGAGAAGGGAGCAGGGATGATGACCGTAGCAGGATGCCCCACTATCTCTCTCACCCACAGGCACTTGAATTTCTCCTTAAGGGTGAGCGCGTCGATCGTCGAGATGAAGAGGGTGTGCTTCTTCCGCAGGTTCACCAGCTCGCTCTCCGACACCTCCTTCCCCTCGACGGCCTTGGCCGCTCCCTTGCCCTTACTTGCCTTGGGCGCCATGGCAGCTGAGAAGGGGCGAGGGGTCAAGAAGTAATGGAAGCGCGGTGGCAATGGGCGGAGGCAAGAACTCTGGTTTTCCTCGAGGAAGAAGAGGGGAATGGCGGTTCCTAGATTGGGAAAGGCGGGAAGGGTAAATGAGCAGCGCCCCTGTGGATTCCTCTTTTTATGGGGAAGGCGCAGGCCGCCTCTTTACTATTCATTGTGAGGTAACGCAAGCATGTTGCGGCCGTTCCACGCACGATCCCACGTCACCCTTGAGGCTGAGAGCTTTGACACCATCGACAGCGTCAAGGCCAAGACTTGGGGACGCATGCATAGTAGCATGCAGATCTTTGTGAAGACTAATGGCCTGCAGGCCCATGTGGGACCAGAAGACGAAGCCCCCCGGCAAGGCCCTTGCCGGGGACGACTGCGAGGCCCCCGACAAGACTCTTGCCGGGGACAATTGCGGGGCCGCAGCCAGGCCCGTGCCCGACAAGGATTTCGCCACCTCACCACCACTCCAGCACGACAATCAGCCTGCCAACTAGGCAGACGCCTGCGTGGCGGCATGCAAATCTTCGTGGAGGCTCTACCACCGCGCCAGCACAACAGCTAGCCAGCCAGCGTGGCACTGCATGCCTCATTAGCTCGGACGCGTGTCAAGGTAGGAAGAGACGGCAACGGATAGGACGGCTTTAGTTACCGTCCCGGTTAAAGCAAGAGGGCACGTAGGCAGCACACTAAATGCGTTTGTCCTACGGTGCCAAGCGATAAGCTCATACACTGTAGCTTGCTTTCCACCTCCTGTGTGCCACTGTGGCAACCCCTTTTGACATATAAAAGGAGGCCTGAGGCGTACTGAGGGAGGATTCGGACTTTTTGGACTGGGCATGCACTGCAGCTAGTTCAAGAACTCAAGAACACTAAATACACACAAGCGGGACTAGGGTTTTACGCACCATTGCAGCCCGAACCTGGGTAAAAAATCCTCGCGCCGATCATTAGACCTGCTCTTCGCGCACATTCTCACCCCGCCAACCGTAGAAGGGATCGCCCCTGATCCCATAGGTGTCGTTTCCCCGACATCTTTGGCGCGCCGGGTAGGGGAGAGAAGTTGTGAGAATCTGGTCTAGTAGTTAGGGCAGCAGTTTCTTCATCGCCATGGCATCGAAGAAGAAGATGATTGCAGCGGTCGTTTCGTCTGGAGCCGGTCCACCCGTGCTAGTGCGAACAGGTGATGTGGCAGACGCTGGTGGCGGAGGAGATCAAGACCATCTACGTTGCTCCGGTACCAGCAGCCAGGCGAACGGTATCGTCTGCAGCCGCAACGACGATCCGCACAACAACAAAAAGCTAAGTCACGCCAAACCTTGAGCGATTTCCTTTTTATAAGGTTATTTCCCTCGAATGGTTTCGGTTTTGTATGGAAAACCTGCACGCGAAGGAACCCTATCACTATTAGCAGCGCCCTTGTTCTGTTTCAAGTCTGCTCAACAGCTCAAGTGGCTGCGCCAAGAACGGCAAGGTGGCTTGCCCGGCAGCGACACCCCCAAGCAGGCTGCTAAGGATATGTTCCTCAAAGCGCCCACGGCAAGGGTTAACGCGCTGGCAAGCCTATCCAACCAAGCATAGGGTGTAGTACATAGAAAGAGAAATCGAACAAGAAACAACATGCACTTAGCTCAAAACACAACAAAGTTATATTACATCAGTGGTTGTCGCGGTTCTAACTTATGATAAAATTGTCTTGGGAGTGAACTCGCAGCGGCAACAAGAAATGGAGCAGCTACTCCCGGTGCTGGCCCTCCAGCCTCTTAACTCCGCCGACACAACTGATGATGGGCTTGATGCACTCCTCGAGAGCCTAGAGGTCCGCATCCTCCGGCAAGCTCTTAAGCGCGTTGGCGAAGTCGACGTTGGGGTTCCAGTACGCCACCTTGGTGAGCACCTTGGTCAAGGCGCCCCGGCAAAGCTTCCGGGCCTCTTCGGCTGGATAAGTCACCCGATTGGAGTGGATCAGTGCGAGGGCGTCAAGGACACGCTCGAAGAACGGGGTCAGCCTGGCACTTTCGCTCACATTTACCTCCAGGGAGAACCTGAAGCTTGGCATGCCCATGGCGGACAACTACGTGGTGAGCCTCTCCGCGATGTCTACAAGGTGGCTGGTCCAGAGCTTCGTGTTGGCCACAAATTCATTGTGGGTGGCAGCAGCACTCTGCAGCAGCTGTCTCTCGTCTACGAGGTTCTTGATCAGGGTCTTCTCATGGGCCCTGGTCTTCGAAAGCATCCCTTCCAAGGTGTCCAGCTTCAGCTTCAGGTCAGCAATGGAGTTGTTGGCCTTGGAAAGCAGCTTGGTCTTGTCGGATATGGTGACCTACAGGTCCGCTAGTGTGCAGATGGACTTGTCTCTGTTGTCCTTCAGTGTCACGATCTCCTTCTTCAGCTCCTCCAGCTCCAGCTCCAGCTTCTCCACCTTGAGCCAGCTCGAGCTTGGCGGCCTCTATAGCCTCAGAACCGTTGACGGCCTCCTTCAGCTTGCTGGCATGGTCCAGGGCCAGAGCATCGAGTGCCTCTTTGTGCTTCAGCTCCAGCTCTTGGGTCCGCTGCACGACAAGCTTTTCAACCTCTTTGTCCTTGGCATGAAGCTTGGTCGCAAGCGCCTATTAACGAGCGACCAGGTCCTCTTCTTGAGCGTCAAGCAGGATGCGGCGCTGCGTCTAGTCAGATTCATCCTTGGCAACTTGTGCCTTCGCCGCCTCTTGGCCCTTCTCAATGTCGGCCTACTTCGGGAGGAGCTCTAGCTGGCGCTCGCCCAGCTGGTCCTGGGTGGCCCTCAAGTCTTGCTAGGCCTCGGTAAACCAGACTTGCATCTGAGCAACACGCTCCTGGAAGTCCGCTTCTGCCTTGTCCACAACCGCCATCCTGGAGTCCACCTTATCCTTGCAAGCGCGGTACAGCGCCTGGAGCTTCTGGAAATTGGAACGCATGGCCTGGAGGAGCTGATCTTCCTTGGTGCTGGTGCTGCTGGCGCCCGGTTCATCAACAACTTGGAGCCCGGCAGCGGTGAGGACCTCATCGTCAAACACCTCCCCTTTGGCTGGCGCTCCGGTGCTTGCCGTCCCTAGGAGGCTGACAAACAGATCGCCACCCACCTTCAAATACTTGCTCGGGCAGGGGCTGAAGAGGAAGAGGGTTGGTCATCGACCACCTCCTCCCCGGCAGGATCCTTGGCAGGCTCCTCAGTGGCGGCCTTGTCGGCCTCCCCGGCAGGCCCGTTGGCGGCCTCCTCGGTAGCGGCCTTGCCGGCCTCCTCGGCAGGCCCCTCGGTGGCCTCCTTGGCCTCACCCTCGGCAGCCTCCTCAGTGGCAATTTTGGTGGCCTCAGCCTCGGCATCCTTGGCGGTCTCCTCAATGACAGCATCAACGTCCGTCTGGTCCATCAGGGGAGGATCTGGAGACCAAAAAGGAGAGTAAGGCAGATCCAAAGCCAAAGTTCAAGACAAAGAAAAGAAAGAAAATTGCATGGCAAAGATGGCAAGGGGCGGAAGGCAAGCGGCTTACCTGTAACAAGTGGGGAGTGTCTCCCTCCCCGACAACATTCGTTGCCGGGACAGAGTCACAAGCGCATGTGCCCACCACCTCTTCCTCCATGCACGTGGGCTCATAAGTGGATGTCCTTGCCGGGGACACCCCTCTGGTTGGCGTGGTTGACGGGGGTGGCGAGTTAGCGGTGGCCCTCAGTGGCTCCTCCTGTTACTGCTCTCCTCCTGCAAACCCGGCAAGGTCAGCACTGAAGATACGCACTCCAACACCCGCCAGCGAGAAATGACTAATGGACTTACGCTGGGGGCTGGGATGGGGGCTATGTCGAGGGCTGGTCTCCGGGCTGATGAAGATCATCCCCAGTGCACGTGAAGTGCTTGCCGGGGGCTCATCGCCCCATCGGGGCCCTGGCTCTCTTTGCCACCCTCTGAGCCAGCGTCTCCGTGTCCCTATGGAGACAAGATCAAGTCAAGACAAAATGATCTAGATAAAGGATCAGGAAATGAATGGGGAGGCGAGGTGCTCACTCGTCTTCCTCTTTTGGCTTTCTCTTCTTCTTTGGGCTGAAGGACCCAAGGTCAAAATCGGCCACCGGGATGGTGTCCGCAAAGGGAGGAGGAGGAGACGGGGTCCTTGGGTGCTTGGTCGAGGAGGAGGCGGCGGTGTGCTTGGTCAAGGAGGAGGGAGCAGCCGCAGCTTTCTTCGCCGCCGTAGCTTCCTTCACCGCTTCCGTGGCCGCACGCCTCGTCTAGCGCATGGTTTGCACCTGAGCCTCTTGCCGCTGCATGGCCTTGCTGGGCCGGACTGGCTCCCCAGAGCCGGCCCGCCGTAGAACGCGCTTCTTCGGGGTTGAAGGCTCGGCCGCCTCGGACGCTTCCTCAGCCGCCTCCTTGGTCGTCTCCTCATACGTTTCTTCAACAAGAGGAGCCCCGGCGCTGGTGCCGTTGGGCCCCCCGGCAGACCCCGACCACTCAGCAAGCTTCTTCTCCTCTTTGGCCTCCTCGGCCTCGTCCTCCATGGCGCCAAGGCTACCTACCTCCTCGACAAGTGCCTCCTCCTCCACCCTAGTGGCAATGTACTCCATCTCTTCCTCAGTGGTGTGGCGGATGAGCTGCGACTCGGTGTGGACATACGTCTCCGACAAGTTGTCGAAGAACTTCTACACTATCTCTGCTTCTGGCTCGACCCAGGTCGAGTCGAGGCCGTGCGCGTTGAACGTCGGCATCATGGCGATGATAGCGGTCAGGCAAGATTGTTGCTCAACGGGACCACCCCAGCTGGCAACTTGAATGGATTGTCCACCTTGCCGGTCTTGGCGGCCTTGCCAGACTTCTCGTCCTTGCCGGTCTCGTCAACCTTGAGCTGAAAAATCCTCTGGCAGAGATGCGCATGTTGTATCACCGTAAAATTATAATTCAGGCCAGGGCGGAGCCTCATGATGTCGGCTGTATTCTTGAAGTCCCAGGCTGGCCTCCCCTTGTTGTGTAGAAAAGCAATATGGCGGCGGATGAAATCGGCCCCGATCATCTTGAGCGTAAGCCCGGAAGAGGTGAGGCGATGGATCCTGGTGGTGACGATTGTGAGCTTCTCGTTGTTGGCATCGACCTCGGCCAAGTCACTGCCGCGGGCCGGCGGCCTCCTACGGACCTGGAAGAAGTCTTGCGGATCCTTCTCCTTGACCCATCACCACCGGCCTCGCCATTCATCCCACTTATCCTTCATGGAACCCTCCGGGTACGTGCCCTTGCTCAAGGCCCTTGGGATCCAAGTGACGTAGCCAGAGATGGCGCCCCTGCCTGGATGTGAGGGACGAAATAGTGGTGGAAGAGCGTCGTGTTGGGATGTACCCCGGCAAAGCCCTCGCAGAGGTGGGCAAAGAAGGCTATGCATGCCATGGCATTCGGCGTAAAATCCAAAAGATGGAAGTCGTAGGTGTGCATGATGTCATTGAAGAAGTTGGAGAAAGGAGGGCAGAGTCCATAGGAGAAGTAATCAACGAAGAAAGGGTATTTGTTTAGACCTGGCTTGGAGAAGGGAGCAGGGATGATGACCGTAGCAGGATGCCCCACTATCTCTCTCACCCACAGGCACTTGAATTTCTCCTTAAGGGTGAGCGCGTCGATCGTCGAGATGAAGAGGGTGTGCTTCTTCCGCAGGTTCACCAGCTCGCTCTCCGACACCTCCTTCCCCTCGACGGCCTTGGCCGCTCCCTTGCCCTTACTTGCCTTGGGCGCCATGGCAGCTGAGAAGGGGCGAGGGGTCAAGAAGTAATGGAAGCGCGGTGGCAATGGGCGGAGGCAAGAACTCTGGTTTTCCTCGAGGAAGAAGAGGGGAATGGCGGTTCCTAGATTGGGAAAGGCGGGAAGGGTAAATGAGCAGCGCCCCTGTGGATTCCTCTTTTTATGGGGAAGGCGCAGGCCGCCTCTTTACTATTCATTGTGAGGTAACGCAAGCATGTTGCGGCCGTTCCACGCACGATCCCACGTCACGCACTCAATGCGGATCATGGGGAAGCGCAACTGACGAAGATTTTACAGCGGTTAAAACCCTACCACGCGTGCCCGCGCACTATTCAGGGCCTGGCCCAACAACGCTTTGCACTTATGTGAGGCCCAGGCCCGGGGGCTCCTGTCGGTGTACAAAAGTATGGGCTCTTCTGTACCCCTTACTTGTGCACGGGCAGTCATAGCCACGCCTGGGGCAGGGCTTGGCAGGGCAGAAGAAGGCAAAACACAAGATTACCAAGATGACACTCAAGACAGTGAACAAAGAGCAGAGGACGAGCTGGACCTCCCCCGGCAACACCCTTGCCGGGGCGGCTTGCGTGGCCCCGGCAAGCTCCTTGCCGAGGCAGCCCGTGAAGCACCAGCAAGAGTTGGAATAAACGCTTTCATAGTATGATCAAAGCATATGGTTTTATACAAACTTTTGGAGAAGCCTGTATTTAAAAGAAAGTGAGTGGGAGCTCTGTAGAATTTCTAATATTATATGTGGATGACATATTGTTGATTGGAAATGATATAGAATTTATGGATAGCATAAAGGGATACTTGAATAAGAGTTTTTCAATGAAAGACCTCGGTGAACCTGCTTACATATTGGGCATCAAGATCTATAGAGATAGATCAAGACGCTTGATAAGATTTTTCAATGAGTATATACCTTGACAAGTTTTTGAAAGAGTTCAAAATGGATCAGTCAAAGAAGGATTTCTTGTGTGTATTACAAGGTGTAAAGTTGAGTAAGACCCAAAGCCCGGCCATGGCAGAAGATAGAAAGAGAATGAAAGTCATTCCCTATGCCATAGCCATAGGTACTATAAAGTATGTTGTCTTGTGTACCAGACCTATTGTGTACCTTGCCATGATTTGACAAGGGGGTACAATAGTGATCTAAGAGCAGATCACTGGATAGCGGTCAAAATTATCCTTAGTGAGGACTAAGGAAATGTTTCTCGGTGATAGGGGTGATAAAGAGTACATCGTAAAGAGTTACGTTGATGCAAGCTTTCACACCGATCCAGATGACTCTAAGTCTCAATCTGGATACATATTGAAAGTGGGAGCAATTATCTAGAGTAGCTCTATTCAGAGCACTGTAGACATAGAATATTTGCAAAATACATACGGCTCTGAATGTGACAGACTCGTTGACTAAAATTCTCTCATAAGGAAAACATGATCACACCTTAGTACTCTTTGGTTGTTAATCACATAGCAATGTGAACTAGATTATTGACTCTAGTAAACCCTTTGGTTTTTAGTCACATGGCTATGTGAACTATGGGTGTTAATCACATACAGATGTGAACTATTGATGTTAAATCACATGGCGATGTGAACTAGATTATTGACTCTAGTGCAAGTGGGAGACTGAAGGAAATATGCCCTAGAGGCAAGAATAGGTTTACTATAGTACTTATAGTAGTGGTTTGGTTTCTTATACAAATGTATCTCACGAAGGTTTTGTTTGAGTTTTGTGTGATTGAAGTTTTCAAGTTTTGGGTTATATTACGATGGATGAAGGAATAAGGATAAGAAAAAGGCTAAGATTGGGGATGCCCGAGGCACCCCAAGATAATATTCAAAGAATTAGAAAGCAACTAAGCTTGGGGATGCCCCCGAGTGGCATCCCCGCTTTCTTCTAACAACCATCGGTATTTTACTTGAAACTATATTTTTATTCGTCACATAATATGAGTTTTGCTTGGAGTGTCTTGTATGATATGAGTATTTGCTTGTTTTGCTTTGTGTTTTAAGTGTTGAATCCTTTCTGGACACACCCTTTTTAGAGACCCAAAAATTATGCTATGCTTGCTCCTATGCTTCACTTAAATTTTTAGAGCCATGGACTTGCTCTAGTACTTCACTTATATCTTTTTGAGCACGGTGTGCTTTGTTAATTTTGAAGAAATGCTCTTATGCTTCACTTAGATTTATTTGGAAGTTAGTAATTTTTTAAGAAATTCTCTCTTGCTTCACTTAAATTATTTTGAGAGAAAGAAAAAAATTATGCTCATGATCTTCACTTATATTTGTTTGAGCTTATCAAAAGCAACATATGAAAATAGTCCCAGAGTGATAGATATCCAAGGAGGATATAATAAAAACTTTCATGAAGACCATTGGACAAAATAAACTTGATTCTTAGTAATGCTTTTGAGATATGACGATATGATATGTGAGTCATGTTGATGAGTAATTGTGCTTTAGTAAGAATATTGATGTTAAGGTTTGTGATTCCCTATGCAAGCACGAAAGTCAATAGTTATGCAATGAAATTTATATCCTACTTATGGTGCATTATTTGGTGTTACTTATGCTTAATGCTTGGGTACGAGATTTTTCGCTTTTTGGTGGTCTCTTCTCAATCTTTTTGCTAGCCTTCATTTTGCACTAAGTATGATCACTACTTGTGCATCCAAAACCCTTTAAACCAGTTTTGCCTTATGAGTCCACTATACCTACCTATATGCGGTATTTCCATGCCGTTCTAAGCAAATTTGCATGTTCCATCGTCTAATATTCAAAATAAATTTCTCTTTTGTGTGCTCTACTACTCGCGAGGCGGTAAAGGGTAGCCAATGTTTTCCATGCTAGATGTGTTATTCTCACGATGAGTGTTTATTCACGTGTCGCACGAGAGTACGGCAAAGGTACTAGGGATGCCTAGTCCCGAAATGAAAAATGAATTTACTTTATGTTGTCAAATAAATTCCTTGGAAAGTGTTGGTATGGAAGGCACCCGTGGATACGGCTAGCCATGGAAAGTGAAAGTTATGGTGGAAAAAGGAATAAACTTAATTTTCTGTTTGGGAACCGCCTATGATGTATCTAGCAATGAAAGTGTTGGGATGCTCCAAGTCATTTTCGTTGGTAGGAAAAGTATGCCTCTCAAAAATAATTTTATCTCTTAATTTAAGCTTTGAGCTCTTGCACCTCTACAAATACCTACTTCCCTCCGTGAAGGGCCTTTCTTTTACTTATGCAATTTTTATTTTGAATTTGAGTCTCCATCTTCTCTTATAAAGCACCAACTAAGGGGCACTATGATCGTATTTGAGCATTGGGTGTAGCTAATATTCGAGTGTGTTTCATGAATGGAAAAATGATTGAGCATGATGGGCTAGGGATAACTTGCTTTAGTGTTGATATTTATAAAGATATGGTTGCTTGTTGGTATGCTTGAGTATTAACGTCTTCATGTCAAAACTAGACTATTGCTTTGAATCATGTAAAAGTCCATATGTCCATGCTATAAAGAAAAGAATGTGATGAACATGTTAGGCAGCATTCCACATCAAAAAATATGTTTTTATCATTTACCTACTCGAGGACGAGTAGGAATTAAGCTTGGGGATGCTGATATGTCTCCAATGTATCTATAAGTTTCTATTGTTCCATGATGTTATATTATCATTCTTGGATGTTTTACAATCATTTTATAGTCTTTATATCATTTTTTGGTACTAACCTATTGACATAGTGCTCAGTGCCAGTTGTTTTCTGCATGTTTTTTACATCACAGGAAATCAATATCAAACGGAGTCCAAATGCAACGCAACTCCTGGAGTATTTTTGGGCCGCCAATGGGCCAAGGAAGCACCTGAGGGGCTGCTCGAGGTGAGAAGCACCCACCAGGGTGTGCTAGGAGGCCCAGGCGCGCCCTGGGGGGTTGTGCCCACCTCGGGTGCCCCCCGAATCGCCTCTTTGCTCTATAAATACCCAAATATTACATAAATCCTAGGGGAGTCGATGAAATATTGATCCAGCCGCCGCAGAGTCCAGAACCACCAAGATCCAATCTAGACAGCGTCATGGATGGGTTCACCACTTCCATTGGTGCCTCTCCTATGATGCGTGAGTAGTTCTTTGTAGACCTACGGGTCCGTAGTTAGTAGCTAGATGTCTTCCTCTCTCTCTTGATTATCAATACAATGGTCTCTTGGAGATACATATGATGTAAGTCTTTTGGTGGTGTGTTTGTTGGGATCCGATGAACTTTGAGTTTATGATCAGATCTATGTTTTTATCGATGAAAGTTATTTGAGTCTTCTTTGATCTCTTATATGCATGATTGCTTATAGCCTCGTATTTCTTCTCCGATATTTGGGTTTTGCTTTGCCAACTTGATCTATTTATCTTGCAATGGGAAGAGGTGCTTTGTAGTGGGTTCGATCTTACGGTGCTTGATCCCGGTGACAAAGAGGGAACCGACACGTATGTATCGTTGCTACTAAGGATAACAAGATGAGATCTATATCTGCCGAAATAGATAAGCGGATCTCGTCTACATCATGTCATCATTCTTATTGCATTACTCTGTTTTCTCATGAACTTAATACACTAGATGCATGCTGGATAGCGGTTGATGTGTGGAGTAATAGTAGTGGATGTAGGCAAGAGTCAGACTACTAATCTTGGATGTGATGCCTATATAATGATCATTGCCTAGATATCATCATGATTATTTGAAGTTCTGTCAATTGCCCAATAGTAATTGTTTTCCCATCGTTTGCTATTTTTCTCGAGAGAAGCCACTATTTGCCTTTGTCTATTTTTCTCGAGAGAAACTACGGCCCTCGGGTCTCTTTTCATCATATTTGCCTTTACGATCTATTTTCTCTTGCATTTATTTCAGATCTATTAAACCAAAACTACAAAAATACCTTGTTGCAATTTATTTGTTCCGCGATCTATCTATCCTATCTACCACATTTTACATCACGTTATTTGCCTACTTGGGCATCATACCCGAAAGGGATTGACAACACCTTTAACACGTCAGGTTGCGAGTATTTGTTATTTGTGTGCAGGTCTTGTTTACGTGGTGTGGGGAGGTTCTCCTAATGGTTCGATAACCTGGTCTCATCACTGAGGGAAATACCTACCATCGCTATACTGCATCATCCCTTCCTCTTTGGGGAAATACCGACGTAGTTCTAGCAGACATCACCCGCATATGATATTCTTCGCTTGAGAATCAAGTTGCTTGAATCTCTTCACATCAGTAGCATTGGTGCTCGGTCCAACAGAGGGCACACCATTCTTGACGATAAACCAGAGATCCTTGTCAATAGCCTCAAGATGCATGTGTGTCTTGTTATTCCAGTAGGGGTAGTATGTGCCTTCAAAGATTGCATGCGGCAGAGACCTTGATCATACATGTGGTCGACATAACTAACTCCAGGTCGTTAAACCAAAATCATACAGAACAAGGGAGTACCTTGCTCTGATACCAATTGAGAGAGCGGGTTATCTCCCAAGAGGGTGAATGGGATATTTTTAGAAATTCATCAAACTCTGGCGAATTTGACGAAGATCATAGTGGCGAAATAGAAATAGAGGCAAGACTAAGTCATCACAGAGAAGTAAAACATGCATACAAGATAGGTGCAGGTGAAGAACATGCAATCATACATACAATCGGGCATACACAAGATGAACTGAATAAATGAAAAGAATCATGATGAAAGTCTTCGGTTCAAATTCTTCAGAATGGAGATCACAAATTCTTCTAAAGCAGAAATACTGAAAGTAAAGGGTTGAGGAATTTGAAACCAGGTTAGCTTGGTGATGACACCATGATTTCATAGACAAGTTCTAGTTGCTGCATCAACTGTACATCTGGTTGGAGTGGTTTGAGATTTAACACAGAAGACACGTAGTCTTCACTGTATTCTCCTTGAGCTAAGGTCACTTTAGACCTTGCACAATCACTTGTGGTAAGTCTTCAAGGTTGACTTCCAAAACCTTCACAAACTTGTTCACTGGTATTCCACAATGACTCTTGGATGCTCAGAACTTGACGCCTAACTGTCTGGAAGAATGACAGTCTTCAAAGGTAACAGGTCGGATCACACAGATCAATCCCTTCAGGGATGCTCAATCACTTTGGCTCTGGTTGGGTTTTTTCTTGCTTAAGTTTTCACAAAGTCGTTGGAGGACAGGTTGCTCTCAAATGACAAGTGTCAATCTCTCTCTTGGAGCATCCAACCAACAAATGCTTGTGGGGGCGGCTATATAGCAAGGGCAACCCTACATGAATTGTCATAAATGCCCCTTCAAACATGACGGTTGTCGGGATAAGGATCAACTCGACAACTGGCACTCGCATAGCCACGCTTGGAAATTTGAACTCTCAAATTCATCGAGGCAATCAATTTCCTCATGGTAGGCATATCACACTGGCGAAATACTAACTCCACGGTCACACCAATTTCGTCAATGGTCAGAAGAACTTCATGATACGTCCCCAACGTATCTATAATTTTTTATTATTCCATGCTATTATATTATCAATCTTGGATGTTTTATACGCATTATTATGCTATTTTATATCATTTTTGGGACTAACCTATTAACCTAGTGCCCAGTGCCAGTTGCTGCTTTTTTCCTTGTTTTTGTCTTTACAGAAAATTCAACGCCAAACGGAGTCCAAATGGAACGAATTTTTTTATGATTTTTCTTGGACCACAAGACACCCTGGAAGCTTCGGGAGGAGGCCAAAATGTCCACGAGGCGGCGACAAGCTCAGGGTGGCGCGCCCCCCTAAAGGAAATATGCCCTAGAGGCAATAATAAAGTTATTATTTATTTCCTTATTTCATGATAAATGTTTATTATTCATGCTAGAATTGTATTAACCGGAAACTTAGTACATGTGTGAATACATAGACAAATAAAGTGTCACTAGTATGCCTCTACTTGACTAGCTCGTTGAATCAAAGATGGTTAAGTTTCCTAGCCATAGACATGAGTTGTCATTTGATTAACGGGAACACATCATTAGGAGAATGATGTGATTGACTTGACCCATTCCGTTAGCTTAGCACTTGATCGTTTAGTATGTTGCTATTGCTTTCTTCATGACTTATACATATTCCTATGACTATGAGATTATGTAACTCCCGCTTACCGGAGGAACACTTTGTGTGCTACCAAACGTCACAACGTAACTGGGTGATTATAAAGGTTCTCTACAGGTGTCTCTGAAGGTACTTGTTGAGTACGTATTTCGAGATTAGGATTTGTCACTCCGATTGTCGGAGAGGTATCTCTGGGCCCTCTTGGTAATGCACATCACTATAAGCCTTGCAAGCAATGTAGCTAATGAGTTAGTTAAGGGATGATGCATTATGGAACGAGTAAAGAGACTTGTCGGTAACGATATTGAGCTAGGTATTGAGATACCGACGATCGAATCTCGGGCAGTAACATACCGATGACAAAGGGAACAATGTATATTGTTATGTGGTTTGACCGATAAAGATCTTCGCAGAATATGTGGGAGCCAATATGAGCATCCAGGTTCCGCTATTGGTTATTGACCGGAGACGTGTCCCGGTCATGTCTACATAGTTCTCGAACCCGTAGGGTCCGCACGCTTAAAGTTCGGTGACGATTAGTATTATGAGTTTATGTGTTTTGATGTGCTGAAGGTAGTTCGGAGTCTCGGATGAGATCGGGGACATGACGAGGAGTCTCTAAATGGTCGAGACGTAAAGATCGATATATTGGACGACTATATTCGGACTTCGGAAAGGATCCGAGTGATTCGGGTATTTTTCAGAGTACCGGAGAGTTACGGGAATTCGCCAGGGAGTATATGGGCCTTATTGGGCCATACGAGAATAGAGGAGAGAGGCCAAAAGGAAGGAGGCGCGTGCCCCCCCTCTGGTACGAATTGGACAAGGGGTGCAGCCCCCTTTTCCTTCTCCCTCTCCCCCTCTTTCCTTCTCTCCTACTCCGGAAAGGAAAGGGGAATCCTACTAGGACTTGGGAGTCCTAGTAGGACTCCACACACTTGGTGCGCCCTGCTCTAGGGCCGGCCTCTCCCTCCCTCCTTTATATACGGGGGCAGGGGGCACCTCTAGACACAACAATTGATCTCTTGATCTCTTAGCCGTGTGCGGTGCCCCCTCCACCAGTTTCCGCCTCGGTAATATCGTAGTGGTGCTTAAGCGAAGCCCTGCGTCGGTAGCATCATCAACACCGTCAACACACCGTCGTGCTGACGGAACTCTCCCGCAAAGCTCTGCTGGATCGGAGTTCGTGGGACGTCATCAAGCTGAATGTGTGCTGAACTCGGAGGTGTCGTACGTTCAGTACTTGATCGGTCGGATCGTGAAGACGTACGACTACATCAACCACATTGTGCTAATGCTTCCGCCTTCAGTCTACAAGGGTACGTGGACAACACTCTCCCCTCTCGTTGCTATGCATCACCATGATCTTGCGTGTGCGTAGGAAATTTTTTAAAATTACTACGTTCCTCAACAGTGGCATCCGAGCCAGGTTTTATGCGTAGATGTTATATGCACGAGTAGAACACAAGGGAGTTGTGGGCGATACAAGTCATACTGCTTACCAGCATGTCATACTTTGGTTCAGCGGTATTGTTGGATGAAGTGACCCGGACCGACATTACGCGTACGCTTACCGAGACTGGTTTTACCGCCGTGCTTTGCACACAGGTGACTAGCGGGTGTCAGTTTCTCCAACTTTAGTTAAACCAAGTGTGGCTACGCCCGGTCCTTGAGAAGGTTAAAACAGCACTAACTTGACAAACTATCATTGTGGTTTTGATGCGTAGGTAAGAACGGTTCTTCCTCGGCCCGTAGCAGCCACGTAAAAACTTGCAACAACAAAATAGAGGACGTCTAACTTGTTTTTGAATGGCATGTTGTGATGTGATATGGTCAAGGCATGATGTTATATTTTATAGTATAGATGATCATGTTTTGTAACCGAGTTATCGGCAACTGGCAGGAGCCATATGGTTGTCGCTTTATTGTATGCAATGCAATCGCCATGTAATTGCTTTACTTTATCACTAAGCGGTAGCGATAGTCATAGAAGCAATAGTTGGCGAGACGACAACGATGCTACGATGGATATCAAGGTGTCGCGCTGGTGACGATGGTGATTATGACGGTGCTCCGGAGATGGAGATCACAAGCATAAGATGATGATGGCCATATCATATCACTTATATTGATTGCATGTGATGTTTATCTTTTATGCATCTTATCTTGCTTTGATTGACAGTAGCATTATAAGATGATATCTCACTAAATTTCAAGATAAAAGTGTTCTCCCTGAGTATGCACCATTGCCAAAGTTCATCGTGCCCAGACACCACGTGATGATCGGGTGTGATAAGCTCTACGTCCATCTACAATGGGTGCAAGCCAGTTTTGCACACGCAGAATACTCAGGTTAAACTTGACGAGCCTAGCATATGCAGATATGGCCTCGGAACACTGAGACCGAAAGGTCGAGCGTGAATCATATAGTAGATATGATCAACATAGTGATGTTCAACATTGAAAACTACTCCATTTCACGTGATGATCGGTTATGGTTTAGTTGATTTGGATCACGTGATCACTTAGATGATTAGAGGGATGTCTATCTAAGTGGGAGTTCTTAAGTAATATGATTAATTGAACTTAAATTTATCATGAACTTAGTCCTGATAGTATTTTGAAAATTATGTTGTAGATCAATAGCTCGCGTTGTTGCTTCCCTATGTTTTTATATGTGTTCCTAGAGAAAAGTAAGTTGAAAGATGATAGTAGCAATGATGCGAACTGGGTCCGTGATCAGAGGTTTATCCTCATTGCTGCACAGAAGAATTATGTCCTTGATGCACCGCTAGGTGACAGACCTATTGCAGGAGCAGATGCAGACGTTGCGAACATTTGGCTAGCTCAATATGATGACTACTTGATAGTTTAGTGCACCATGCTTAACGGCTTAGAATCGGGACTTCAAAGACGTTTTGAACGTCATGGACCATATGAGATGTTCCAGGAGTTGAAGTTAATATATCAAGCAAATACCCGAGTTGAGAGATATGAAGTTTCCAACAAGTTCTATAGCTAAAAGATGGAGGAGAATTGCTCAACCAGTGAGCATGTGCTCAGATTGTCTGGGTACTACAATCGCTTGAATCAAGTGGGAGTTAATCTTCCAGATAAGATAGTGATTGACAGAGTTCTCTAGTCACCATCACCAAGTTGCTAGAACTTTGTGATGAACTATAGTATGCAAGGGGTGACGAAAACGATTCCCGAGCTCTTCGTGATGTTGAAATCGACGAAGGTAGAAATCAAGAAAGAGCATCAAGTATTGATGATTGACAAGACCACTAGTTTCAAGAAAAGGGCAAAGGGAAAGAAAGGAAACTTCAAGTATAATGACAAGCAAGTTGTCACTCCCGTGAAGAAGCCCAAAGCTGGACCTAAGCCTGAAACTGAGTGCTTCTACTACAAAGGAAATGGTCACTGGAAGTGGATCTACTCCAAATATTTGGTGGATAAGAAGGATGGCAAATAGAACAAGGGTATATTTGATATACAGGTTATTGATGTGTACCTTACTAGTGTTTATAGTAGCCCCTGAATATTTGATACTTGTTCGGTTGCTAAGATTAGTAACTCGAAACAGGAGTTACAGAATAAACATAGGCTAGTTGAGGGTGACATGACGATGTGTGTTGGAAGTGGTTCCAAGATTGATATGATCATCATCGCACATTCCCTATACTTTTGGGATTAGTGTTAAACCTAAATAAATGTTATTTGGCGTTTGCATTGAGCATGAATATGATTTGATCATGTTTATTGCAATACGGTTATTCATTTAAAATCAGAGAATAATTGTTGTTCTGTTTACATGAATAAAACCTTTGATGGTCATACACCCAATAAAAATAGTTTGTTGGATCTCGATCGTAGTGATACACATATTCATAATATTGATGCCAAAAGATGCAAAGTTGATAATGATAGTGCAACTTATTTGTGGCACTGCCGTTTGGGTCATAACGGTGTAAAGCGCATGAAGAAACTCCATAAAGATGGATTTTTGGAATCACTTGGTTATGAATCGTTTGATGCTTGTGAACCGTGCCTCTTGGGCAAGATGACTAAAACTCCGTTCTCCGGAACAATGGAACGAGCTAGTGACTTGTTGGAAATAATACATACCGATGTATACGGTCCAATGAGTGTTGATGCTCATGGCGGGTATCGTTATTTTCTGACCTTCACAGATGATTTGGGAAGATATGAGTATATGTACTTAATGAAACATAAGTCTGAAACATTTGAAAAGTTCAAAGAATTTAAAAGTGAAGTGGAAAATCATCGTAACAAGAAAATAAAGTTTCTACGATCTGATCATGGAGGAGAATATTTGAGTTGCGAGTTTGGTCTACATTTGAAACAATGCGGAATAGTTTCACAACTCACGCCACCCGGAACACCACAGCGTAATGGTGTGTCCAAACGTCGTAATCGTACTTTACTAGATATGGTGTGATCTATGATGTATCTTACCGATTTACCACTATCGTTTTGGGGTTATGCATTAGAGACAGTTGCATTCACTTTAAGTAGGGCACCATCAAAATCCGTTGAGACGACGCCTTATGAACTATGGTTTGGCAAGAAATCAAAGTTGTGGTTTCTTAGTTTGGGGCTGCGATGCTTATGTGAAAAAGTTTCAACCTGATAAGCTCGAACCCAAATCGGAGAAGTGCGTCTTCATAGAATACCCAAAGGAAACTATTGGGTACACCTTCTATCACAGATCCGAAGGCAAGTTATTCGTTGCTAAGATGGATCCTTTCAAGAGAAGAAGTTTCTATCGAAAGAAGTGAGTGGGAGGAAAGTAGAGCTTGATAAGGTAATTGTACCTTCTCTCGAATTGGAAAGTAGTTCATCACAGAAATCAGTTCCAGTGATTCCTACACCAGTTAGTAAGGAAGCTAATGATGATGATCATGAAACTTCAGATTAAGTTACTACAGAACCTCGTAAGTCTTCCAAAGTACAGTCCGCACCAGAGTGGTACGGTAATACTGTTCTAGAAGTCATGTTACTAGACCATGATGAACCTACGAGCTATGAGGAAGTGATGATGAGCCCAGATTTCGCGAAATGGCTTGAGGCCATGAAATCTGAGATAGGATCCATGTATGAGAACAAAGTGTGGACTTTGGTGGAGTTGCCCGATGATCGGCAAGCCATACTGTATAAATGGATCTTCAAGAGGAAGACAGGCGCTGATAAGTAGTGTTACTATCTACAAAGCTCGACTTGTTGCAAAAAGTTTTTCGACAAGTTCAAGGTGTTGAATACGATGAAATTTTCTCACTTGTATCGATGCTTAAGTCTGTCCGAATCATGTTAGCAATTGCCACATTTTATGAAATCTGGCAAATAGATGTCAAAACTGCATTCCTTAATGGATTTATTAATGAAGAGTTGTATATGATGCAACCAGAAGGTTTTGTCAATCCTAAAGGTGCTAACAAAATGTGCAAGCTCCAATGATCCATCTATGGACTGGTGCAAGCATCTCGGAGTTGGAATATACGCTTTGATGAGTTGATCAAAGCATATGGTTTTATACAGACTTTTGGAGAAGCCTGTATTTACAAGAAAGTGAGTGGGAGCTCTGTAGCATTTTCTAAAACTATATGTAGATGACATATTGTTGATTGGAAATGATATAGAAATTCTGGATAGCATAAAAGGATACTTGAATAAGAGTTTTTTCAAAGAAATACCTTGGTGAAGCTGCTTACACATTGAGCATCAAGATCTATAGAGATAGATCAAGACGCTTGATGAGATTTTCAATGAATACATACCTTGATAAGATTTTCAAGTAGTTCAAAATAGAATAGTCAAAGAAGGATTTCTTGCCTGTGTTGCAAGGTGTGAAGTTGAGTAAGACTCAAAACCCGACTATGGCATAAAACAGAAAGAGAATGAAAAGTCATTCCCTATGCCTCAGTCATAGGTTCTATAAAGTATGCTATGCTGTGTACTAGACCTATTGTATACCTTGCTCTGAGTTTGGCAAGGGAGTACAATTTTGATCTAAGAGTAGATCACTGGACAGCGGTCAAGAATATCCTTAGTGAGGACTAAGGAAATATTTCTCGATTATGGAGGTGATAAAAGAGCACGTCGTAAAGAGTTACATCGGTGCAAGCTTTTACACCGATCCAGATGACTCTAAGTCTCAATCTGGATAAGTATTGAAAGTGGGAGCAATTAGCTAGAGTAGCTCCATGCAGAGCATTGTAGACATAGAATATTTGCAAAATATACACGGCTCTGAATGTGACAGACTCGTTGACTAAACTTCTCTCACGAGCAGAACATGATCATACCTTAGTAATCTTTGGGTTTTAATCACATAGCGATATGAACTAGATTATTGACTCTAGTAAACCCTTTGGATGTTGGTCACATGACGATGTGAACTATGGGTGTTAATCACATACAGATGTGAATATTGGTGTTAAATCACATGGTGATGTGAACTAGATTATTGACTCTAGTGCAAGTGGGAGACTGAAGGAAATATTCCCTAGAGGCAATAATAAAGTTATTGCTTATTTCCTTATTTCATCATAAATGTTTATTATTCATGCTAGAATTGTATTAACCGGAAACTTAGTACATGTGTGAATACATAGACAAACAAAGTGTCACTAGTATGCCTCTACTTGACTAGCTCGTTGAATCAAATATGGTTAAGTTTCCTAGCCATAGACATGAGTTGTCATTTGATTAACGGGATCACATCATTAGGAGAATGATGTGATTGACTTGACCCATTCCGTTAGCTTAGCACTTGATCGTTTAGTATGTTGCTATTGCTTTCTTCATGACTTATACATGTTCCTATGACTATGAGATTATGTAACTCCCGCTTACCGGAGGAACACTTTGTGTGCTACCAAACGTCACAACGTAACTGGATGATTATAAAGGTTCTCTACAGGTGTCTCTGAAGGTACTTGTTGAGTACGTATTTCGAGATTAGGATTTGTCACTCCGATTGTCGGAGAGGTATCTCTGGGCCCTCTTGGTAATGCACATCACTATAAGCCTTGCAAGCAATGTAGCTAATGAGTTAGTTAAGGGATGATGCATTATGGAATGAGTAAAGAGACTTGCCGGTAACGAGATTGAGCTAGGTATTGAGATATCGACGATCGAATCTCGGGCAGTAACATACCGATGACAAAGGGAACAACGTATATTGTTATGCGGTTTGACCGATAAAGATCTTCGCAGAATATGTGGGAGCCAATATGAGCATCCAGGTTCCGCTATTGGTTATTGACCGGAGACGTGTCCCGGTCATGTCTACATAGTTCTCGAACCCATAGGGTCCGCACGCTTAAAGTTCGGTGACGATTAGTATTATGAGTTTATGTGTTTTGATGTGCCGAAGGTAGTTCGGAATCCCGGATGAGATCGGGGACATGACGAGGAGTCTCTAAATGGTCGACGTAAAGATCGATATATTTGACGACTATATTCGGACTTCGGAAAGGTTCCGAGTGATTCGGGTATTTTTCGAAGTACCGGAGAGTTACGGGAATTCGCCGGGGAGTATATGGGCCTTATTGGGCCATACGGGAATAGAGGAGAGAGGCCAAAAGGAAGGAGGCACGCGCCCCCCCCCCCCTCTGGTACGAATTGGACAAGGGGTGCAGCCCTCTTTTCCTTCTCCCTCTCCCCCTCTTTCCTTCTCTCCTACTCCGAAAAGGAAAGGGGAATCCTACTAGGACTTGGGAGTCCCAGTAGGACTCCACACACTTGGCGCGCCCTCCTCTAGGGCCGGCCTCTCCCTCCCTCCTTTATATACGGGGGCAGGGGGCACCTCTAGACACAACAATTGATCTCTTGATCTCTTAGCCATGTGCGGTGCCCCCTCCACCAGTTTCCGCCTCGGTAATATCGTAGCGGTGCTTAGGCGAAGCCCTGCGTCGGTAGCATCATCAACACCGTCAACACACCGTCGTGCTGATGGAACTCTCCCGCAAAGATCTGCTGGATCGGAGTTCGTGGGACGTCATCGAGCTGAACGTGTGCTGAACTCGGAGGTGTCGTACGTTCGGTACTTGATCGGTCGAATCGTGAAGACGTACGACTACATCAACCGCATTGTGCTAATGCTTCCGCTTTCAGTCTACGAGGGTACGTGGACAACACTCTCCCCTCTCGTTGCTATGCATCACCATGATCTTGCGTGTGCGTAGGAAATTTTTTGAAATTACTACGTTCCCCAACAGCCCCTCCTTCCAAGCGTGTGGGGGGCCGTAGCTCCTCTAACCCTAATTATTCTTCTATAAATATCCAAATATTCCTCGAAGACCAGAGGGCACACCAAGAATACTTTTCCACCACCGCAAGTTTTTGTCTTCGTGAGATCCCATTGGGGACCTTTTCTAGTACTCCATCAGAGGGGGATTCGATCATGGAGGGCTTCTACATCGACCTTGCTACCCTTCCGATGATGTGTGAAGTTTACCACAGACCTACGGGTCCATAGCTAGTAGCTAGATGGCCTCTTCTCTCTCTTTTATCTTCAATACAATGTTCTTCTCGATGTTCTTGGAGATCTATTTGATGTAATCTTCTTTTGTGGTGCGCTTGTCGAGATCCGATGAATTGTGGGTTTATGATCAGATTATCTATAAATATTATTTGTCTTCTCTGAACTCTTTTATGCATGATTTATATAGCTTTGTATTTTTCTCCGCTCTATTTATTTGGTTTGGCCAACTAGATTGATTTTTCTTGCAATGGGAGAGGTGCTTTGTAATGGGTTCAATCTTGCGGTGCTCAATCCCAGTGACAGAAAGGGACATGACACATATTTGTATTGTTGCCATTAAGGATAAAAAGATGGGGTTTGTTCATATTGATTGGATCTATCCCTCTACATCATGTCATCTTGCTTAAGGTGTTACTCCGTTCTTGTTAACTTAATATACTAGATGCATGTTGGATAGTGCTCGATGTGTGGAGCAATAGTAGTAGATGCAGGGAGGATTCGGTCTACTTGTCTCGGACGTGATGCCTATATACATGATCATTGCCTTGGATATCTTCATAACTATGCGCTTTTATATCAATTGCTCAGCAGTAATTTGTTTACCCACCGTATGCTTTCTTTCAAGAGAGAATCCTCTAGTGAAAACTATGGCCCCGGGGTCTATCTTTTATCATATTATTTTCATATCTACAAAATCAAAAACACAAAAATACCTTGTTGTAATTTATTTACTTTTATTTTATTTCGCAGTTTTACTTATCTTTTATATCTATCACTATCAGATCTCATCCTTGCAAGTAACCATGAAGGGATTGACAACCCTTTTATCGCTTTGGGTGCAAGTATTTGTTTGTTTGTGTAGGTCCAATTATTGGAGACTTGTGTGCTCCTCCTACTTTATTAATACTTGGTCCTTAACTGAGTGAAATACTTATCTCTACTTTGCTGCATCACCTTTTCCTCTTCAAGGGAAAAACCAACACAACCTCAAGAAGTAGCAGGAATAATTTCTGGCGCCATTGCCTGTTGCATTTACATTGTTTGCCTCTCATTTTCTTCTCCACCACTTCTAAAATGTTTTCAGAAAAATACAAAAATATTTGTCTTTTTGCTCGTTTGCTATCTTTGCTTGTGTGCCATGTGCCTTCTATTTGCTTGCTAAACATCTATTATGGATCCTCATCCACTTGCTAATATTTTCAAAAGATCTAATTATGTTGAAGCAAATGCTAGTGAGTTGAGTGTACTTGATTTTCTCTATGAAGTTTTGCTTGAAAATCATGAATCTGAAATTTGTGATGAAATATTAAAAGAAGAAATTTATAAAGTGATTCATGATAGCTCCTTGAATGAAAAGCATGATCGCACTGATGTTATTATAAATTCTATTAATGTCAGTTGTGTTAACAATATGCAAACTACAAGCTTGGGGATGATAATTTTGTTATGTTCACTACTTATTGCAATGATCATGATTGGAGTGATAATGCTTCTTATGATCTTGAAAATGTATTTATGCCTCATGATGAATATGAAATTGATAATAATGTTTGCGATAATATTGAAAGTGGGTTTGGAAGAGCGTCAACTTTAGAAGAAAAAAAAGGAACCCCATATATTTGGAGAGTGTTCAATCTTACAATTTTTTGATAAAAGTGGGTTTGGAGAGGTCATGGCTTTAGTTGATGATAATCCCACTATTTTGTAAGAGTGTCAACTTTGCATGCATGTGGATCATGTGGAGAATGTTTTATGTGATAGCTATATTGTTGAATTTGTTATGATCCTACATGTAATTATTATGAGAGGGGAAAAATATGGTTGTAGGAATTTTCATGTTACTAAAATACATCTCTTTATGTTGAAATTGCTATTGTTTCTTTCTCATTCCTTGCATATGCTAGGTTATTCTTGTCTTGATAATTTGTTCTCTTATAAAATGCCTATACATAGGAAGTATGTCAGACCTAAATGTGTTTATCACATGTTTTATGATGCTCTCTTGGTGCTTTAATTTTTGTCTTTCATGTGAGCATTAATAAAGTCTCAAGCCTATCTTAATGGATATAAAGAAAGCGCTTGTTGGGAGGCAACCCAATGTATTTTTTTTGTTTTTCTTCTTTTTCTTCTGTTTTGCAACAAATATGTCATTATACTTCTTTTATGATGGTGTTCTTGTGTTTAAATTAGTGTTTGTGTCAAGTAAGACCTTTGGGATGATTTGGAAGATAGTTGATTTGATTCTATGAAAACAGAGACTTTTGTGCTCAGTTGTGAAATTTTGAAAATTCACATAAACATGTTTTTGCTCTGAATCTTCTACACATAATTGATATACAAATTGCCCATGTTTTCCTGTTTTTTCAGAATTTTTAGAGTTACATAAGTATGAGCAATATTCAAGTTACTACATACTGTTCTATTTTTGACAAATTTTGTTTTCAATGTGTTGTTCGCTTGTTTTGATGAATTTATGGGTTGTATCAGGGGGTATGAACCATGGTGAAGTTAGAATACAATAGATATAATGCTAATATGACATTGGAATGAGTTTACAACAGTACCACAAGTGGTGATTTGTTTTATTATACTAATGGATCTCCCGAGTTTTCTGTTGAGTTTTGTGTTGTGGAGTTTTCAAGTTTTGAGCAAAGTTTTGATGGGATAAGGAATAAGGAGAGCCTAAGCTTGGGGATGCCCAAGGCACCCCAAGGTAATATTCAAGGACAACCAAGCGTCTAAGCTTGGGGATGCCCTAGATGGCATCCTGTGACGCCCCCGATTCAATCATACACTATATCATACACGGAAATATGTATGATCAAGATCAGGGACTCATGGAAAGATATCACAACACAACTATAAACACAAATTAAGTCATACAAGCTTTATATTACAAGCCAAGGGCCTCGAGGGATCGAATACATAAGCTCGAATGCAAACGAGTATGTGGAAGCAACAATATCTGAGTACAGACATAAGTTAAACAAGTTTGCATTAAGAAGGCTAGCACAAACATCTATGATGATCGAAAAGGCAAGGCCTCCTGCCTGTGAGCCTCCTAACTACTCCTGGTCATCGACGGACTCCACGTAGTAGCAGTCACCCTCGGGGTAGTAGTAGTAGTAGTCGTCGGGGTCGCATCTGGCTCCTAGAATCCGTCATCTTATCGCAACAATCGGGTATGGAGGAAAAGAAGTAGCAAAGCAACGGTGAGTACTCATCCAAAGTACTCGCAAGACTGACATCAGATCTATTGTAAGTGTGCATCGGTAACAAATGGAAGGGTTGTATCTATGGGCTAAACTGTAGAATGCCAGAATAGAGGGAAAGCCTAGCATATCAAAGACTAGCATCTTCAAGCATCTTGCAGCATTTAGAAGAGTACATAATAGCATATTATAAATTAATAGTTTGTTGTAGTAACCACGCCTAGAGACCCTTTCTCGACTCGCTGCGAGAAACCAATCCAGGAGCCACATATCCATTTCATGCCTCAGCATCCAGTTCTAGTTGTATCGATCGGGATACAACTCCGAGTGTCCGTTATCGTGGACACGGCTATTCGAATAGATCAATCTTCCCTGCAGGGGTGCACAAACTTACCCAACACGCTCGATCAACTCCGGCTGGACACACCATCAGGTCATGATCGGCCTCGGTCGATCAACACGTCGTAGTCCTACCTAGGCTCAACAGAGAGGCCAGCACGCCGGTCTACATCCTAAATTGAAGGGGTCATGGGCCAATCGTCCTTTGCAATCCTGCGCGTTGCGAGGATGGCCGGGATCAGTCCTGGCTACCTCCTTATACAAGGCAGGTGCTTATGCGGACCACCCGGGCGCGTGCTGCTCCATTGCTGATGTTTGTGAGCTTTCAGAAGAAACGTACGATGTAGAGTGCCCATACTTACTCCCGCTTGGTAGTCAGTGCGAAAAGGCCAGAGGCCTACTCGGATCATATATCCAAACCGTTAGTGTCTTGGGAGCGCGCGGTAATGATCAATGATCCATGATATGTGGCCTCGTCGCCCCGTCTCACGGACTTACAGCAAGGGCTAGGAATGTCCGGTCGTGCCACGTGGAAAACTCGCAGGTATCCTCCAGATCAACCCGACTACACATCAACTCATGGGTACACTCACGGTCAACCCGACTTCAGTCATGGTTTTGTGGTAAAATCAAAGTAAATGTGTGTCCAAGACAGCAAGGGGGAAAACCCGAGGAATCACCCTCGATGGATTCCCACTCGATGTAACCGTTAAGGTGGACTTGGAGGAATCACCCTCGATGGTCCACACTTGAGGGGTTGCACAATAGAGTCTTTATCGAGAGTGGTGAAGGAAGAATCACCCTCGATGACCACGCCCGATTAACTATCACCCTCGACACTCGATAGTAACCCTGGAGTGTTGTGCAACTAAGGGGGTGTGATGTGATGTGTCGGTCTCTGGACATTGATCATGTTGATTATGTCATCGGTCATCAAGCGGGGGCAACTAGGACAAGGTGAGGGCTCACTGGTGGATCGCAAACCAGCCTATACTAAGAAGTTTAGGATAAGCAGGTAAGGTAAGAAAGCAAGTAACAAAATCAGGCTATGCATCAAAATAGGATCATACGAAAGCAGTATCAATTCTAATGCAAGCACAAGAGAATGGGCGATATCAGAATGATCAAGGGGATTTTCTTGCCTGGAAGCTCTGCTGCAAAGAAAGAAGGGTCATCGGTAACGTAGTCGATCACAGGGGCAACATTGGTCTCGGGGTCTATCGGAGAGAAGAGGGAGAAGAAACAGTAAATACAAGCAATCAAGTGCAACACTAAGCATGACATGACGATATACAGGGCTAGTGGTGATCTAACGCATAACTACACGTTGCAGACGAAGAGAGAAAACATCTGTAGGGGTTTTCCCGGTGTTTGGCATTTTCCGGATAGACGAAAGAGAGGGGACGGTTCCATGTTCAGTATGCTAGGGCCATGTGACAGATGAATGGATTGCATATTCGGATTCGTCATATTTTCTGATCAGTTTTCATGTATAAATTATTTTCATCCGAGTTACAGATTATTTTATATGATTTTTCAAAGTTTTTGAAACATTTTCTAAAATTCCTGAAATTATTAATATTTTGAAAATAAAAGGGAAATTGCTAGGGGTACCAAAAAGTGTACCTAGCAAAGTGTTGGTCTGGCTGATAGTGGGACCCAGTCAACTGCCCAGTCAGCAGTTGACTGCTCAGTTGGGCTAGTGAGCCCCAGTTGCCAGTGACTGGCTTGCTCAGTCAGCAGGTTGACTGGGTCAACCGGGCCTAGTGGACCCACATGTCAGCCACGGTTAGGTTTAACTAAAATTTAACCATTTAAACAGTAGATGGGCCAACATGCCAATCTCTAGTTTAAGTAATAGGTTTATTTCTTTAACAACGGTAGTTAGGGCCAGTGGGGCCCGGTGTGAGTGAGGGTTAGGGTGGCGGTTAGTGGCTAATGATGTGCCATGTTAGCGGCAATCTAGCGCGCGAAGACAGTGAGATAGGGCACGCCGGCGAGGACCGTGCGGTCGCCTCCGGCGGTCATCCGAGGTGTGGTTTGGTCCTACGGGACCGGCGCGGCGAGGTGCATCCATTGGTGCACGCGATGGAGGCAGCGATGGTCGGAGCAAGCGGCAACAACGGCGTCCGGTGGCGGTCGGAGCAAGAGCTTGTCGGATTCGAGCGTGCACGAGGAGATCGGATGGTCTACTAGCCTGGGCGACATCTAGGAGAGGCGGGGAGGACGTCTGCGCGCACTGACGCTAGCTAGGCTCATTGTGGCTGCAACAGTGAGCTCTCGGACGAGGTGGCAGGGATATCTAGGGGGCGCTAGAGCTCAGGGGAGGGGAGGATGCGGGGGGCTCACTGGGAGGTTGCGGGGAGCTCGACGGGGCCGGGGGTGCTCAAGGATGAGGGGATTGATGCGGCAGCCGAGGTGGATCTCGGCGATGGGAACGGAGCGTGGTCGGCATTGTCGGGGCTCCCGTCGTCGACCTCATGGTGCGGCGGACAGAGGCGACCGCAACGAAGCCTCCGGACATGCGTCGGTGACACGGGGTAGCTGGTGGCCACGGCCTCAATGGCGGCACGGCGAGGACGGCACCCGATTGCGGCTATGCAGAGGAGGGCGATGGGGGGAGGAAGGGAAGGGGCTAGGGCTCACCTAGGGGTGCCCTAGGGTCGGCCTTATCCCCCCGCATCGGCTATGGTGTCGGGGGATGGCCAAAGCATGCCCGCCGTTGGCATCAGGTGCACGCGGTGCCGCCACGCACCAGAGAGAGAGGGAGGTAGAGGGAAAGAGAAAATGGGTTGGGCCGGCACCTGTAGCTCGCAGGCTTAAGTGCACAGTAAAACTCCTTTCCTTTTCTTTATTTCTCTCTGTTTCTTTTTACATAAAATGCTTTACAATATTTTGGGTTGCCAAAAGGATTTTGTAAAATGTGATTCTTGTCCACATAATTACATTGCAGTGTTTTGTGTTGGCACAAAAAGTTTGGGGGAAAATAGAAATATGTAAGCATTTTCAGAAAATGAAAACGTTAATTATTGTGTTGTTGAACCACTTAGTTAATTTCCAAGGGCATTTTGGGAATTAAAATAATGTTGGTTTTATTTTTATAATAGCTTTTGGATTTTCTACAATATTATGAACATTTTGTTTTGCTGCTTGAAAATGTAATATTTTGACTTGCATTTCAAATTAGAATTTGTCTTTGATTTCTATCAAGAGGCACTTAGCTTAGCAAGCTTGGTGACATGGCATCATTAGGGTGAGGTTACTGTAGCTAACCACTGGGGTGTTACACACCCCCTCTTTTGTCTACAATCCATCGGTAAATTGCTTGAGGCTGTATTTTTATTCACTACATGATATGAGTTTTGCTTGGAGCGTCGTGTATTATATGAGTCTTTGCTATATTTTGTTTTTAGTTTTCCACAATCATCCTTGCTGGACACACCTTTTTGAGAGGGACACACATTATTCGTAAATTTATTAGAATACTATTTGAGCTGCACTTATATCTTTTGAGCAATGAAGTTGCTCTAGTGCTTCACTTATATCTAATAGAGCACGGCCGTGGTTATATTTTAAAGAAATTGATAGACTCTCATGCTTCACTTATATTATTTTGAGAGTCTTATAAATAGTATGGCAATTTGGTTGGGTTATGAATTTAGTCCTAATATGATGGGTATTCAAGAAGGATATAATAATAATAACTTTCATGAAGATCAGTGAATATATGAGAAGTTTGATTCCTTGCATTTGTTTTGAGATATAAAGATGGTGATATTAGAGTCATGCTAGTGAGTAATTGTTGTTTAGTAAGAATATTGGTGTTAAGGTTTGTGATTCCCGAAGCATGCATGTATGGCCTCTCGTTATGCTATGAAATTGGAGCATGATTTATTACTGATTGTCTTCCTTATGAGTGGCGGTTGGGGACAAGCGATGGTCTTTATCTACCAATCTATCCCCCTAGGGCCATGCGTAGTAGTACTTTGCTTCGAGGGCTAATAAACTTTTGCAATAAGTATGTGAGTTCTTTATGACTAATGTGATTCCATGGATTATATGCATTATTACCTTTCCGCATTTTTCTAGCCTCTTCAGTACCGTGCATTGCCCCATCTCACCTCGAGTTGTGGTGCAAACTTCGTCGGTGCATCCAAACGTCGTGATATGATACGCTCTATCACACATAAGCCTCCTTATCTTCCTCAAAACAACCACCATACCTACCTATTATGGCATTTCCATGGCCATTCCGAGATATATTGCCATGCAACTTCCACCGTTCTGTTTTATTATGACACATATCATCATTGTCATATTGCTTTGCATGATCATATAGTTGGCATAGTATTTGTGGCTCCTCCACCACTCATATTTTTTATACATGTCACACTAGATCATTGCACATCATGATACACCCCCGGAGGCATTCATATATAGTCATATTTTGTTCTAGTATTGAGTTGTAAGTGAATAGAAGTGTGATGATCATATTCATTATTAGAGAATTTTCCCATGTGAGAAATATAAAATATATATAAAAATCAGAGGACAAATGAGCCCAAGAAAAAAGAGGCCAAAGTGCCCAACAAAAGAGAAAAAATGAGAAAATGAGAAAAAACAAAGAAAAAAGAGAGATAAAAAGAGAGAAGGGACAATGTTACTATCCTTTTCCACACTTGTGCTTCAAAGTAGCACCATGTTCTTCATGATAGAGAGTCTCCTATTTTGTCACTTTCATATATTACTAGTGGAAATTTTTCATTATAGAACTTGGCTTGTATATTCCAATGATGGGCTTCCTCAAATGCCCAAGGTCTTCATGAGCAAGCAAGTTGGATGCACACCCACTTAATTTTCTTTTGAGCTTTCATACACTTATAGCTCTAGTGCATCCATTGCATGGCAATCCCTACTCCTTGCATTGATATCAATTAATGAGAATCTCCATAGCCCATTGATTAGCCTTGTCAATGTGAGACTTTCTTGTTTTATTTCTTCTCCACACAACCTCCAACATCATACTCTATTCCACCCATAGTGTTATATCCATGGCTCATGCTTATGTATTACGTGAGAGTTGACAAAGCTGAAGCGTGTTGAAAAGTATGAACCAATTGCTTGGCTTATCATCGGGGTTATGCATGATAAATACTTTGTGTTAAGAAGATGGAGCGTGATAAACATGTTAGGTAGCAATCCACATCAAAAATTCTGTTTTTATCATTTACCTACACGAGGACGGGCAGGAATTAAGCTTGGGGATGCTTGATACGTCTCCAACGTATCTATAATTTTTTACTTTTCCGTGCTATTATATTATCAATCTTGGATGTTTTATATGCATTATTATGCTATTTTATATCATTTTTTGGGACTAACCTATTAACCTAGTGCCCAGTGCTAGTTGTTGTTTTTTCCTTGTTTTTGTGTTTATAGAAAATCAATAGCAAATGGAACGAAACTTTTTGATGATTTTTCTTGGACCACAAGACACCCTGGAAGCTTTGGGAGAAGGCCAGAAGGGCCACGAGGCGGCAACAAGCTCAGGGGGCGCCCCGGGGGGTGCATCCTCCAAGCTTGTGGGCCCCTCGTAGATCCTCCAACCCTAATTCTTCTTCTATAAATCAAATATTCTACGAAGACAAGAGGGCACACCAAAAATACTTTTCTGCCGCTGCAAGTTTCTATCTTCATGAGATCCCATCTGGGGACCTTTTCTAGTACTCCGTCAGAGGGGGGTTCGATCACGGAGGGCTTCTACATCAACCTTGTTGCCCTTTCGATGATGTCTGAGTAGTTTACCACAGACCTACGGTCCATAGCTAGTAGCTAGATGCTTATTCTCTCTCTTTGATCTTTAATACAATGTTCTCCTCGATGTTCTTGAAGATCTATTTGATGTCATCTTCTTTTGTGGTGCGTTTGTTGAGATCCGATGAATTGTGGATTTATGATCAGATTATCTATGAATATTATTTGTCTTCTCTGAACTCTTTTATGCATAATTTATATAGCTTTGTATTTCTCCCCGATCTATTGATTTGGTATGGCCAACTAGATTGATTTTTCTTACAATGGGAGAGGTGCTTTGTAATGGGTTCAATCTTGCGGTGCTCAATCACAGTGACAGAAAGGGACATGACACGTATTTGTATTGTTGCCATTAAAGATAAAAAATGGGGTTTGTTCATATTGATTGGATCTATCCCTCTACATCATATCATCTTGCTTAAGGTGTTACTCCATTCTTGTTAACTTAATATACTAGATGCATGCTAGATAGCGGTCGATATGTGGAGTAATAATAGTAGATGCAAGCAAGAGTCGATCTATTTGTCTCGGATGTGATCCCTATATGCATGATCATTGCCTTGTATATCTTCATAACTATGTATTTTTATCAATTGCTCAACAGTAATTTGTTTACATACTGTATGATTCCTTTTAAGAGAGAAGCCTCTAGTGAAAACTATGGCCCTCGGGTCTATCTTTTATCATATTATTTTCAGATCTATAAAATCAGAAACACAAAAATAGCTTGCTGCAATTTATTTACTTTTATTTTATTTTACATTTTTACTTATCCTTTATATCTATCACTATCAAATCTCATCCTTGCAAGTAAGCGTGAAGGGATTGACAACCCATTTATCATGTTGGGTGCAAATATTTGTTTGTTTGTGCAGGTGCAATTATTGGAGACTAGTGTGTTCCTCCTACTGGATTGATACCTTAGTACTTCACTGAGGGAAATATTTACCTCTACTTTGCTGCATCACTCTTTCCTCTTCAAGGGAAAAACCAACGCAAGCTTAAGAAGTAGCACTTCATCTCTGTCGCTGAAGAACTCGACTGCACTGCAAGAGATTTCCAAAGTCTTCAACTCGAAGAATTAGGTAGTTGTAGGCTTTTGAGCATCACTTTGAAAATATGTCTATGTATCACCTAGACCCTCTTTAACAGTACAGTGTTTCCTACGACTCAAATAAAGAAGATAGAAACTATGAAAACAAAGTCTTCAAGCTCCGATTCTTCACTTCATTTCTTCAAAGAACGCATCAAATTCTTCACTTGAAGAAATACATTTTTGGGGTCATCTTTCGTCGGTTAAGTCAAATCTTCAGGGATTATAACTCATGTGTACACCGGTTAGTGCGTAAGCCACACTCTTTATCTTTAATGGGTTGATGACGAAGCCCCTTGGCCCATGATCTTCTGGCCGTATCTTGTACGAGTCATGGATCTATGGTGGGTCATCCGTATACTTGGTATATCCCATATTTATAACACCGCAATGTTGAGCGTTAACTTTTTTCAATAAATTAGAGTCAATTCATGTCGGTGTATGTTCATTTTGCGATGGCGTAGAGAGAGAAATTTATGTGTTTGCTTTGTATTGTATTGTTGCATCAGGCTGCTTCCATGGCCATGCCTGGCGATGTGCCTGACATTTGGTCTGTGTTGAGTATTGTGATTAGATTAAAAATATAGAATAGACTAGAAATTATTTTGTCTTATTTTGTATTAAAAAACCATTACTTCTATATATGCTTACGAGGCTCAAGCAATAAACATCGATTCCATCAATCCTTCTCTGTCTCTTCTAACATGGTATCAGCCTAAACGATCCAAACCCTAGCCGTCGTCACTGTTTCCGCTCCGCGCCGCCCCCGGGGATGTCGGTCCCATGAACGCCACCAGGAGCCATGCCGCTCATACCTAGGGTTCGTTCACCGATCGTGTTGATCGGCTGCCCTAGAGAGTATTTTTCTCAATACTTTGATTCGGGTTTTCTCTCTCCCGCCGGTCATCTTGATCGGCGTTTTTTTTGGTTCAATCTAATATCGGTTTGCATCACCTACCCCCGCCGTCGACCCAATGCCTCTACTTCGACCCGTGCAACCACCCGGCGTCTACTTTGACCCGGCGGCCTCGCGCGACGCAGCGGCCTGTCAAGGCCGTCGTCCGCGCGTCTGCCCGCCCATCATCTTGTGCCGGCTGTCGCCGCCCTGCTTCGACCGGGACTTCTCCATCACCACCTGCCTCCGTCGTGTCAGTACGGCCGCCCTACCGTCTGTCTTGGCGGCTGGCGGCTGCGTCGGGCTCACTGACTGCCTCGGGCCAGTTGCGCTCGTCCACACGTCGTTCCACGCTGACCGTCGTCGGTGGCTTCATCTTGAACTCCGTCGCCACTCCGACTCCACCGAGCGACGTCCCCTGCCCGCCCGTGATCCGCCTCATCTATGCCGTGAGACCGATCTGGCCCGTTGGTTGCGCGCGCCTCCGCAGGTCCCATGAAGACCGTCCTGAGTACAACGCGCACCTACACCGATCGAGCAACGGGTTACCGCTGTGTCGCCCCGTGGTTCTCCCATAGCTATATTGACTCATGCACCGCCGCTGCGTCGCCCCTTCGGTCGTAGCTCCGTGGCCGGCGGTCCCTGCTGTCGCCGGAGGTCGTCCCTGTGGCTACATCGACCCACACACTGCCGCTGCGCCGCCACTTAGGGTCGTAGCGCCGTGGCACGTAGTCCACGCCGCCGCCCCAAGGTCTTCCTGTCGTCGCCCCAACCGCATGTTGCCCCTGCATCGCCCCTTCGGGCCGTAGCACCGCAGACCGTGGTTCACTCCGCCGTCCCCGCGTGTTAACTTCCACGTGGTATGTGCCGTGCCGCCTCCCTTGGCGCGGGAATGCCATTGTCCCCGCCGGTCTTTGTCACATTGTTGGGTTTTTACTCGCCTACTTCGAGCATTGCCGCCGCGCACCTAACCAAGCCGCCACCGCCATCGTCAGGCCGCGGTCGCGCTCTTCTTCGACGCCGCTGCCGCTCGCTCACCCGAGTCGTGCCGTCCGTCCACCCCCTTCGTCTTCGTCCAGCACCATCTCATCGCCAGCATCATCGTCATCTTCCCCGACCACCGTTGGCGACATCGGCCCCACGTCGATTGGTGTCGCAACCATCCTCTAGTCCTCATCTTTTGGTCCCTCTGACTCCTCCGACATGTCGTACAACTCGTGTAGGTCCACATCTACGCATGTCCAGTGCTGGCAATACCGACGGGTGCCTTCGTCTCCGATGTGTTCCCAAGCCTAGCAAGCCTGGAGTGGTGCATCGTCAACATCGACTTCGAGTATCTACGCATGCTCGATGCTGGCAACACCGACGCGTGCCTTCGTTCACGACGTGTCCCCGGGCTTGACAAACCCAGCACGACGTCTCGTCAACAACGTCTTCTTCCCGGCGCAACACTACTTCGACACCATTGTGCCTATGACTGACTCGGCGCCTCCTTGCGCCCGCGGCTCCATGGCAACTTCCTCGACACCGGCCACCCCGACTCGATATCGACCATGGCGTTCTTCGCACGGCTACCTCGACCACGGCTACAACACTCTACGCTCTCGACTACCTCGACAAACGGCACAAAGGGCTACCGCCTTGTTT
>NC_041385.1:667413597-667431708 GCF_002162155.2 Triticum dicoccoides | reverse complement strand
GTCCGTCGGCTTACCTTCGGATTCTTCTCCAGTCTCACCGTCTGCGTCGCTACCATTGTGACTGCAGGGGGTGTTGAGTATCGTGATTAGATTGCAAACATAGGATAGACTAGGAATTATTCTGACTTGTTTTTTACTTCAAAAAGATCATGTATTTCTATATATATGACCACAAGGCTCAAGCAATAAACATCGATTCCATCAATCCCTCTCTATTCTTCTAACAGTCCGGCCATATGTACTCTGTGCAGCGTGGCGGCGACCGGTGAGCTACCATGGACTGGAGCGCCTGAGTTCAAGATTATTCTGCAAAGGCGGCCTTGAAATTGTGTAGTCGAATATATGAATTTATACAAATTTGTTTCAATATTTATACACCTATAGGCTAGTTTCACCAAAAAGCTGTGTAGTCAATTGACTACCAAGCTTGTACTACATGGCTTCGCCAACCGCGCCAGCCACTCAGGCTGAGACCTTTGGCATGTATCTTTCGGCTCTGAAATAGTCGACATGTTTACTCACACGATGCAGCAATCTGTATGTACATGCAACGCATTCCGCACAGCTTGCGGCACTGGTCCTCCTGAGATGGATATATGTATACATGGATGTATATTACGTATCATCAGTGAACGAATTGTGGAAAGAAGCAGAAGCCTTGGCTGCTCACGAGTGAAGCTGTTCAAGGCCTCCACGCTATATTACACTGAATGACACAGACGTATATATAGAAAAGAAATGCCTGACATTCGAATCACATTGTCAGCAAGGCCCACGAGTCGTCATCGATTCACACGCCTTGCGCGCGACGACCGGTCGACCATCATGCAGATCCTTCCTTCTTGGCTTCCTCCGCGTACAGCGCCTTGATCTCCTCCACGTCGTCGCTGCTGCCCAGGAATATCGGGGATCTCTCGTGGATGTCGGTGGGGATCAGGTCAAGCGACTGCATTGCATTGCCAACAAACAGAGTGTCAACATACTGTCTGTTGCTGGACATGAAATTCTGGCCAAGGGAAGAAAAACAGAGATGCTTGCATGTCACAACAACACATACCCGTCCTTTGCCTGTGAAAGACTGGCCTCCAGCCTCCTCCATCAGGAATGACATGGGGAACACCTCATACATCACACTGCAAACACAGCAAATTCAGGCAACTTCAGAACAGCTGCGTGCAATGGTGGAGGTGCTGTTTGAGTTGTGCGCACAGGCAGTGGCGTACCGGAGCTTTCCGCTCGGGCTCTTCTTGTCCGCGGGGTACAGGAATATGCCGCCGTATAGCAAGGTGCGGTGGACATCGGCAACCATGCTGTGAACCATCAGGAATGGAGTGTTATATGTTGTGACAAGCATTTTACAAGTTTGTTAACATTCATTGATCGTGTAAATTTTGCATTGTCGGGGGGAAGCTTCTGAAGTATGAGAGGTAAATTGTTCAATTCGTCAGGTAAGCAGGTTGAAGATTCACAAACCTGCCAATGTATCTCAAGGATTTGGGTGATGAACCATCCGTGGGATACTTGCACTTCTCCACGTACCTGTTGTATATATGTGGTAAATTTTTAGCAGGAACACTCAAGGAAGTAACACTACTCTGAAAACAACAAGATCTCATACTTTGCAGTAGGGGTGTCCCAGTTCTTGGCATTCCCTTCGTTAACCGAATAGATCTTTCCTTTCGGCGGTATCTGAAGCATAAAGCATGCAGATTTTAGTAGTACGCCTCTTGGTGAATTTTCAGAAAATAAATACTACAGTAAATCTCAGTAATTCTGCCAGCACACCTTGATGTCTGGATGAGTCATTATGAACTCCCCAAGAGAAGGGTCAAGCGTGAAGCCGTTGACACCATTTCCAGTGCTCAGGACAAGCTGCAGACAATTAGCATACACAGGCCAATTCAGACAGTGCGCTTACAGTCACGCAAAGATTTATCTTGCTTGTGCAACACGAGGTCAGGGAACTTGATTAATTACCGTGCAGGAACTCCCATACATGCAGTATCCAGCAGCAATCATGTCCTTCCCAGGCTGCAGTACTTCCTCCAGAGTCACGGTGTCTTGGTTCTTGATCATGTAGATCCCAAAGATCTGTAGAAAAACATGTAAGAATAAGGAATAAACTGTCCATGCAGCATATTTCTACTTTTTTATGAGCATATCCCCTGGGACTTTGAAATGGCAAAAAGGAAAGCAGACTCCCCGTAATTGTGCGTGTTCCGAACAACTTTTTTAGCTTTGAAATTACTTGTGCGCTTCCCCTACCGTTCCGATGGAGACGCCGCAGTCGATGTTGGAGGAGCCATCCAGGGGGTCAAAGCAGACACAGTACCTGATGGAAAATGAAGATCCGCACATTTCATCAGAAACAACAGAGGAAAATTCGCTCCTTGACCACATCAAGGTATTTGAGCAGAGCAATCAAGGAGCCGAAGGCTTTTACGCACTTCCCACGGAGCTTAGGGTCCACGAACGTCGCCTTCTCGTCCTCCTCGGACACAAGAACACACTGCACGTATCGGTTCGCAGCGCAAAGCAGTGTCACAAAACAGAATGAAATCAACAATCTTGTATGTACAAAAAGAAAAGAAATGGCAGGGAAAAAAAAGAAATGGGATGAGACATTCATACGGTGCGGCCGCTGCTGACGAGGGCATTGACGAACACCTCGTTGGAGAGCACGTCCAGCTTCTTCTGCTCCTCCCCCTGAAGAGCCCGCGCCACCAATTGACAAACAGGCAACCATCATCATCATCATCATCATCATCATGCTTCCATTCCCACGGATCGGAAGCAAAACTGAACTGGAGAGAAGAGAAAAGAAAGAGGAAGAGCACAGCAGCTTGCCTGGACGTTGGTCTCGCCGGCGAGACCGGTGAGCTTGGCGAGGCCGGCCTTGTTGACGGCGGAGGCGACGAACTTGCAGCCGAGGACGATGTGGGAGAGGAGGATGGTGAGGTCGCCGCGCGACTCTGGGTGCCTGCTCTGCTCGTTCAGCACGTGCCGCGTGATGGTCATCAGGTCCGTCCGGAACGTGTCCGCCGCGTGATCCATCTTCTCCGATCGGCCGGGGACGACCCTACCCTCCCTCTCGTTCGCTTAGCTCGGACGGAGAGCTCGTTTTGCTTGCAGCGCGGACCCCGGAAGTGAGCGATCTATCTATGCCCAAGTAGTACGGCGCGGGAAGTGGCCGGCTGCGAACCGTGACGTGACGCGCGGCGTGCCGTTTTGGTAGGTAGCGCGGGGAGAAAGTGAGGCTGGGAGCGGAGGGGCTTGGGGCTCCAACGGAATGAGCGCCGAGGCCTATCCCCTCTATCCGCGATGGCTGGTAGCACGGTGGCCGGGCGCGTCTGTGGCCGTCGCGTGGTGACTGGTGAGGTGATGGGAGTGAGTGAGAGGAGCGCAGGGCTTTGTCCCGCGCCCGCACGTAACCTTCCCGCCGGAGCAAGGCGCCAACGCGGGCGCTTAGCCATCACGCCGACAGCGGCTCTGTTTAGCTATAACCTGAAGCCCGACGTGACGGCGAGGCGGTTTTGCGACGGTCGTCAGGGGCGAAACGGCGGTTCGTATCAAGCAAAGCTTGGGCTGTTGGCATCTGTTATTGAATTCAATAATCAAGACGAACTTTGCTTGATGGCCTGCCCTTCACGCGTACGTGGAATATCCTACCTTTTTTTTTTATGACCAGTGAATATCCTACCCCTTTTCAACCATACGTGGTATATACCAGGCTCAGCCTCAAGTGTGGCTTCAGATCCTGGATTCGAATGCACTTTCGTGGTCCAGTCAAGCCACTGGCGCAAACTTGACACTGTCTATAACTTCGCCGACTAAGGTCAACAGAGAAAACGTGCCCATTTATACCGTTGCTTGTATAATAATAAAAGTTGCATCCAGGAAATCAGCAAAGGCATTTGCATTTGACACGGTATGCATGTTGACCATTTAACACAGTATGCATATCGCAAGCAGAACACTCAAACATAAATAAACTTGTAACAAAATCACAGAAGCATAATCTTCAACAATATCACAACATAAATTATGAGCAACCAGTGTTCCAACATACAGTACATAATGTAAGGGCAGCAACTGTGCTCCAACATACTTGAGAAATGAGATATCGACAATCTAAGCAGGGAAGACAATGATGTTGGCCATTGCTAAGTGATGTTAGTTGCTATTCGAAGGCGTCACCAAAGAATAACAGATTTACAGTATTGATCCCGTGCCTCACAGACACTTTCATGGGCAACCAGACTTAGTACAGCACAACAATATCCGGTTGATTTTCTTTCTGAGAAACGGGAGCAGAAGGCGTAACTGAAGGTACAAGGAGCAAGTATAACAGTATCAGGATCTTTGTCGGAAAACAGCATTAACCTGGAGCCTTCCAAGATAATTGCAGGATCACACTTCAAACTTCAAAGTATAGTACAACAACTGTTTGTTTTCTTCGCCTGCTTATAGAACATCTGAAAAGGCAGAATAACATCTCAGGAAAATATATGATAACAGAAATAAGCGAAGCATTGAAATGACCCATAACACTAACATCATGATTTTCATCAGCAAGTTAAAAGAAGTGTCGTAAGAGCCCTTTTGCCATATGTACATTATACGCTGTATCTAACAACAAGCATTCTGGAAACTGGACAGAGTTCAAGAAATTATAATTATACTAGAAGATAACCAGCACGTTGCAACAGGAACACATGCTAACATTGGTAATAGTGATGACATGGATGAAGTGTGAGGATTAACTATGATGAGATGGCATGCTGATGATGTGGCAAACATGCATGACTTGTTGATGTGGATGAGTTGCATGGATAGAATAAAATAGGTAGATAGTGGGGTGAGCGTGCAACTAAAAAATACTCCCTCCGTTCACTATTATAAGGCGTTTTGGATATTTCAGTGTGGACTACATACGGATCAAAATGAGTGAACAAACACACTAAAACACGCCTATATACATCTGATTCAGAAAAAAGTTAGAACATCTTATAATAGTGAACTGGGGGGGTAGAAAAGAAGGAAACAATTAATAGGTGATATGTGTTCTGATGTGGTATGTGTGCATGTTCCAAGGAATAGTAGTGGGGATCAACTATTTAGGAATATAGGATTACAGGCCAGATGTTGTAAGCGCAGCATTAGAGCAGCTTTGGTCAATGTTGTAAAGAAATAGGAGTGAAGGACATTACAACTAGATTTATATTATTATACAAACCAACAAAATTATATTAGCATCACATATAGTACATGAATAGAAATAAGTATCACTTTACAGTCATCCCATGAGCAGTGATCCTTTCACACTAGACAAGTAAACTTTACAATTTAATGGAGTATATGCACAAGTGCTGGTAGGAACCGGATCCCTACCAGGGTGTGGTCTCAGGTTGTAGGGGTGGAAGGAGGGATGGCATGGAGGAAGGCGTGGTCTCCCGGCTAGAGAGAGAGAGCGCAGCGGTGGCTAGGGTTAGGTCTCCCGGCTCCCTAAGGAAGCCGGGCAAATATGATTGCTTCTTGCTTAATCCCAAAACGGGTCCTTGCACGAGTTTATATAATCCTCCTAATAAGATAATTGGGCTAAGCCCCTAATAACGATAAGATAAATTGGGCCACAACTAACTAGGCTAAGCCCCTAATATGCCAGTCATAACATCTCTCCCCGCCTGCACAAACAGCTCGTCCTCGAGCTGGAAGGCGGGGCAGATCAACGGTCGCCAAACACCTCCACGTCAACTGGGGCGGGCTGGTCGCCGAGCCCGCGGGGTCCTCCTCAATGTAGTCTGCAGCCTCCAGGTAGAAGAGTTGTGGGCAGACGTGGCCCGGTACGTAGGGCTCGTCACAGTTGAAGCACAACCCTTGGCCGCGACGCTCGAGTTGCTCGGCCGGGGTAAGCCGGGGGAACGGGCATGCCGCAGCCGCGGCGAGGGGCGTCGCGGAAGCCTGGGCAAGCCGACCCTGCGCGGGAACTTCTGGCCAAGGTGGCGGCCCAGCGGCCCGGGGTGGTGGCGCCTGCTGGATGGCCACCGCGCGACACTCGAACGTGCGGGCGTAGTACATGGCCGTCTGGAGGTTCTATGGCCCGTGCATCTCCACGTCCACGCGAATGTGGTCCGGTAGGCCGCCGACGAAGAGCTCAGCCCGCTGACGAGCCGAAACGCCGGGGGCGTGGCACGCCAGTGCCTGGAAGCGGTCGGCGAAGTCTTGCACCGAGGTGAGGAACGGAAGACGCCCAAGCTCCGCCAGACGGCTCCCGCGTATAGGTAGACCGAAGCGCAAGAGGCACAATTCGCGGAAGCGTTCCCATGGTGGCATGTCGCCCTCGTCTTGTTCGAGGGCATAGTACCACGTCTGTGCGGCTCCTCGGAGATGATACGAGGCGATCCAGGTGCGGTCGGACGCGAGCGTGCGCTGTCCCCTGAAAAATTGGTCGCATTTGTTGAGCCAATTCAGGGGGTCGACGGTGCCGTCGTAGGTCGCGAACTCCAGCTTGGAGAATCTCGGCAGCGTCTGGACATGGACGACGGGCGGGTGCGCCTCGTCAGCACAGCGCAGCGAGGATGACGGGGCCGAGTATGCGGGCATCAGGGTGCCGCCCTGGAACAGGGGCCCGTCGACGCTGGCGAAGGGCTCGGCGTAGCCCGAGGACCCGCCAAACTGCATGGCCGGGTGCGTCACCGGCGGAGGCAGCACGTGCGGCCCGACCGAGGCCGTCGTGTAGACCGGCGGAAGGGACCCAGCGAGCCAGGCCGGTAACGAAGACGGCGACATGGGAAACCGGACCTGGTGGATGGGCACCCCCGGGCCCGTCGTCGGGATGCCCAGGGCCGCGGTCGCCGGTGGTGACGGCTGCAGCTGTTGCCCCTGCTGCATGGTGGAGGCGCCGGGGTTCGTAGCTGGTGGCGGCTGCCATGGCAGCTGCTGCATGGCGGCGGCGACAGGGGTCGCCAAGGACGGCGGCTGCCACGGCGGCTGCGGCGGCGGCGGGGCGGTGGCGAAGGGCACAGGCAGCTACGGCCCATAGGATCTCGCGAGGAACGTGTAGATGCCCATGACCGCCTGGGTGAGATCCCGAATGGCAGTCGTCATCTCCTCCAGGGTGAAGACGACGGGGACGGGCGCGACGGAGGTGACCGGCACCGGCAAGAGCGGGGCACTGGCCGTGGTGGCCATCAGGGCGGTTGTCGCGGTCGGCAGCGGAAGGGTCGGGGTGGGCGGCGGTGAGGACATGAGCGCACTAGAGCTATCTGATACCAAATTGGTAGGAACCGGATCCCTACCAGGGCATGGTCTCAGGCTGTAGCGGTGGAAGGAGGGATGGCGTGGAGGAAGGCGTGGTCGCCGTCGTTGCGTGTGCGCGCGAGAGAGAGAGAGAGCGCAGCGGCGGCTAGGGTTAGGTCTCCCGGCTCCCTAAGGAAGCCGAGCAAATATGATTGCTTCTTGCTTAATCCCAATACGGGTCCTTACACAAGTTTATATAATCCTCCTAATAAGATAATTGGGCTAAGCCCCTAATAACGATAAGATAAACTGGGCCACAACTAACTGGGTTAAGCCCCTAATATGCCGGTCATAACAAGTGCGCCTGCAGCAAAATAATGTGCAGGCTGAGGCTCAAAGATGTTGAATGCTCGTTGTAGCTCGGAGATAACTAACAGTAACTAGCAATTTTTCACCATGTCATTAAACACAAAAGCACTCATGAGGTAAATAGAAAACAGATAGATATATGCTTACCTGTGAAGCAGCACTCAGGTCTGAGCTTTTTTCAACCAAGCTATCCAACCTCTCTCCTCTTTGAAGGACATTCTCTATAGTTTTATGCTGTTAAATTATTCAAACACAAATAAAGCATATCAGCAATAGGTTGCTCCCACACACACAAAAACAGCATGACATCTTCGGTACAAGATGGGGTTGACTGGCCTTGCACCCATTGTGTGTGGTGCAAGTAGTGGGTAAATCTGTAGATATCCAAGCAGGCAGAAAAAAATCAAATAAGAAAACACTTACTAGGATAATTTTTGTTTCATCCAAGTCCCTCTGGATTTTTGTTAACTTGTCAGCCTCTGCAGGATCCTACAAAATGGCAGATGCTTCATCATTAAAAAAAACAAGTTTACTCATCGGTTCCGGCAAGTTGGACAAAGCAATGAAAATGACCAGAGAATAAAGCATACTGCAAAAATACACTGACATGTCCAAACATAGAACCTATTCATGAATATGTGCAAAATATAGAACCAATCCCTGAGAAGCCAACACAGAATACCATGGGTCTGGAATACATAGCAACTTTTTCTTTCAAAAACAGGCATACAACTACAAGATACAACACATTCCTAAGAAAATAGAATCCCCCAGCACACCAAACTTTTATCTGGCCATCTTCTTCATCATAAAAGATAAAACAAGAAATAGAGAACAACTGTGGTTATACGATGGATATCGCAGAATTGTGAAAGAGACAACTTATTACAAGTGTGGTTGCTCCCTCCCTCCCTCTCAATTCTTCTTACCGTGGAGTATATAGGAAAAATAGACCAGTGTATCGATTACTATGCCCGGAAAAAAACATATAGCATTATGCTACCTCCTAGCAATGAACACATGAGCATACAGAACCTTCCATAGATGGTTATACCTGAAATTTTGTCAAAGCTTCCATCAGGAAAGGCCACTCTTGAGTGGAATCTGCTGTGGCAGCTTTCCAAGCATTCCCAAAAGCCTTCTGGTATTCGTCAAGTACCTTCATAAAACACATCACAGCTAAGTATCACCAGAAAACACTACTATGGAAGAACTGCTCTATGGAACTTATTCAGTTATAACAGTACAACAAATTTTCACATGACCTCGATAAAATCATGATTATTATCTATACACATTTGAATATATGTCAGGAGAAAAATATATTTGTTTAGCAAAGACTGTACATGGTTTATCAGTCTCTGCTCTCTAGCTAATTACAAAAAAAAGGGACCCTAGACAACATCGCACTCCATTGTTTTCTCAGACAACATGGTATACATTTCATTGAACACCGAAGCAAGACTCCGAACATTGGTTATAGGTTGTAGCTAGTCTGTATCTAGAAGCAAAACAACTTTATGGTTGTTTAGGCCATTCGGAATAAGAACACATAACAGGAAGATCGATCCCGGCCTGTTGGTAAAAAATGATCATAGACCAATCATGAAATACATAATACATGAGTTTCAACAACAACGATCTATTACCTTATTCAGAAGAGAAAATGCACTTCGTACAGGATAGTGATCATCCATGAATGCCACCACGCAGAGGCCATTTCTGTTGTGTGAGTGAACCTTGTATTCTGCAAAGAAACAACAAAGTGTCTGAATGATTATATCTTCACAATTACATATGCGAAAATGAATTTGCTCAAAGTCACTGAAACAAGAAGGAACACCGGCAATCAACTGAACATACAATGAATAAGAGCAACTGGGATTTAAATTACGCCGTGAGCATCAAAATTAGGTCAAATCCACCAAATTGTCAATATTGTCACATAATCATGAATCATTATGGAGAGACAATTACAAACCTACAGCGCTACTTTCAGCAACAATATCTCTTCCAACAGCGCATCCGATGAACTGGATAGGGCTACAGGCTACTTTGCAGAGATCGCCGGAATCACCCATGTTGGCCTTGCTCTAGGAATCAAACTACTGCGAGGCCTGTAGTTCCAAACCCAGACCCCGGATCTGAGCATCGGATCACAAAGTAAGCTAGACCTAGAGGGCAGCGGCAAGCAGATCTGAGGAGGGGTGGTTACCTTCGTGCTGGACGGACTGGCGCTGGCCGGGCTGGGTGCGCTGGGCGACGGTGCGGGCGACGAAGACAATGAACTCGCGGGCGGCGCCGCGCTGGAAGAAGCCGAAGTGGCTGACGTCCGTGGCGTTGGCCAGCACGAGCGCCTCCGAGCCCTGCCCGCCGCTGGAGGAGCCCCCGGCGCCTCCCGCCGACGGCTTCAGCACGACGAGCGCCGTGATCTTCATCTCCGCTCCGACGAGGCTACTGGATCCGCGGCGACCTTGGGCGGTGAGTTGGATGGGTTTGGACGGGAGTGGAGATCGCCGCGCGGAAGTAAAAGAAGTTTCTCCCCTCCCGTTTCCTACTTTGCTGGATTCGGTCTCACCCCCACAACGTCGACAAGTCAATGACAGCGGGCCAGCCTTGGGAGGACAGCGTTGGTTTTCAGCTACTATTGGATTCCTTCCGCCAACCACCAACTGAAGGGCCAAAGAGGCAAACGCGGAGCACCTGGAAACTTCCAGAACAAAATCTGGGGAACAAATATGGAGCAACACAACGGCGGTGGGCTTATCCATGGACGGAAATCATTAAGCGGCGATACTGTTCTTCATCTCCATCACAGCAGCGCCATCAGAAAACATGAGTAAAAAATCCAAAAATAAAGTAGAGTGGAAGAAAACGAACACTGAAAAATCCAATGAGGAAAGGGATGAAAATTATTATGCGGCAACCGCGTTCTTCCTCTGCATCACATCACAACCATCATACAGCTAGACAACATAAATGAAGAACAAGAAAGCAGTACGCATCACAGAGAAAAACACTGAAATGAGATTCATATGATGATAACTGCACTCTTCATTGATAATTCATCGCAGCGAGGAGCTAAATATGGCAAGACAACGATGAGAGCGGACAGGAACATGTTAAGCTACACCACCAAGCTCTGAAACCGGAACATCACAGTAGGACTCTCTGATAACGCACGCACGCGGCTACCGCTACCTAGGCCCTCTCCCCGCGGATGCGGCGGGCGAGCTGGATGTCCTTGGGCATGATGGTGACGCGCTTGGCGTGGATGGCGCAGAGGTTGGTGTCCTCGAAGAGCCCGACGAGGTACGACTCGGCGGCCTCCTGCAGCGCGGAAACGGCGGAGCTCTGGAAGCGGAGGTCGGTCTTGAAGTCCTGCGCGATCTCCCGCACCAGGCGCTGGAACGGCAGCTTGCGGATCAGCAGCTCCGTGCTCTTCTGGTACTTGCGGATCTCACGGAGCGCGACGGTGCCGGGGCGGAAGCGGTGGGGCTTCTTCACCCCGCCGGTGGCCGGGGCCGACTTGCGCGCCGCCTTGGTCGCCAGCTGCTTCCTCGGCGCCTTCCCGCCGGTCGACTTCCTCGCCGTCTGCTTCGTGCGAGCCATTGCTGCGGGGTGGGGGTGGGGAGGGGAGGCTGCTTCGGTGGTTGTTGATTGCTTGGGGGATTTGGGAGCTGGATGAGATGGGATGGAGAGGATGGGGGCGGTTAAGTAGGGAGGAGCCGGCGGGATACTGGAAAAATTTCGGCGCTGCGGCGAGGTCGAGTGGATGGAAGATGGATTTGGGGCGTTGGATTGGTGGCGGGTGGGCGGCTGAGATTGGTTTTTGGGTTGGAGCACGCGGATCGTGGGGTGCGATCCGTGGGAAGGCGATTACAGGTTTCTGATTGGTTGGGGTGTGACTGTGTCTGTGTAGAGTCACGCGGATCGTTGGCCAGGATTCCTCGATTCTGATTGGCTGATCTGACAGTGGGCCTTGCACGGTGTAGTGTTCCCTTTTTCAGTTGTGGTGTAGTGTTTATGGTGAATGACAAATGGGTCCAAATCTTTTTCCCGGCTTCATATTTCTTACTGCGAGTTTCAAACAAGAACTCAAATTTTATCTTTCTTTTTTTGCGAGAAACTCAAATTTTATCTTGTGGGTATATATAGTACTTTCTCTGTTTCTAAATATTTGTCTTTCTAATGATTTCAACAATTGACTACATACGGAGCAAAATAAATGAATCTACACTCTAAAATATGTTTTAAATCTCTAAAAAGACAAATATTCAGGAAGTGAGGGAGTATATGTTTTTTATTTGTCTTTTTAAGTTTTTATTAATAGCTACTTTTTAAATAATCCCTCAATTCATACATATAAAATGTTTAGGATATTTTAATATGAGCTATATACGAACTGAAATTAGTGAATAAACACACTAAAATGTTAGAACAATTAGAGATATTAAAACTGCGCATCTTTCCAACCATCTCAAGCCACTAACATTCTCAGCCGTTGGATCTTCGGTTTGTGTGTTTTCAACTGTCCGATTACCTTTCAGTCATGCCTGGCTTTCGTTCGCTACCCAGCAAGCGCCACACGTAGTGGGCCGCTGCTCCGGAAACAATTTTGGCCCTCTCGTGTTAAATTGGGCCAAATGGGCAATATGGTGTACCACTCTCCGTCCACATGGCAGCCATCGATCGTCTCGTGGAAAAAATGGCGCAGCCCTCTCTCGGTGGCTAGCATGGTGACTGTCCCTCGTCTCCGACCGACCGGTTCGCCTCGCAGGCCGATGCCATGGGGCACTGGCGCGGAATGCTAACCATCCTCTGCGTTGCCTCGCGGTGACGCAACGGGGAGGTGGGTGGGGCAGCGAATCGTCGATTGCTGTTTGGAATTCATTTACAGGCAATTGATTGACGAAAATAATCAGAGCCGGTGATCGATGCATGCCAATCGCCAGCCGCGATAATTGCATATCACTTACCAATGTCGATTCATGCTCTTTCTCTGGTCTGGGCGCCTCGATATAATCTCCACCGCCCCTCTGCTCCTGTCGTGGAATTGTCACGTCAGATGTCCTAGCGAAAAGACTTAATCGTGGAGCCATCGCAACTGGGAAGCTTGAAGGGGTTACTAGGACAAGAGACACGGGAGGTTTATACTAGTTCGGCCCCTTACGATGAAGGTAAGGCCTACGTCTAGTTGGGTTGGTATTGCTTAATGTTTCGATGACCAGGAAGCGAGATACGCTATGCCCGGTTCTCAATGAGTTGTTTCTTACCCTCAGCCGCCAGCGGGTCGCCCCCTTATATACACGGGTCGGGGCCCTGCGGCTTACAGAGTCCCGGCCGGCTCATAAACAGTGTTCGGCTCGGTGACTAGTTAAATCTACCTTACGATACAAGTCATGCCATTATGGCGGTTTACTACGACGGGCCTCAAGTCGCTGGTGGGCCTTAGACCCTTTATTGAACCGCCATCTTCATGCTTGGTCTTGGGCTTCTTTCTGATGAGTCTTCTTTGCGTAACCCGGCCCCTCCTGGGCGGCTTACACAAATAGTTATATTCCCAACATTAGGCCCCAGATTGAGTTGAACCGGTTCATGTCAATCTTAAAATACTTCAGAAATAAACCTTCAACTTTCTGCCTGTGCAAAGGTTTTTAACCCGCCATGATGTCATCTTCTGGATCCACGTTAACCCACCGTGACGTCATCTCCAATTAAATCCTTATTTTATCCTGCTATATCTTCAATGGATCTTTGCCTTTACTGATTGTCCTAAAACCCGAGGCGTCGGGGTCGCTGGATAATAATATCCAATCTCCTCATTTCTCGCACCATCCTGGTCGGCCCTTCCCTATAAATAGGCTCGGCCTAGGTCTTCTTCATTTTCTTCCTCAGTCATTCGTCTTCTTCCTCTCGCTCTCTCTCTCTCTGCCGCTCGAGCTCCACCGCGGCCGCCATCGCAGATCTCCTCGTCCTCGCCAACTCAGGCCGTTGCATCAACCTGATTTGACCAGAAAAGCACGATGAAACTCCACAGCAACTCTGCATCTGTAAGTTTCCTCCTTCTTGTTCCTCAGATTCGCATTAGGACCTTCGAGTTCCTCGGTGTTCTTCATTGTTCGTCAGGAACCCCTTGTAGATTTCATCACCACCGCCGTTTCTTGATCCTTAAAATGATATCAAACTGATGCGGTAGCTATTTCGCACCCATTTCAAACACAAGTAGATTCCTTTTCTCTGTACAGAAGCCTTGTTTAGCACTGATGAACTTATCTGTACTAGTTTTAGGTCTAGAATATTTTCCTTTCTGTGCACCTGTTTGATCCAAAATAATATCCGCCAATTGCGAAACCTGTTTATGTTAAGCCCATTTAACTCTAGCGGCCCTCATTGCCGGTTTAAAATAGACAATGTTAATTGACAGCCTTGCCAGCTCCTGGCAACTTAAAATAACTTCTAACTGTTACTGATTCCCATAGCGACTTAGGCAACCAGGTATAATCAGTCATATGTCATTAGGCCCCTTCTTAAGCTGCCATCTTGAATAAACTTAAATTGTTTTCCTCCGGGTTAAAGTTGAACCGGAACCTCTTATTTTGTCATAGGCTTCAATTTACATAATGGCACCCAAGGCTCCCAAAGCTCCCGTGACCTGCAACTGGGTCAAATCCACTGTTACAGAGAGCACTTTGTCTGATTTTGTGAAATCCGGCCATCTGCACAAGACGAAGGAGGTCATGTCTTATCGTGCTCCTAACCCGCCAGAGGAGAAGCCTCAACCCAAAAAGGGGGAGGTAATCGTGTTTACTAATCACATGAACCGGGGCTTCACTCCACCTGGTTCAAAATTCTTCAGGGATGTTTTGCATTTCTTTGACCTCAGACCTCAAGACATCGGGCCCAATTCCGTGTCAAACATTTGCAACTTCCAAGTCTTCTGTGAGGTGTACCTTGGAGAGAAGCCCAATATACTTTTATTCAGAGCGCTGTTCTATTTAAACCGGCAGAATGAACGTGCCAACGGGCCCAGTCTTGAACTCGGTGGCATCTCGATTCAGCGGCGGAGAGACTGCCTCATGCCGAACTGCCGAGTCACCCAAAGGATTGGAATCGGACGTGGTTCTACTGTCAGGACACTTCTCCGGCTGAGGAAAATCCTCTGCCCGGCTTCCGCGCCCCGCGCCTTGAGTCCAACCATCCGTTGCCGGATAAACTGACTACTGTTGAACGTCTGCCACTTGCTCCCACCATTAGAAAAATCAAAGCTCTTTTGGGAAATGGCTTAGACGGCATCGACCTGGTCCGAGTATGGGTTACTTGGCGAGTGCTTCCGTTAAGTCGCCGCCCCGGCTTAATGTGCACTTACTCCGGCGAGAAGGATGGCCGACTGCGTCATAGCCCCGATGACTTACCAGAAGATGTGGTGGAGGCCATGATCCAATCATTGCTGAAAGAAGGCACGGTGATTAGTAATGCCTTTGGCTTACTTCCCTTCTGCTAGAAGAACCCGGCCCCTGCTGTGAGTCACCAACCTCAATGAATACTCTTTACTATATTACATCTTGCTTTTACTCATAACCCCTTATCATTTTTCACAGGCCGATGACAACTTCTGGAAGGTCAAATATGACCATGAGGCGGTCAAACAAGCCAGAGCGGAAAAAAGAGCCGAAAGGAAAGCCGCCAAAACAGGAACTTCAAGGAAGAAGAAACCAAGCGCTTCAGATTTATTCAAATTGGGCGACACTTCTGATGATGAAGAAGAGGCAATTCTTAACTCTCCTGACTCTTTTATCATTATTTTATTGACATTCTATCCTTTCAGGAGGATACGGGGAACAGCCAAGCAATTGACAAAGAGGTAACTATAATCTCCTCCGACTCAGAGCCCTTGCCAAAGCAAAAAATCCGAAGGGTGATCCGGAAAGTAAGATTTTCACATCCTCTAGCTTATCAAGATCCTCAATTTCTTTTGAAGCAACAACAGTTTGAAAGCCGGAGGCAGACCCGGAACAGCAAGGATGTAGAGATCTCCTCCGGCTTACCTGACGTAACCAGTAAGCGTCGGACTGAGGTTATCTCCGATTTACGTTCTGTTTTACCTTTGGCGGGTTTATTTCGCCAACCTCTCAATTCATCTGACTCCAATTATCAGGATACCTCTCCTTCCTCCGGCGAGTCTATGCAATCTAACATGCCGGCTTTCAAAACTGCCCCGGGGTAACTTATTTTTGTTTACCTTATGCTTTACCTTACCCATGCTTTTATACTCATCCTTCTTCCTTTGTCCACAGCGTGCAAGTGAAGCCTAGTAAGAGGGCAAAAAAGAGTAAGTTGTCCCGAGACCCGGTTGTGACTGAACCAGAGCTTGGCATGACTTCTCCTGATAGTTCTACCCATCAGCCACCGCCTGAACCAGCCTATGACATTCCAGCACCAACCTCTGATCCATCCACCGAAAATACTCTCAACAGCTCTGATAACCCGGAAGCTCCTAGCTCGGCCAAGACAATTGATCCAGACGTTGAGATTCTAAAGACTCACTTTGTTGAGCCAGGGCGACCCACTGTCCTTGCCAAGTGTTCTGCTAAGGAGGAACTGCTGGAACGCCGAAAGGCCAAGCTAGACATTGCTGACTATACTAATTTAAGTATTGGAGATATAGTCTCAGGCTATCTCAATCAAGTACATAGCAGCCGTGACCTGAAAATTAACATGGTGAAGCAAATACAGCAAAAAACTGAGGTATGACTGAGGCAGTTTTATTTACAGTTTCTGTGTGATCCATCGGTCTCGGATTATTATATGTATATATGCGAGTACTAGCCGGAGGTTTGGAAGAGCGAGCGCTAGCCGGAGCGGTCGGAACCGCACCCATGTCGCCCACCGTACCATACAATCAGCTCCGAAACTCGGTCGTCGCAGGGTAACCCTGCCAGGCCCACAAAGACACTCACATGAAAAGCGCCGGAGAAAGGCACATGTTACCTTGCATGTGGGCCATCTCGGAGGGGAAATAACGACGAGAGGCTGACAAAGTTGACCCACATGCTTGACCCAGTCAAAAACAAGCAACCCAATTTCAAAATAGAGACCTCAATTGACCGAGAGAGCTTCAAAATTAGGGATCTTGTTCAAGTTAAAGATTTCTTTTGCGTAAGGAGTACATCTTTACAAAGGAAGCATACGGTTATTTATAAGGCATGCACACAGTATAAGATTACACAAAGAATGACGTTGAGGTGGACGTTGAATGTGTTTTGTGCCTTGCGAAATAACACTGGAACCGCTGGGTGCATCCTAATAAGTGCAGAGAATACACATTTTAGATGTGCATGATTAAATGTTTGAGGTGGCGACCACCGATTCATCCTAATTTAAGTTGAGTTGCCATCAACGGTCAACGCCAATGCGGGCCAGACACACTTATCACATGCATCAACATATGCGTCATGGACCCTGATCGATGCTCCTCTCATCAAAGACCTCGCTAGGCATCCTTTAAGTTCCTGGGCTCTAGATTGATTATTATAAGTGGTCTTTGTTCTTGTAGATTTTACTTGTGAGCATCAGTGAGGGTTTAACGGTTACTAGATGACCCGTTGCGCCCATGACGCAAAGGCCGAGTGTAAGCAATGTATTGGAAGAGTGTACATTAAGATATGTAAACATAAAATGAAACATATAGAAATAAGTCGCAAAGAGCGGGAGCGAACCAGGGTTTCAAACCATGAAAGTTAGAACATTTAGAGACCGATGCCTACTTATATTTCCTTATGAATACTACCATACTATTGAATTAGGAGTGATAACAGGGTGTTTTCTTCTATAGCTCTTTCCCCCCACTCCCTCCTATTTATAAAGCATAAGTAAACATCAGACTGGACAATCCCAGATTGAGCATATCACAAGCATACTTATCTTCATTAGACGTGGAAGTGCCATTTTTAGTACATGGCCAGCAAGACAGAGTATTAAGGACTAATATGATGAGCACTCATTAGGCATTGCTATTTAAAATGATAAGCCATACTATCTTGATGGTACATAGCAAAAAATCTCTAGCATTTCCCGCCGGTTATACTACTTCTTGCTCTGGGAGAGATCACACCAAGGAAACACGATTCAGTTGAGCACAGACACGTAAAGATTCATGACCAAGAACAGAGTTAAATTTATCTTGCATAAAAATTCTCTCAATTGTCAGAAAGGGGAGACTTTGATAAAAGCTTCTTCTATCTGTCTGTAGTCCTGATGTTTCCGCTTGTCAGAGCATCATGCATCTACAAATACAAGGAAAAAGAATATAATTTACATTACAAGGAAAGAAATAGGAAAACTATGTTCTCTAATCCTGATCATGTATGTATTGAACAATTAAGAATGCAATTCAAGTGCGTTTGCTAAATCGTAGATGACAAAGTAAAAACTTGATGCAGTACATGTGTTTTCTGATCCACCCACAAGAATCTGGGCCCTTCAACCAGGATCAGATGGCTC
>NC_041385.1:667405294-667413441 GCF_002162155.2 Triticum dicoccoides | reverse complement strand
TAAATAAAAAGGAGCAAGTTGCCACACCAAGCAATTAGTGCGGATATGTTGTTAGGAGACACTTGGTACTGCTAGAACTTAAACAAGTGATCCACTAACGTAGTAGTACACTATTTTTAAGGAACACAGCATATAATTTGTTACTCCTTTGAACTATAAAAACACGATAAGAATTATGAAATGGATGGAGTATTATGAACTGTACATTTTATATATTTAATCATTTGTACTATCAGAATGAAACACACCAACTGCATCTAAAACCAACACTGATTTTGCTTCCAAATTTAAGATGTTTATATCTGGGAATAAACCCAAGGGAATAACCTTTGCAAAGTTAAGTAAAAGGTTTCATAAGAGATCTATTGATAAGCAGTAACATATGACCAATATGCATACCACTATTTAGTTTCAAGCACAAGAAGTTACAGGTACCTATCAATTTCATATAAGCATTTTATATTAGAAGTTTGGACGGTCTAAAATAATGTGCACCACTAATTAACACATGTAACCATTCTAACATAGCGCAATTATCCCTCAAAAAAACATAGCGCAGTTTAGTTACTTTCAGTAGCTTGAAAACTAAAAATGCATAATTTATTTTGGCGACTCCTTGTCGACCCACATGACAAACTTTAGTGTCCTACCATGGATGCTAATTTTCTGGTTTCGCAAATAGAACCCAAAATACGAAATCAGGAAGTGTGTATTTCCATTCAAATGCCTACAGGACTCCCTTTTAACTAAGCCTGAACAGTAGAAAGAGCACATAGCTCAGCCGAGCAAGGGAATCGAGTGGACCGGAAGGAGCAGCGACTGCGAGTGCCTCAGGTGGGCAGGTAGCCTAGGCCCTTTTATAGGAGAACTACCCATGCCCGTCGTCCAGTCGATCGTGTATGGACCACTAATAAAGATATGGATCTTTCTTTCATTTTATTAGGGAGGTGAATCAGGAGATGCAACATGTCCAGCCTTGATCTTCTTTCTTTTGGGCTTATAATCAAGTAGGGTGACATATATCTTTTCTTAGATAACACCCCAAACAGAACATTATATGTACATCTCACACTACAGAAAAAGGACCATACTGTACACTAACTACATATGACCAGATTAGAAAGTCCACCATGCCGCAGAAACATTTAGCACCCATTTAAATATGGATTTGGGTTCATAGCCACACAAAGGGCAGTAAATATTGTGAAGCTAGAAAAAGAATGCTCCTACTATAAAAAAAAATATGCCGACAACAACACCATCCAATTAGAGCTTGAAAAATGGGACAGAGAAGGCACCTATAAGGTGTTCATGGAGTTGTGTCTGAACCTCTATTTGCATACGTATAGCTTATGCCAAGTTCCTAAGAAAAGGAGAAGGGACCAAATGTGAAGCAGTCTAGTGTAATAATTCAGAGATATTACTGGTTTTAGAACGGATTACTTCCATTGCTACCTGATTGTACTTTTGTTAGAGGCCTTATTTTCTGCACACAGTATGCATCAAAATTCATCAGTTTAAAGAAGATACTCATGAGTAGAAAGATCATTGTTGTAACTTGGAACGACATGGATCTATGCGCCTGCAGAATCAGTCAACGCAGAGAAGAGCTCCCGGCATAGAGTGAGAAGACGAACCCGGCAAACATAGGATACGATTTGGTGGGTGCCGCAGGATAAAAGAGAAGGCCGAGGCAGATATTTGCTTGTTCATAAGAAGGCCGCTGGCCCAAAGTAGAAACGGGGATCACACATCCAAAAAAAGAGAGTATGAAATCAATCAAATCACCATAGCATTCAAGATTTTAAAAACATTAAAACTTTGAAACAACATTCATGATTTGAAAAATGGTATCGCACAGGGAAAATGTCTCTGAATTGGCTCAGAACCATCTATGCCTCCACTATCGACTTGGGAGTGTTGTTTTGTGGATTAGAAGCCATGCTTCGTTTGAAAGAAATTAGCAGCAACAAAATTACAATAATTATGCCTATATTTTTCATTCTGGACCAAAAGTCAGTCAATGGTTTACCACATCTCAACATAGTTGTCATTCCAATCAACGATTATTAAGAAAATACATAAGAGCTGATAATGCACCTCGTTGTGTAAATGGAAGAGATAAATGAGAATCCATGAGCTGAACATGAATTAGAAAATCAGCTGACACAATTCTCAGCGTCTGCCATTCTTCTCCGCGTGACTGGGCCGCTGCAACAGAAACATGTACGACCAGAAGTTATGTAGCTGACCAGGTTCTGAACGAAAGGCCATTCCTTCATATCTTTGCAATGCCCCCTGAAAATAGAGAATGAGAGTCAATATAGATCAAAGTATTGTCAATTCATTACTCACTAATCGGCAACATATGCTTGTCCAATTTGAGGCTCTAAAGCCAAAAAAAGGAGGGAGAATATCCTGAACACACATGAAAAGAGGAACACAAACAACAGGAAAAGCAGCCAAAGTATACCTTTAGCTTCAATCCAATGGTCTGATTGAGTTCACGGCCAAATCCTTCGTACATCCTCATCTGCAGCTATCTAAGGCAGTGAGTGGAGAACAAAGATTTAAATAGAGCACCAAAAAGGATGCAACCGTGAAACAACAGGCACAATACAATTAAACAAATCATTGTGGACCTGGAACAGGAGAGGAATGGTGGAGCACATGACAAGAGGCGCAAGTAGAAATTACTGTGAATGATGATAAAAGCATGGTAACAAAAGAAAAGTTGGAGGAGATGGGTATTATACCACCCGCACCATCCAAGAACAGCAGACCTTTTCAGACCTTGCATACAACGCCAGTGAAACCAAAAAGAAGATCAACTGCCCTTTACAAATGCTCTATAATCCAAAAACATTATCACAAGATGGACAAACTTGAAGTTGGTGGCATCGACGCCGGTGAAGCACAACAGGAAATAATGGCCATATCAACATGTCTAGTTAAAAGCACCAGACTCTATTATGCAGACTATTTCTTAAAGCATCATATCCTTACAATTAATCTTCATATAGAGTTATTTTTTGTAGTCAGCCAGTTCTCAAATCTGCACCTCTCTTTTTGCATCTGTGTCTACTACCTCTTGATCGAGCACCAACCAAAATAGTAAAAAGGTAGACCGAGCACATTGCACACCAAGAAACACAATGGTCGGGTGGAACATATACATTCACCAAGTATATCCCCTCTTCTCAGACCAAGACGACACAATGAGGTATCATATGTTTGCTAATTAAACTGTAACCTTAAATGTGTGTGCATACGTGCATGGGCATGTCCATTTATTCCTAATAGGAAAATATGCCAAAACATCTGCCACTTTCTCTTTTAAGCTGGAAAGACTGATCACTTGGCTAATATGCATGCAGACACCTCTAATCTAAATGGAGGAACTGAACAATCAGTCACTATGATTTATTAACTACATACATATACATTCCAGTCAAGCGCCTTTCTAGAAAATGACATGCTTATCAGTCACTATGATTTTCTTAAATATGCGCCACCAAATATTGAGAAGTAGAATAATATCATCATCCTTTTAGTTCCCATCCATATGGAGGAGCATAAAGATAGCAAAAATGTTAGTATAGTATGCACACCTACTGTAACTCATCCTTTTAGGTGTTTAGTAGGACCTATTTCGTATGTGTCTCTCACTGTAGGTGGGCAATACATTCCCTTGGCCAGGTTAGGAATGTCCAAAATATTGATTCCAAAACAAAACATGAGTTACAGTTTAGTAGGACCAAGAAGGATTCAAGATTATAAAAGGAGCTGGGATACACATTCTTATTAAAGTTATTGGTTTATATCTGTGTAGCTTTCAGGGCCTACCAATCAATCCATATGTACATCCCTATAATACTTTCAGGAAGGTACCACTCAATCCATTAGAGCATCTCCTTTTTGCATTAATAGAAGAGGAGCTAGCATACCTGCAGATGGGCTGGTGATGGTGAGGTCGCCAGCAAGTAGACCTAGCTGCAGAAGACACCGCCTCACCCACGCTGCTGATGGGAAACCACCCGGACACGTGCACTCTCGCCAGAGAGGCACCCTCAATCTCCGCTGATGGCTGCCTTCCTTGATAGCTGAGGGATCTGCCGGCGAGGTCCTGACAACCGTTCAAAAGGAGCAAAAAAGCAAGTGTTGATCTATTATTTCCCTCATAGAGCATTGTAAGCACGAGCAGATGTTTGCCAATTGTGTGTTTTAAAATACATTGTAATTGCAAGCAAGTAAAATAACAGGGGTGATGTATACTTGTACATACTTCTTCTGTGCTCTGAACAACAAAGCGAGAAAGGGGGAAAGGGTGTAAGCACCTAGGCGCTAGGCCAGAACAGAACGCATTGAATCGTGTTGCTTGAATCGTGTTAGAACTAAATAAAACCAGGGTTTAGAAGTGAATTTCACGGATAATTATTCGTGTTGCTTGAATCATAATTAAATCGATAATATGATTTTTCATGTCGCATTATTATGCTAATTGGGATTGTAGTAGAAAAGGCAGGATAACAGTATACTCCACTCTTTTTCCAGTTGGGAAGAACAACCTCTCCTGTCCCATTCTCTGAATTTTCATATAGATAATCTTCAATTTTCTATTTTTTCTATCCATTTTATTTCAGTTGCTCTTTTAGTTCATATGATTGGCTTTGTTTCATCGATGGACCCTAAGGATAATGCATGAACTTGCTAAAATGTTCAGATTGACGCAGTTACTACATCTAATTCAGTAGTAGTGCTTCTGCATTAACATACGTACATATGGTATGGATGACTGATTACAAACCTGAGTCATAATCAACAGTGTTGTTAAGAAGTGGTGATTATAACTTAATGTGCAGTTCACATGTACAAATTCAAACTCTTATGTTTTAGCTAGGATATGTATGCTAGTTGGGCAATCTTAAAGGAGAGCTGGTAAATATCAAGAGGCATATGCATACAACCGTAGATGATAATTTTTCTGAGAATAACAGGGCTTTCAGGTTGTTGTAGTTTAACATGATTAATGCATATACTATCTTGCAGGCAGCAAGAAAATAAGAGATCAGCATGTATTTCCATGCATCAACAGATTATTCACATGTCGATTAAGAAGCACACGCAACAAGGATCGATAGGTTGACTAAAGAAGATTAGTTCGCGAAAACATACTGTGTCGTCGCTCAAGGTTTACCTGAAGGTGAGTGAGGTGGCCTGATCTGGTGAGAATCCACAAGAGGAGATGAAGTGCTGCCGCGATGCGTAGATGGGAGAGAGCAGATCTTGCGGGCGAGGGAGCACATACCCGAGACAGAGCCAGATCGTCGAGTGTTTTCCTTTTCTGAAGATCTAACAAAAACAATTGTAAGATTATTTTTTCCTGTAAAATTCCATGTGCCTTTGGAGTAGAGAAGCAACACTACTGAACACAATAATCATGTCTCTCGGAAGATATTTTTAGGAAAGTAATAAAATGTACTCTTTTAACCAGTTTCTCACCTAGTGTAGAAGAGGCTGCGGATAGGAAGCAAAACCAAAATTAATGTCACTTTCATAGTTGTACCTCACATCATGCATCACTATCAAGATCAACTATTAGATTTACCATAGACTGGCCACTAAGAGAGGCCAAATATGATCATGAATGAATGACAAAACTGTATCTACCTTCTATAAACAGCATTCATCTAAAGAACCTTAACTTCATAGCATCCACACTGCTAGAGAACACAAAAAAATATAAACTGTAAAACATTCACACTACAACTAAAACCATGATAGGTTGTGCATACAGAGGCATCAAAAAAGGAAATAGGGAAGAACTCACCCGATCAGGGCCAACAGAACAATGAGAACATCCAGCTTACATGCAACACCATCGGTGGTAGAACTGCTGCCGTCCCTAAACTGAAGGAAATATCAAAGAAATTAAACCATCATGTCCACAAGCAACGAGTGGATTTGTAATGAAACTAACAACATGAAGATGTCCCTTGATTTAGTAGTAATTAATAGGATATCGATATGAAGAAAACGATAATTAGACCATGCATTGATAATCCAACACAGATATGTACAAAAGAACAAGGAACTTTCGAAATATTTGGTCAAAAGTAATCCAGACATTAATTACTAATTATTAGATGTAGGCCAACTGAAAAAACACAACCATCTACAAATAGAAAACATGGGTTGGCATACAACAATCAGAAGCGGACCTTGCTCATTCTCGCTTGATAGGAAAACTTTAAATATTGATGCAGAATTTACTGAACCCTAAAAACAAACTACAACAAATAGCTGAAAACAATCAGAAGCGGACCTTGCTCATCCTTTTAATCACATACTCAACAACACAAAAGAAGCAAAATGAATAAGCTCGGTGTTATATTGCACCCTTTAAATTATCCGCTTCATTTCATTAGAATATACATGTGTAAGCGGTACTGCAACATAAAGAGAACTATCCTTGGCCCCATGCAAATATAAGTGAATACGGAATCTGTTTTGCAGCAGAAGAGAATTCAGTAATCACCTCAGCCCACCTTGGAAACAACAATTCCTTGAGGTGTTTTTCATGTCGTAGAATATGCATCGGCCAATGATGTGAGTCTACAATAAAATCGGGAAAATTCAACAACATAGTTGATAACGGAAGAAGCACTTTGAACAAAGTTCAGAGAACCAAAGAATGGTCAGGAATTTGTCACTAATATAAAGTAACAATGCAATTTCACATTCGTAAATAAAGCAGGCTGGGTCTAGAATGTGAAACTGTCGAGTTCCTTACAGAAACATTAAAAGACCTCATATGCGAGTTGCCACAATAAAAAAGTGAAATATGTCATTTATTATAGTGATTACCTCTTTTCTTGAGTAGTTCAGCGCACCTCTCCCAGGTTGAACCTCCCACTAAAATCATTCTTTGTCTTAGCCTTTCTACCTTCCTGGAAAACAGAAAAAGGACACGGTTACTCAAAATTAAAGATCCTATAGGGGGGTTATTGCAATAGAAATATCGATACTGAAAAAGATTGGATTGCTGTCACTAAAGTACGGGATGCCCGCACTCATCCCATACCTCTGCCGGGATGGTAAACAAAAATAAGTATAGGATTACTCGAGTAATTTCCTACTTTCTCCAGCGTCTACTGCATAAAAGATCGCAGTTTCTCATGTAAATCAGGGCAAGAGCCAAAGCTAATTTTTAAAGGTATTTTGGTATGAGTGAAGAAAATGTTCACCATAGTAGTATATTCATTCCAGCCTCCTGCTCCAGCATAACACACCTCCTTGTAATTAATCCAGCAAGGACGTCATTAGCACGAAATAGAAATGAATATGGAATAGCAAAGCAAGCAATAAGATGAACATGTCTATGGTGAGGTCTGAATCTATACCTATTTAGAGTGTTACTGCATGAAGCCTGCAAATCTCATTGGCCTTACATCCGAGAGATTGCTGAATGTCATGTGTATGCCTATTGCTTTCCTCAGACAATGTATAGCAGCAGATTCACAACTCGAGCTTGCCACTCTTTAAAGATAAGAATCACATCCTACCTCAGAGCCTACTGTAACCAACACCAGATGGTGTCCATCGGCTGCTGGTATCTGTCTTCTTCAGGTGCAAGCAACAAGCCAGCGTGTGATGCCACACCCAATTCCTTCCCCTGCTGGCCTCGCTTGCCCATTCCTTCTCCCTGTTGGGCTGGCCGTCAGAGGTACACTTGCACATTATTGCATAGATGGGCAGAAAGAGAGAGTGATAGAGATCACGAGCGAAGGGGGAGAAGGATGCAGAGAAGCTCACCTTAGCATCACCGACGGCGCTGCCACCTCGACCCGAGAGCACCTCCTCCGTCCATCGCCAGCAGTAACAATAGACCAACCGGATCCTTGCACCCTTGTTTCGGCCCGTCGCCTTGAAGCCTCGCGAGCCCCACCTCGACCCAAAGAGCAGCTCCTCCACCGCCACCTCGGGCCGTCACCTTGCAACCTCGCCCGCCCCCACTGCCGTCGCCAGGAGATGCCACCGCTGCCGCGTTCTCCTCCGGCCAGATGTGGAGAGGAAAGAGGATGCGCGAGGAGAGATAGGGGTGGCGGCGGCGGCTGGAATGGTGGATAGGTGGGGAGGAGGGAACT
>NC_041385.1:667381113-667404958 GCF_002162155.2 Triticum dicoccoides | reverse complement strand
CGTCGCCCTTCCCTTGCAGATCGCCGCCGCGCCCGCACGCCTCGGGTCCGGTGGGATCCGGGATGACGAGGGGGGATGGGATGCGTGAGGGGAAGGTCGCCGCCGCGCCACCATCTCCCCCCTCCTCCTCCGCCACCAGAGGGGGCCGCCGCCACCGTTGTCGAGGGAGTGGAGGGGATGAGGAGCTTGAGAAGGCGGCTGGGGGAAAAGATTAGGGTTGAAGACGAGGGCGACGGAGGAGAAAGCGGAGTAGCGGACCGGCGCGGGGCTCACCACAGCGCGGTGTTTTTTTCCCTCGCGTGGTACCGTGCGCTCGAGGCATTGGTTGTGCCTAGCACTTTTTGAGGCTTTATATGTTAGATTTCCTAGGTCTTTCCTTGTGTGCACACCATAGCCGGCCAGGGATGTACCCCACATTCCCCACTTTGCATCATGCCCACAAAGACACGGCTGACGAAAAGCACTAGAGGAAGGCACACATTACCTAGAAGGCGGGTCGTTAACAATCAGAGGCTAACAAAGTTGACCCACTTGCTTGACCCAATCACAATCAACCAACCCAAATTCAAATTAGACACCTCAATTGATGGAGAGAGCTTCAAAATTAGGGAGCTTAATGAAGTTAAAGATTTCTCTTAGGTAGGGAACACATCTTTACAAAGGAAGTGAACGGCTATTTATAAGGCATGCTTACAATACACAGTTACACATAAATTTACACACTCACATGTTCGTGCAAGCAAATAGACACACGTCTATATAGGACTTTCACTTTCTTGTCAACTCGAGTAATTTCAATGCAGCTGACGTCTCTTGTAACTTATCATTACTTTTTCTTTGGGCTCTGGAGTTATCTTGCTCCAGTCTGCCTTTGGAAAAGGAGACATTAGCTTGAGCTCAAAGTTTCTTAAAAGATGGCTCCATATCAGTTTAATTTGCAGATAAGCAAAGGCCATCCCAGGGCAAATATGCCTTCCACCACCAAATGATGTGTACGAGAACTTGCCACCAACTTTGTCCTCCTGTCTTGTCTCCCAGGACTAAACCGATCAGGGTCATACACCCCAGGGTCCTTGTAAATGTATGGCAGCTTACTGTTAAATACAGTCGGAATTGTGACGTTATGACCTCCTGGTATGTCATATTCCTTGCCTTCCTTGGTGTGGACCTTGAATGTCTTATGTGCCTTGCGAAATAACACTGGAAGCGCTGGGTGCATCCTAAGTGCCTCCTTTATGCAGTTGTGCAGGGTATCCATCTCTAACAAGGCCTTGTAGTCTATCCGGTTTCCATACTTAATAATGATATGTTTTTGCTCCTCGACGGCCGCCATTAAGAACTTCGTGTTGCTCAGCAAGCAAGCTCCAGTCCATATACTAGTGTTGAGAACTCGTGTGCCTTGAAGTAGAAATGAGGATGATCATCATACCAGAGATTTCTGCTATGGTCGTGGGGCGACCATCCTTGTACTTGGAATCAATTAGCCTCTGTAATGCATCCTCCTGTGCTTGGCTGCGTGACCTAACTGCGGTAGAGAATATTTCTTTCAGTTTGATGTGTGCCTTGTCACGTCGGCGGTTTGCCGGTGTTGGAATATATGGGAATAAGAAACTGATGATGGTTGCCCCGTTCTCAAGTTCATGAAGCAATGAATAGATTTCAGTTGGTATCATTTGATGCCGAACCGTATCTGCTAGTAACCACCGACTAGAGGTCAACATGAGCACCTGCTCAAGTTCATGTTTAAGATCAACTATGCCATCTTGTCCCCACTTTGCAAAGTAGGCCTGCGGAATACAAATAAATACAGTAATCTTTTAGTTCAGTTTCAAGCATTAATCCTATTGCAATGATTTAGTTAATTATATTAAAATTATCTTCTTTTTTTTGCTGGGAAATGTTGATAGTATCTATAGCTGGTGAGAAAGCACGTCTAAGTGGATGACTCATACTAGAAAGGTGAATATTTTTTGGTAACTCAACTCCGATCACGTACTTAATCAGTAGTCAATCAATTGGGGAAATAAAAATAAAAATAAAAATAATGATCACTTGTACTATATATTCTACGTACATACCTCCACTTCTTGAAATATGGGATCAACATGGCTCCTCAACTTGGATGGCTGTAGTGCTTGAATAATGAAGTTTGAGTGTTCATTGCGAGTCGCGGTGTCTACCCCAAACCCAACCTCTTGACCATACATTGGAACGGTGAACTCCAACAAATTACCCCAGCTAATCTCTGAGTCCAGCCCTTGAAAGAAATGAGCTGACACCTCCGGTCCAATCAACAGGGTCACCTTGGGTCCAAGCAAGTTTATGGTGAACACACTGCCAAACTTTGTGTATAGATCCTGGATCGTAGCTTGCAAGCCCTTGTTAAGAAGCGGAGGTATGAGAGCTAGGACATTCACCACAGGAGGAAGTGGTCGTGTACACACATGATTATACAACTTGTTTTTTGCTTTTAGAACCTTGGCGGCTACCACAATTATTATTGAACAAAGAACTACTGAGAATAATGTGGTGCTAGCAGCTGCCCAGTCCATAACGTACATTGTCAACTAACTAGACCGGCCCTGCAAAAGAAGTCATGAACATCGAGGGTAGTAAATTAGATTTGTATATCCATACAAGCAAACTAAGTTATTAGATAATAAAGACATTACGGTGCAGTTGTATCATCTTGATACGGCGATTGAGCGGAATTCCAATCATCGAAAATAAATATAGTGAAAGATATTGGATTGTTGACTTGTAAGGTAATGTAATGTAATGTAATGTCAGTGTCATTCAATTGATTTATCCGTTATTTGACATGCAACTCGAGCCGCTACCATTACGTCTCCCACCTAGGCAACACCCACTGCCAACTCCCTCTCCTTGTCATCGCCGAGAAAAGCCTATGCGGACGAAGGTTGTAGAGGGGGCTTTTTCCACATGTGAGTTGGACCCATACGTCCTAGGCCGATGGCGGAAATACTGCAACGCTTGTTGGAGAGAGGTTCGGGCCCTGTCTTGGTCGTCAGCCGGCAGTTTGAGCTACAATGGTGGTCAGAGTCATGTCGATGGTTGAGAACTCTCAACTACGCTGCAATATGGACTACCAATTGTTGTTAGCGGCAACGTATACCATTTGTGGTGGACATGTGATACTTCTCTAACGTATCTATATATTTTTGATTATTTCATGCTATTATATTATGAATCTTGTATGCTTTATAAGTCATCTTATACAATTTTTGGGAACTAACCTATTAACTTAGTGCCCCGTGTCGATTCCTGTTTTTTTTGCCATTTTCTTTGTTTCGCAGAAAACCATACCAAACGAAGTCCAAACACGATATAATTTTATGGTGATTTTTTTATGGACCAGAAGAATCGCTAGAAGCTTTGGTGGAGGGCCAGAAGACCTGCCGGGAGGCTATAAGCTCAAGGGGCCCGCCTCTGTTTGACCTAATTCTAGCGCTATAAATTCCCATAAATCCAAAAAACCCTAGAGCGAGGCCCGAAACAGTTTTATCACTACCGCAAGCCTCTGTTCTTCCGCGATCCCATCTGGAGGCCTCCGCCGAAACTCTGCCAGAGGGGGAATCCATCACGGAGACCATCTTTATCAACCTTGTTGCCTCCATGATGATGTGTGAGTAGTTCCCACAGGACCTACGGGTCCATAGTCTTCAAATACAATGTTCTCTTTGGAGATCGATTCGATGTAAACCTTTTGCGGTGTGTTTGTTGGGATCCGATGAATTGTGGGTTTATGATCAGATTATTCATTGAAACTATTTGAGTCTTTTCTGACATTTATTTATGTGTGATTTTAAAGCCTTGTATTTCTCTCCGATTTATCTATTTATTTTGGCCAATTAGATCAATTTATCTTCAGTGGAAGAGGTGCTTGGTAGTAGGTTCAATCTTGCAGTGTCCTTACTCTGTGAAAGGAGGAGTTGCAAGGCACGTATTTGTATTGTTGCTACTAAGGATAAAACGATGGGGTTCGATCATATGAATTTGATTTAACTTTGTCTACATTATGTCATCATGCTTCAAGCATTGCTCTGTTTGTTATGAACTTAAAACATTGGATGCATGCTGGATAGCGGTCAAGTGGTGAAGTAATAGCAGTAAATTTAGTAAGATTAACGATCTACGTGTCTCGAACGTAATGCTTTTGTATTGATCATACCATGAAGAATTATCATAACTATGCGTTTTTATATCAATCGCACAACAGTAATTTGTCCACCCACCATTGTTATGCCCATGCGAGAGATGCCTCTAGTGAACATGTGGCCCCCGGGCCCATTCACTTTATATTTAATAAAACCCTAAATTACCTGCTGCAATTATTTACCTTTTATTTCCGTTTATTATTATATATCTACCACTATCAGATTTAATCCTTGCCATTAACGTGTACAAGGGGATTGACAACCCTCTTGCACGCATTGGGTGCAAGCTTTTGCTCTGTGTGTATGCAAGTAATGTGTAAGTGTCTATGTGGTATCTCCCATTGGTTCGATAAACATTGATTCTTAACTGAGTGAAATACTTTGTGCTACTATACGGCATCACCCTTCCTCTTCGGGTAATCCCAATGCCTATCACAAGTAGCAATATGCGACCAATCATTGGGCGAACTCGTGAACTTACCTAGCGGTGTAGACTATTCATGAGTCTAGGTTATTTGGGGACCTCTCCCAAAGAACAACCCCATCTTCCACATACTGTGCGGTTGCCGACTGCGGTGGAGGCCATGTCCTTATATGAACCAATGATATGTGTTTGGTGACATATGTATTACATGTGATGAAAAATGTGTGTTTAGTAGAAACTTTATTCTTAGATGAATCCGTTCATATGTGTCGGTCAAATCAACGACCTAGGAGCACATGCACACTCTATGCGCCCGTCCAAAGGTTACTAAAGCTGTTTCTAAATCTAGATGTCATCATTATATGTGGACTTGCTTCTAGTGAACCTATGAATTCTGGGTTTCCTTCCAATAATAAAAACTCCGGAAACATTTCTAATTTTCCTTTTTCAAGAATTTGAAGATGCAAAAAAAACAATCTTTCAGAGGAAAATGTGAAGGAAATATGCCCTAGAGGCAATAATAAAGTTATTATTTATTTCCTTATATCATGATAAATGTTTATAATTCATGCTAGAATTGTATTAACCGGAAACATAATACATATGTGAATACATAGACAAACATAGTGTCACTAGTATGCCTCTACTTGACTAGCTCGTTTATCAAAGATGGTTATGTTTCCTAGCCATGGACAAAAGAGTTGTCATTTGATTAACGGGATCACATCATTAGGAGAATGATGTGATTGACTTGACTCATTCCGTTAGCCTTAGCACTTGATCGTTTAGTATATTGCTACTGCTTTCTTCATGACTTATACATGTTCCTATGACTATGAGATTATGCAACTCCCGTTTATCGGAGGAACACTTTGTGTGCTACCAAACGTCACAACGTAATTGGGTGATTATAAAGGAGCTCTACATGTGTCTCCGAAGGTACATGTTGGGTTAGCGTATTTCGAGATTAGGATTTGTCACTCCGATTATCGGAGAGGTATCTCTGGGCCCTCTCGGTAATGCACATCACTTAAGCCTTGCAAGCATTGCAACTAATGAGTTAGTTGTGAGATGATGTATTACGGAACAAGTAAAGAGACTTGCCGGTAACGAGATTGAACTAGGTATTGAGATACCGACGACCGAATCTCGGGCAAGTAACATACCGATGACAAAGGGAACAACGTATGTTGTTATGCGGTTTGACCGATAAAGATCTTCGTAGAATATGTGGGAGCCAATATGAGCATCCAGGTTCCGCTATTGGTTATTGACCGGAAACGTGTCTCGGTCATGTCTACATTGTTCTCGAACCCGTAGGGTCCGCACGCTTAAGGTTTCGATGGCAGTTATATTATGAGTTTTGATGTACCGAAGGAGTTCGGAGTCCCGGATGAGATCGGGGACATGACGAGGAGTCTTGAAATGGTCGAGACATAAAGATCGATATATTGGACGACTATATTCAGAGTTCGGAAAGGTTCCGAGTGATTCGAGTATTTTTCGGAGTACCGGAGAGTTACGGGAATTCGCCGGGGAGTATATGGGCCTTATCGGGCTTTAGGGGAAAGAGAGAGGAGATGTTGGGCGCCCCCCAAGGCCTAGTCCGAATTGGACTAGGGGGAGGGGCTGCGCCCCCTCCTTCCTTCTATTCTCTTCCCTCTTTCCTTGACTCCTACTCCTACTACTTGGAAGGAGGGGAATCCTACTCCCGGTGGGAGTAGGACTCCTCCTTGGCGCGCCCTCCTTAGCCGGCCGCCCCCTCCCCCTTGGCTCCTTTATATACGGGGACAGGGGGGCACCTCTAGACACACAAGTTGATCTCCGTGATCGTTCCTTAGCCGTGTGCGGTGCCCCCCTCCACCATAGTCCACCTCGATAATATCGTAGCGGTGCTTAGGCGAAGCCCTGCGACGGTAGAACATCAAGATCGTCATCATGTCGTCGTGCTGACGGAACTCTCCCTCGACACTCGGCTGAATCGGAGTTCGAGGGACGTCATCGAGCTGAACGTGTGCTAGAACTCGGAGGTGCCGTAGTTTCGGTGCTTGATCGGTCAGGCCGTGAAGACGTACGACTACATCAACCACGCTGTGCTAACGCTTCCGCTTTCGGTCTACGAGGGTACGTGGACAACACTCTCCCCTCTCGTTGCTATGCATCACCATGATCTTGCGTGTGCGTAGGATTTTTTTTGAAATTACTATGTTCGCCAACAAAATGCTTGTAGCTGCTCCCGACGGCATCTATTCCGGCAGATGTTGTTTTTTCATTGGCTCTGCATGGGTGAGCTCCGAACTGCCATTGTTTATTGCATAAAAATTGAATACCAGCTACATATATGCAAATGGGTAGTGTTGGTGGTGGAGGGGATAGGATGTGCTGTAAATATCTTTGTCACACGGGCCCTATATATTGTGTAAGAAATGGAGAAGAATACATGACCACATATATTCTAGACAAGTCAACTTTTGACATCTGCCAGGAGCAAGAATATGTTGCCATGTGCAAGACTGCAGCTTCCATGGATCCATTACAATAACTGGACTATATCTAGTATACTCTTAAAGACGAAAAAACCAAGCTAAAACAACAAACAAACTAGTATTCGAGCCATTGCCTAGGGTGTGGGTGCAAAATTAATAACTTTTAAGTATCATTCAAGAGTCAAGACCTGCATAATTGTTTTGGAGTGAACTCCAAAAGCAACTATAGTTTCTAGAGTTTTCAAAACATATATATGCCACCAAAAGTAGCAATGTTGTTTCCTGGTCAGAGCAACTATAGCATAGTTGTCTAAACTACAACCTGCATAATCATTTGGAGTGTGCACTCCATAAAGTTTTGGAGGCTCCGATAATTTTAGGGCCCACTTGTCTATGTCCAATCCTTCTTCTTATTACCAATCCTCTATCCATACACACATCTCAATGCCCAATCCTTATTCTTCTACCAAATAATTGAGAGCATGCTAGTCATTTATTTGTTCAAACATGTTTTTAATAAATGATGAATCCAATTTTATATGCAAGTAAAAAAACCACACGAGGAGACCAGATAGGAACATAACTACATTAGTTTGTATAGCCATGCAATAAATTGCAAAAGGAACATAGAGTTACAAGTACGCAATAAAGAGCATATGACAACTGATCTTGCAGGTGTATGGATGTGTGTTAGTTTTGTTGGTGCACTTACAACACAGTGCTTACCTATGTAAATAGGTTATTGACGCAATGAATCAATATCATCTATTGTTAATTATATTGTTATAAGCATGTTTTATATTTTATGGAAACAGAGACATATATTCATATACAAATAGAAATCAGTGTGCACCTATAAAAATTGTATCAGTGTCTAAAATATTGTGTATTATTCGATGAAAATGATACTAGTACAAAAAATTTGAAGCACTAAAAGTTGATGCCCTTGCAAATTTTTCACGCACTCTAAGAAGATGCCCTCAGGAAGTTGTACAAATTGTATTTGATGAAAACCCATACGTGGTTTAAGTAATAAAGTTGTGTTTCTCCTAAAAAGATTGGCAAAAAATCGAGCAATATAGAGTGTGCATCAGTCACGCACATAGAAGACATCAATCACGCACAAGTATGCAGTATTTGTATCTATTTGTCTAGGCAGATAAATTAAGCCCCTCTGGTCCCTACCATCCCTTCAACCTGCTAGAAGAGATCTGATTGACTTGATCACCTTTGGAAAATCCCAATAGAGACCAATTTGTTTCACTGTTGATATAAATGGAATTGGTTGATGATGAGGAAGAGGATTCTGTAGATGAGATGACCAGGGATGATGACGGTCTCTTGAAGACATCCTAGACACTAGGAAAACTCCAATGGCAAATCTGAGCAGGGGTTTGAGACTGAAAGCGAGAGTGTGAAGTTCACTTCCCCAAGCTTAGATAGCAACCTGCTATTGGCCCTACAAAGAAGAATTGGGGCCTTGTACAAGCCACAAGGCAGATCTCCATGGTCCTATTCATTGGACAAACCATGATGCAAAAAATCTCAGGAGGTTCAAACAGTGGAGGTCTCTAAAACATGTAAAAAGAACACCGGGTTCTCTCTTTCCAATAATCCTTTCATTTCAGTAGCACATAAAATTGGAGTTGAGGTCGAGGATTGTGGTAATTCTTCTAGCTCTACCAATACAGTAGACCTATATAATTTAGTTATTAATATTTTTACAGCAAGGATTGTTGGTATGTCACTTATACTCCACTCAATGTTAGGAGTAATAATTTCTTAGGTGATTTTGTTGAAGAGAGAGGTGTCACTCCTGGTAGTGACATGTGAGCTTTTGCCGGCAACTATAGGCGGGGCAAGCACCGCAGGACCAAAGGATCTCCATGAATAGACTATTTTGGAATGTTAGGGGCATTTATGCTCCTTGTAGGAAACCTTTGGTCATTAGTTTGATTAACAAAACTCATGCTACTATAGTTGGTTTCTAGGAAACTAAGAAGCAAGAGTTTTCAAATTATTTCCTAAAAAACCTAGTTGGTAGTAGAACTTTTGTTGAGAACCACCTCCCCTTAGTTGGCTCTCCTAGAGGCATTCTAATGGGAGTGGATGATGGTATCTTTGAAGTCCTAAATTGGTACATAGGGAAATTTTCTATCACTTGTCACCATAAGCTTAAGAGTAGTAAAGTAGAGTTCAGGGTGACCATAGTTTATGGAACCCCCTGATGGATTCGTATGATGAAGGAAAAGAGGAATTCCTCTTTGAGTTACACTCTTTGTTTATAGACAATAGTATTCCCACACTTATTGGTGGGGATTCTAACTTGGTTAGATTCAATCATGTGAAAAGTAATGGAGTTATCAACCATAAATGAAGTGATAACTTCACCGCTTGGGTTGAGATTTGGAGTTTACTAGAAATTAAACTCTCAAGTAGGAAATTCACTTGGGTCAATAATCAAACTGACTTACTTATGTCCACCATAGATAGGCTTTTTGTGATGCTGAACTAGACAAACTTTTTCCTCTAGCTTCAAGCATTACACTTCCTAGACTAGGGAGTGGTCATACACTGCACCCATTATTTGGGATTCTAGACTAGAGAAGTAAACCAGAGCTGGTAGCTACAAGTTTGAAAAATGGTGGCTACTTAGAGATGATTGTAGAGAACTAGTTGAAAAACAGTGGCATGAACCTGTCAATAGAAAAAATTCAATGAAAGTCTGGTAGTTGAAAATGAGGAAGTTTAGAAAAATCACTAAAGGCTAGATCTCAAATGTTGAAGCCTCTTTTAGGAAATTAAAGAAAAAAGACTTGTCGAGGAGTATGATAAGGTAGACATAGGGCCAAAACCTCTATGATCTCAAAAATTGAGCATCATAAATTGAAAGAGATTTAGTCTGAGTTACAAAACATTTGTTTCCAAGAGGAAACTAAGGTTAGACAAAGAGCTAAAGATACAGACATTCTAGAGGGTGACGGGAACAATGCATACTTTCATGTAGTTTCCAATCAAAGGAGGAGGAAGAAAATTATTCACTCTCTTGATGGACCTGATGGACCTGTTACTGAGACAAATATCTCCTTAAAGTTGCTAGTGACTTCTATAAAAAGCTCTTTAAATATGAGGATAGGAAAGGTTTAAACTCAGTCAATATACTTATCATCTAAAGAGAAAGTGCAGGATGCAGAAAATGACTTGTTGCAATCCACTTTCTTTGAAGAAGAGGTTAAGAAGGCTGTTTTGAACCATATATTGATGGGGGCCCCGGTCCTGATGGCATCCCTTTTCTCTTTTATCAACACTTTTGGGATCTAATTAAACATGATCTCATAAACATGTTTGATGATTCCTATAAAGGAAATTTAGATACCTATAGGCTCAAATTCGCCATTTTTAACTATTATTCCTAAAGAGGCTAGTGCTACATCCATGAAGAAGTTTAGACCAATCAGGCTGCTTAACTATAGTTTTAAGACCTTTGTCAAGGTCTTAACAAATAGGATTAGTTTAATTTTGGAAAGTGTGGTCACTTCACATAAAGTGTTGCATTCTATTCACTCCACTAAGCGCCAAGGCCTAGTCCTCAAACTTGATTATGAGAAAGCATTTGATTTTGTTAATCTAGACTTTTTAGAAGAACTATTGAAATGTAGAGGTTTTGGAGGGAAGTGGTTCTCCTGGATGCATAAAATCACGCATGCAGGGTCTGTGGGAGTCAAAATTATTGGTCATGAGAGTGACTTTTTCCTAAGTAGCAAGGGCCTCAGACAAGGGGATCCCTTCCCACTTCTTTTTAACCTAGTGGTAGATGTGCTTACTAAAGCAGCTTCCCATAATTGTGTGAGAGGGTTATGCCCTGATGTGTTCCCTGGAATTATCATGTGCCTGCAATATGCCGATGATATACTATCCTCTTCTTGGAAAATGATGTTGAGAAAGTAGAAACTTAAATTTGGTGCTCTCTTGTTTTGAACAAGTTTCTGGCATGTGAATTAGTTGTGATAAGAGTGAGCTTATATCAATTAACTTGTATGAATGTTCTGTTTTTGGGCATACAGATGGAAATCCTACGTATGTACAGTAGTCCCGAAGAAACAAGTAGGAGTGATATGTGGCTAGCTGAAAAAGTGCAAAAACTTTAGACCAGCGAAAACAAAACAAAGGTCGATAGAGCGTACCTGAATCACAAAAGTGTTTCGCTCGCAGAACTCCGCGAGGTGCAATAAACTCTTAGCTAGTGTGCCACATGTATAATAGAGTGTCTGCCCTTAAATAGATGTACAAAGTCAAACATCTATGGGGAGGCTGCTACACACAAATATAATATGGGGTCGCGTAAACGAAGAGGATACGACCAGGCATACAAAATCATGAACAAATTCAATAGTTTCTCTTTTTTTTAACAAGGAAATATCTGATCGCTGCATCATGTGATGCACATAACCATTTAATATAAAACATGAAGCAAGTTCAAGTCATACTGGTTGCATAGCTCATCCATATAATCTACAAGTGGCTCGCCGGTCATACTGATTGAACACACCACATGCAATCATTTTCAGCCAACTGCACCTAAAGGCCGAAAGTGTGTGTTTGTCCACACGCTACAGTGACGACCACATACTCCATTCCAGTTAGAGATCTCTATGAGCTGTAAAATAGAGTAATTAGTTCGTACAAGAGGACCAAGTACTCCGTTGCTAACTAGTTTGTGTCAACATCTTAAAGTCAGCGGAAGCAGCAATTTGCTCCTTTCAGGAGGACCAAGTACTCCCATTGTTGATCAAAAGGCAACCTATCTCATGCTTATAGGCCGCTAGCCGCCGGGATGACATAATAGACAAGAATGTAAATGCCATACTTATTTAACCCAAGATTGCATCTACGGATACGCAAGGTTTCACGTATGGGTTAGGCAAATGCTCTGTTAACTAATTAGTCAAAACTCCCTCTTTGTGTATTCTTTTTCCGGAACTAGCACGTTGGCCAACATACCTGCTCGGGCAATATATTCATATACACATTTTTTTACTGAAAATTCGTATACAAAGAGATATTGATTACTATTGAGTTTTTCATTTTCATTATTATTATTATTGTTTGATAAATAAAATATTATTGTTACATATATTTTCCTTTTTCTCTTAGTGAAAACCCAAACAAATTCCCAAGACTCTTCGAGAATCCAACAAAATTTATACATATAAATTTAGTCATGCAAAAGCCCATATTGATCATAAATATGCATTAAGTTTGGTATAGGGTTGTGGTAAAGATTTAGAACTATAATTATATGTCCTTTTTAATGAATTTCTCTTATTTGCAGGGACTTTTTATGAAGTTCACTAGTTTGCATGCGTCAGTCTGCTACTATCATGTGTCATCGTAATATACGTGGTTTCGATGTTCGTTGACTGAACTGATATTCATTTAAACTAGTTAACTATCTAAATTTTCTTTCATGTAGTGACATCACATAAAGAAAACATCTGGACATAATACGAGATTCTGGAAAAGAGCACAGTAACGCATGCCTATGAGTCTAATTACTTTTATTATGAAAAAGATTTGAAATCCGCACCATCTTTCTATTTGTATTTGTATCAGACATTTTTCATGACTTGCTTTTACAAACAAAATTCTATCATATCCCTGGTGCGGCAAAATGTCATATCCCCGATGATCTGATCCTACCTAAGGCAGCGGTAGAGGCCATATACGGTGATCTAAGGAGACTTCATGACGATGTGCCGCGGAGAGAGAAAAGCCTGATCGCCTCAGAAAAACCAGGATACCCGCTGTACGTGGTTAACGTGCCGCAACAAAGGTCGTACGTCGACACATTCCCCACGGAAAAGTTCTTCCTTCGATTCGATTGCATCTTCGACATGTTTCACTTAAAAAAGCTACATTTTACGTTTGTCCGCCTTTTTGCCTTGCACATGAACCACATCATCAGGATTGAGCAGATACCTTATATCCGTGTCGCTGACCCATACTTCATGCACGAGGGCTTCTTGGCAGTCTACCCAGAGCACGGTGAATACGCGAGTAACTACATCGCCGATTTCATGGTTGCCAATAAGGAGAAGGAGACAATTCTCGTGCCTTATCATCCTTCGATTTAAATAATTCATTTGCATGTGTGGAGGCTAATTTGAGGTGTACTTACTTTGCGCAGTGACGGGCACGCCGTACTCATCATCCTTTACCCCCGGTTCTCCCACCGCTCTTTACTTGGACTCGTCAAAGAACATGAAGAAAAAGGATTACACCCACATCAAGTCTGTTCTCGACAGTGCTATCTTGAGCTACGGCCTACAGGGTGGAGAGATCAAGACCAGGAAGACAAGGAAACCGCGCGCCCGCCTTCGGCCATAAGACCGACTTCTGTTGCATCCAGCAACCGAGTGATACTCTTAGTGATGGATTCTATATCCTCCACCACATGCTGAAGTACAGACGGGATCAGCAGAACCTTCGCATATGACCTAGATCCGCCGGTGCCCATATTCTGCAATGGGCAAAGAACCTAGGAGAAATCCCGGATCATCGACTTCGAGCTGAGTTCTATCACATCCAGCGTGAACTTGCCCAAATCATCATGAAGGAGGTCGTTGAAAAATAGGGATGCTCTACGAAGAAGGGCAAATGTCGCGGGAAGACGTCCGAACACGCGTATCGGCTCAACGTCTTGACCTGAAGCCTTTCACTGCGCTCAAGGACTATCTCCCTGACTTTATGGATGGCACGACATGTTGGAATGATTGACGATATATGACAAAGTGCCCGTTTAGTCCATACTTTCTCTATGACGAAACTTTGAGTTATGCATGACGAAACTTTATTTGTGATGCAATTAAACCGTCCTCCTCAACTAGCGAAGATCACTCTAGTTAGGCATTTTGGGTATGATGAACTTTGTTATTTATGCTTATGATATGATGCTTCTATTTTTGCCAACTTTGTTTCTTTCTGTTGCTCAATTATATATGTTGCATATCATCGACTCATGTGACGATGCAGGTGCATAGATCATCGATGTCGAAGAAGTGCTACGCCAGGAGTATATGACGAGTGGCCAGAGTGTCAGGCCCAGGTGTACCGGTTTCCGAGCGACAGCTAGTAGTTAGTTTAGGTTCACGCTAGTGCGAGAGGGATACGAACTGACGCCTCAGAAGTACTACATTATGTATGATGAGACATGTCATGTAACCTGTATAGCTATATCGTGATTATGATGTCACGACATGATTTGTGTTGGATGATATGATGAGACTATTTGTATGATATGATGCGCATATTGCATGTTTATGATATGATTAGAATACTGTGTAAAACTTGTACAAAAACATCGCAAATACACAGAAAAAAAATGAGAAAATATAGTGGTAGCGCTCTTTAGTGCTGGACAGAAAAACGCTACTGCTAAAGCACTTAGCAGTAGCACTGGTACGGAAAGCGCTACTGCTAAGTAGGTATAGCAGTAGAGCGTGTAAAAATGCGCTACTGCTAAACATTAGTTATAGCGCTGTATCAGTAGCGCAGTACCTCGCGCTACTGATAGCCATTAGACCTGCGCTACTGCTAGGCTTTTTACTAGTAGTGTAAGATTGGTCCTATGTAAGCGTATATATTCCCTTAGTTTGACGCGATAGGTAGGCGTGGCTAAGTTATTGAGGAAGATGATTAGTGCAGAAATGTCAATTTAAACGATCAATCTACTAGTTCGTGTCAACATCTCAAAGTTGGCAGAAATGTCAATTAGCTCCTTCAGGAGGGCCAGGTACTCTCAGTGGTGTCTACGGGCAATCTAGCTAGTACGTATAGGCCATTAGCCGCCTGATGACGTAATAGGCAAGAATGTAAATGCCATATTTGTTTCCAATATACATTCTTGCCTATACGTACCAGTTAGATTGCCTAAATCATTTTCAACTGCATCTCCGCCAGCTCACCGAACAGGGCCTTAGTGTGTTGCCGAGCCAGCTGCATGCTGCCAACTGGCACCCATAGCCATACTCATTTCCAGCAAGGTTTGATTTATGAGTTAGACAAAGATTGTGTTAACAAATTAGTCAAAGCTGCCTGCTTGCGTATTCTTTTTGTGGAACTAGCGGCCCACATATATGCACAAACAATGTATTGGTATATCTATTTTTTTGTGATTGAGAACTCATATACAAAGTCATGCTATTTATTATTGTGTTTTTATGATCATAACATTATTATAGTTTGTGATAAATAAATAGTAGTATTGTTATTACATATATATTTTGCTTCTCCTCTTAGTGAAAACCCAAACACATTCCAGAGAATCTTAGAAATTCATCAAAATGTATACATATAAATTTAGTCATGAAAAGGCGCACAAGGATTACGAGTATGCAAAATATGTTTTATGGTAATTGTAGTTAAGATTTAAAACTTTAATCGTATGTTAGTTTTGATGAAATTCTCTTTCGTGCAGAGATTTTTTATGAATTTCTCTAATTTAGTGTGCATGCATTTACGCTAGCAGTTCACTATCCATTTACGCTACAAACTACATCAGTTTGCTTTTCTAAAACTATTGAATGTCACTTTAAAATTCTAGCTCATGTAGTTGCATAGGTCGATGACTAGTTATTAATAATGCATTAAGTTAATGCGAAAGTCATACCCTGGCCGCCGCCATGTAGGAGCATACAGCCAAAGAGTCTTCGAGAGTTCATCAAAATTTAAACATATAAATTTAGTCATGCAAAATCCCATAAGGATTACAAGTATTCAAAAAAATATGTTTTATGGTAATTGTAGTTAAGATTTAAAACTTTAATCATATGTTAGTTTTGATGAAATTATCTTTCGTGCAGAGATTTTTTTATGAATTTCTCTAATTTGGTGTGCAAGCATTTACGCTAGCAGTTCACTATCCATTTACGCTACAAACTACATCAGTTCATTCTACTAAAACCACTAAATGTCACTTTAAAATTCTAGCCCATGTAGTTACATAGGCCGATGACTAGTTATAAATGATGCATTAAGTAAATGTGAAAAGCATATCCTAGCCACCACCTTGTAGGAGCAGACAGCCAACTACAAGAATGAGTAAAGAAAAGTCTGCTGGGCTTCTACTTGAGAGCTACTAAAATACCGAGGCTCGATTCAGTGATTTGTGAATTGTGATGTAATGTGCTTACTTTATACTCTATTGTGCAAAATTAGTTGTACTAGTAAGTAAGTCGCGTGTTGGTACGAAAAGATAAACATACATAGAGAGAATATTATTGTTTGTAGAGAGAATATTATCATGGCGTGGTGCGGAGGCGTGTGGTGGTGGCGACGACATGATGAACGTGTTGTATCAAGAGATGGTCTATCACTCGTCACACTGTAGAGCAACACCATGCACTATTAGGCCTTGTACAATGGGAGGTGCTTAGGGAAGGTGCTTAGAGAAATAAACTAGGCTTTTCTTAAGCACCGGTGCTTCTTTGTACCGGTAGACGCTTAACTAAGCGTCTCTCCTGTAGAAATAGGCACCGGTGCTTCAGAAAAACCCGGTTTATTTTTCTAAGCATCTCTCTAAGCACCTCCCATTGTACAAGGCCTTATGTGCCGCATAATGCAAGGCGCACAGCTGCCTCGCCTACACGGCGCCGGTGGTGGGCCAGCCCAGTAGGACATGACTTGTCATGCTAACATCATGCTGAGGTCACACGAATTTCTTTTTTCCCTTTTTACTTTTATTTATATTTAAAACTAAATGCATTTCAAAAACTTATATTCACTTATAAAATTTATAAAAATGAATTTTAAAAATAATAACATAGTATTAAAAAATTGTTTGCATGGTTTTAAAAAATGTTGATAACTTTTGAAAAAAAGTTCCACGTTTCAGAAAATGTATAAGATTTTAAAAAATGTGTATAGAATATAAATGATTTTTTGTAATGTAAAAAATGTTTCGTGCCATTGAAAAAGGTACATCACATTGGATGGATATATCCTGCGTTTCAAAAATAAGTTATATCCAAATGTAAAAAAATGTTCGCATAGGTTATTAAAGTGTTTATTTCTATTAGAAAAAATTATTGTGACATTTTAAAGAGGTATTCGCTTGTTTAAAAAAAATGTCCGTGAAATTTCAAAAATGTTTATACAATGTAAAAAAAAATGTCCACATAGTTTTTAAAAATGGTAATTGTCATTTAAAAATGTAAACCGTATATTTGGAAAGTGTTACTATGTATTCAAAAAAGTATTCAAAACATGTATTTTCTTTCAAATGTGGATCATGTATTTGAAAAATGTCCAACATATATCAGAAAAATGTTTCGTGTGCTCTGAAAATGTACATTGTGTTCTGAGAAAAAGGTATATATGTGTTGAAAAAAGGAAAATTGATAAAAACTGACAAAGGAACAAAAGAAAAAAAAACTAAAACTAAAAAAAGAACCAAAAGTATAACAAAGAAAGAAAAAAAACAGTGAAAAGACAGACAAAAACAAAGTATATTAACGAAGGGAAAAAGAAAAACCAAAGAAAACTGATGAAAAGACAAAAAAACATAGGGGAAGAAACAAAAGAAAACCAGAGCGAGCAAGCGAACCTATAGCAAAGCGGGTGCGGATGGGCAGGCCCGAGTCACTTGCCCGTAGGCGATTCCTAATAGGAACTGATACAGGCGAGACATAGCCCTGGAGCAACACCAGCGACACTCCAAGGGGCCCACGACCATGGATGCCGACAATCAACCATCATAAGTACTCCACAAACCAATGAGAGACAACTTTGATTTTGGTGACAAGTTTCACAAGAGAGAAATATGCAGGAGCCCTCCGGAAATGAATAACGAGAGCATATCAACACCCTTGGAAGAAGAACTATGTTAAACTTAACTATGTGATTTTTTCTTTCAAATAGAGCAAGCATAGATAGTTAACAAGCTATACCCTAACGAGTTCAACATTTTATTCTTAATAATGCATCCACAACATAACCATTCAGAAACTCTAGATGTGTGTTGATGATCGGTGAGGAGAGGACTGTGCCTTACCCGTTTTAGTTTTGCTAGAACTCATCTAGATGAGATATCATTAATTTGATCTCATTCATCTTTTATAGCCATTGAATATGATACTATAAGATGCGTGTGTGCTGACGTGAAGCAAATTATCACTTTTCTATGTGAACATTGTGCGGCTAATATAAGTTCAGGCTGGCGTAAGCCCGCCGTAGTTCCCCGTCAAAGAAATCCCCCAACTCCCGGAATCCGCAAAACGAGGAATCTCCGGCAGCTCAGCGAAGAGGGCATTAGTGCGTTGCCGAGCCTGGTGCATGCTGCCTGCCCTGCTGACCATACTCATTTCCAGCAGCGGTACGTCACTCTACCATATATGTCTAGCTAGCTAGGATGGAAAACTCATCTTGGGTTCATCGATCATGCTGGCTTGAATGCGCTGCCTCCCCGTCCAGTTCCGGTCCAGTAGACGCCGGCCACAGACAGCACCCACCCACAACCACAGACGACAGACGAAACACAGAGATCCGACCGCCATCGCCATGACAACCGGCGCCGGGGCCATCGTCCTTGCGCTGCTGCTCCTCCGCTTTGCCGCCGCGACGGCGCAGTCTGACTCCGAGAGCAAGCCTTCTTCGTCCGAGACGATCTCGTACGCGTCCGCGGGCGACCGGAGCCCACTACAGGAATCATCTACTTTGCCATCTGTCACGATGGACGGCAAAGGCACGGATGGTGGACGGCAAAGGTCTTTGCCATCCGCCGCGGACGGCAAAAGGGGACGATAAAGTAGGGGATGGCTAAGAGCTACGTTGCCGTCTGCTTCGGGCAGCTGATGACAAAGGGGCCTTTGCCATCAGCAGCGGACGGCAAAGAATGCAGACGGCAATAAATGCGCTGTTACTCCGTTAGGTGATTAACGGCAAGCATGTGCCGTCCGCCGCTGACGGCAAACTTTGGAAGGCCTTTGCCGTCCGCCGAATGATGTCAGCCGGCGTCACTATACGGCTGGCCTTTGCCGTCTGCCGCTGTAGGCAAAGTTTTTTTCTCTTTGCCGTCCGCTGCGGACGGCAAAGCCTTTGCCGTCAGCCACTATAGACAAACTGACCAAATTGGTCAGCCTCCCAAGAAGCACAGTTGCCTGCCACGTGACCTCTTTGCCGTCCGCTGCTGATGGCAAAGAGCCCTTTGCCGTCGGTGGCAGACGGCAAAGAGCCTGCATATTGTCTTTTTTTTTCTATTTTTTTAATCCAACAATTTTCACAGCAAATATATATGACATATATAGATATATTTCCATATCACATATCCAGCACATAAGTTTCATATCACATATCACATCAGTTTCATCCATACACATTGTTCATACATAAGCAAGTTCCATCCATACACATTGTTCCATCCATATACATATTACAATGCAAAGTTTCATCAAGATAGCAAGTTTCATCATAGCAAGCTAGATACAATGCAAAGTTTCATCAAAGGAAAAACAAGCACTCCATCATAGCAAGCTAGCTTCCATGAAGTGAATGAAATATGCAAAATGGTAAATAAGAAAGTTAAAAATAGGTGACTAGAACAAGAAGAAGACTAGAACAAGAAGTATATGTCATTTATGAGCTAACTTAGGTGAAATGGATCATATATGAGCTAACTAAGTTGAAATGGGTTGTTTATGAGCTAACTTAGTTGAAATGGATCATTTATGAGCTAACTTAGTTGAAATGGGTAGTTTATGAGCTAACTAAGGTGAAGGGCATCGTTTTTGAGCTAAGTAAGGTGAAATGGATCGTTTTTGAGCCAACTTAGGTGAAATGGATCATTTATGAGCTTTTATGAGCTAACTTAGTTGAAGTGGGTCGTTTATGAGCTAACTAAGCTGAAATACCACGTTTTTGAGCTAACTAAGGTGAAATGGATCGTTTTTGAGCTAACTTAGGTGAAATGGATCATTTATGAGCTTTTATGAGCTAACTTAGTTGAAATAAGTCGTTTATGAGCTAACTAAGGTGAAATGCCACGTTTTTGAGCTAACTAAGGTGAAATGGATCGTTTTTGAGCTAACTTAGGTGGAATGGATCATTTAAGAGCTAATTTAGGTGAAATGGATCGTTTTTAGCTAACTTAGGTGAAATGGATCGTTTAGGAGCAAATCTAGGTGAAATGGGTCATTTTGGAGCTAACCTAGGTGAAACGGGTCATTTTGGAGCTAACCTAGGTGAAATGGGTCATTTTAAAGCTAACGTAGGTAAAATGGATCATTTAGGAGCTAATCTACGAAAAATGGGTCATTTTAGAGCTAACTTGGATAAGTTGGATCACTTGTAAGCTAACTAAGGTAAAATGAGTTATTTTAGAGCTAACTTAGGTAAAATGGATCGTTTATGAGCTAACTAAGCTAATTATGCAATTTTTGACATAAGTAACCTAAGTACATATTGTTTTAGAGCTAACTTAGGTAGAATGGATGGTTTATGAGGTCAGTAAGCTTATAAGTCATTTTGGAGGAAAAGAAGCTAACTCTAGGTCATTATGATAAGCATATTGGAGGAAATAAAGCTAAGTCTAGGTCTTTATGCATTTGTTAAGCAAAACACTAGAGAAACTTACCGTGATCAGGGGGGTGTACGAGCGGGCTGGCTCGCGCCGGTAGCTGGAGAAGGATTGTGCGATGCGTTTCTGGAGTTAAGCTGCACCAAAGATCATTTCCAATGTCTCGTTAGCATTATGACACTCAAATGTTAAGACTAGCAAGTAATGCCCATTCTAATTAAACTCACCGTGCTCCCAGGAGCAATCACTGGCATCGGAAGAGCGGTCTGACCGGACTTCTCGCACACAGACTGCATATTTGGTTTTCACAACAGAGTCATACTAGTTAGTAATGAGACTCAAATGTTAAGACTAGCAAGTAATCTGCAGAAGAAACTTACCACAAGGAGCTCGTACATGGCCCTTGCCTGCATGTTATTCCGTGCCCTCTCCTCCTCCAACATCTTTGTCGTCCTCTCCTCCAACTCCCGCTGCCTCTCCGCCGCCTCCGCTAGAAGTTTCTCCGTTCTATCTCTCTCACTCTGTATAGCAGCCTGCAACAACGCTCACATGACCATTTGTAATCATTGATGGAAGTGCACACAATGTAATGGAGAAAGATAGCTGAGTACTTATAACTAACCTTGAAGGCGAGTTGGACTGGCCGTTCACGAGGCCTTATCTCAGGAGCAGAGCTCGACTGGCGCGCCTTGATCTCTGGGAGAGTGCTAGGACAACGGATAAGTCCATCTCCCATGGCTATGGAGCCATGGGACCTCCCGCCACCAGATATCATCAGCAGCTCTCTATCAATGGGACCCTGGCTCGGGTTAAAGTCCTCCCCTTTTCTCGCCTTCCCCTGATCTCTATATTGCACGAGCTTGTCGTGGGCGGAGATGTTGGTGAAGTTCTTTGGATCATCGAGGTCAGACGCAGAGAATGCCTTGACTTTCTTGTAAGGGCCAGTGTGGGCCATGGCATACAGGTCATACACCTCTGGCACCTTATCCGCCTTATTGTAGCATGCCTAAAAGAGAGAAACAAAGTAAATTAGTATTAAAGGGCTAAAGCTAGCATGATGAATTAATTGCATGAATCATGAAGCAAACCACATACCCAGTTCCGCCCGTACTGAAATAAGTTGGAGCTGCCTTGGTGGTGTGGCACACCTTCCATTTGGGCACGTTTGTCCTTGGCCTCGTTGTGGGTGGCCCGCCATTCTTTTGAGCACCACGCATTGACCAACACCTCCCAACAATCCATCCGATTCGCACACCATCTCAGAGGGGCCTAAGTTAGCAAATAGAAACTTGGGCGCTACGACTATGAATTACTAAATGAAGAAAGTAAGTACGAGGCCTTAAGAATTACCTTCATGTACTGCTCCTTACTCAAGAACTTATCGCGGCACTCCTGCTTGGGCTTCTTGATACCACGCCCGGCGTAGTAGTCTTGAACAGCCTGCACCCAAACCTCATGCCGTAAGTTCTGAAGTAGGCGCTTGCACTCCTTGTCGATAACATCTGCCGCCTCCTCCTCGTATCCCTCCTCACACCTGTAGAACGTCTGCAATCAAATGAGATAATATTGATTAGTACAATTAATAACTAGCTAGTTGAAGATTTTTAATTGTGTAAAGGAGAAATTACCCAGAACTTTCTGATCACCACGTCTGCCCTCGTCTTGCACAAGACACCGTCGATAATCTCACCCGGCGGGGCCGGGGCAGCCAAGTAGTGCTACCAACTCAATCCAACCTCTGGAAGCCGACCCTCACCAGACAACATGACAAACCCCGGGAAGTTTTGCCGAATCAGAACTCCAAGGACGGAGTTGGGCCGGCGGACACTTTCATGGTGGTCCCAACCCCTGCAGCATGACAAGGCCAACGCGTTAGTTATTTGAAGAAACGTGAATGCAGAAGGTACAAAAAGATTAAATGCACTTACCTCTCCCCATCAGGGAAAATCAACCACCTCTGCTCGCGGGTCGCCGGCACGGACGGGAGCCGTGTAGCACCACGCTGGTAGACGTTGCCCCCCTCCTCCTCAATATCAGTCGGCTCCCCGCCATCATAAGCATGTCCACTCGGCTCCCCGCCATCATCAGCATGGCCACTCGGCTCCTCGGGCTGACCCGACCAGGTACCCCATCCAGACGTGTGCTCCTCCGGGGTCTCCTGGGCCCAACTCTCGTGGGCCGAAGGCCCGTCGACCCGAGGCTCGTGGGTCGAAGACCCGTGGACCGGAGGCTCGTGGACCGGAGTCCGTGTAGCCTCCTCCTCGGAGGAGTCCACCCTAGTAGTCACGTGCTCGGGTGAAACAGCTGGGGGTGGCGGCGAGGAAGGCGCCGTAAGAGTCACCCTACCTCCTCTCCCGCGACCACGTGCTCCACCTCCTCTCTTCTTCTTACCTCGTCCCCTGCTGGGCACCGCAGTCGACGAAGAAGGGCCCGGTGGTGTCGCCATACTGTCCAGCAACGCTCGGCAGAGAGGTGCGTGTGCAATGGAAGACCTCGCACCACGCGCCGATGAAGAAGGGGCCTCGGCGCGCTCCCGACCAGCGCCCACCATCTTTCAACACCTGCCATGACAAAGAATAAACGAAATTAGTACAACATAAAAAAAGTACCGACATGAATAATAATATGTATATCACTTAAGTGTATCATCATCAAGTACAACATAAAAAAATTGAATACCTGACACTACTAATAATCTCGATCAGTATCATCAATAAATGCATAATCATCATCATCACTATATCAATGATGGGCTCACTATAATCATCATCATCACTATCATCACTATAATCATCATCATCATCACTGGACACACAACAATTATATATATAATTCACCATGTATATATTCATCAGTTGATCTACTTTGTCAATTTTATTATGTCCATGCAACCTACACTCTAATAGGTAATGATAGGTCCTAATCCCACCCGAGTATGTGTAGATTGGGTTCATTTTCCCATGCTATGCTCCGGATCCGACGCAAAATTTCAGCAGCACCTCCCCGCTGTTCTCCTGATACACGTCTCTGCAATAAACAGAGAGGATGTGTACCTGGAGAACAACAGGGGAGGCACTGACAAAATTTATGTGTCGGATCCGGAGCAAAGCATATGTGTCGGATCGGGTGCTGTTTCGGGGTCGGGGGTTCGGGGTGTCGTGTCGGTGTCGAGGTGCCGTGTCGGGGT
>NC_041385.1:667321875-667380395 GCF_002162155.2 Triticum dicoccoides | reverse complement strand
CTAAAACTTCAGCGTGTCGAGTTCTCCGCTCCGCCACCTCGGGACCGGCTTGGGGGATGGAACCTTGTCCCGTATCAAGCTCGGACCGCGTCATCAATACCGAACACATTAACCAGCTAAGTTGCTTTCATGCTCAAAGCTTTAATTTCTAACTTGTGTTCGGTTCGACCAAGCATTATACTTTTTTGGGAAAATGTTTCTTGTAAAAAAAAATTCTTGTCCAAACTTTGTTTGTGACGCATAAATTCAAATACCCAATTCATTTGGGGGCTTCCTTCATGAAGCTTTTCCTCTTGCATATGATTATACTTGTACGGCTTTGTTCCTTGTTCGTGTATTACGCCACAATATGCACCATATTGACTTAAGCGATTTGCAAGCTGGGTTGCCTCACTCCTGTGTTTACCCCTATGTTCCCGATTGTTCGGCTAGGGAGTAAAGGGAGCACCTCTGTGATTGTCACGATCGGGTCATCCGAGCCGGACCTCAGACTGGGTGAAGCCGAAAGCTAGCGCTCTTATAGTTTTCAATGATGGTTGGCACACAACGGAACTCATGAGTACAAAAAATCTATTGCACAAGTCTCATAATAACAATGAGCACCGAAGAAAGGTATCGGTGGGGGTACTATTTTCTTCGAAGATGCTTCTTACACTTTGCAGTAATATAGCATAAGTTCCCTGAGCGCACTTTGTCTGTTACAGCCTTATGGCCTGATTGCCTGGTTATTGGAAACATCGTCGATATTCTCGACAGATGGAGTACATAACACTTTTCGGTCCTTGACCGAAGAGGGAGAAGCCGACGGTCGGTTAAGACGCGTTTAAAGTTCAGTTGAACATAGATATGATATAAGTACTTTGGTACATGCAATCATTCTTTTACCCAAGTCACTTGGGGGCTCTTAAATTTATATGAGCCATTTTATGATAAGTGTTCTTCTTCTTAGTCGTTGCAAAGTTTTATTATTATTATTATTATTATTATCTATCACTCCTTTTTCCGACACGAGCGTGTGGTCACTAGCCGGAGAGCCTAATTTCTCTCTCAAAGTCGCTAGAGTTTAGTTTGCTAAACTGGCCTAATGAGAAGTACTCCACCCTCGGATAGGAGGTTGAAGCTGTAGGCTGACCCGCTTGAAGTCTTGAGATTGGTTGTATCATGTTAAAGCACGACAGAAGCACTTCTTTTGCTAAGGCTAATTTTCGGATTGGCACCAAACACTTGATCTCGTTCGGACGTCAAGTTTTTACTGACGTTTTTTGGTTTTCCAAACTTATGGCGCTTTTTAAACTATTTGTGTGTTTTCAGCACAAGTCTTGCAGTGCAACGCCGGACACCTTTAGAGATTCGGCAAAAACATTCTCGGATATTGCTATATATGCATCGGTTTTGAATTGTGTCTTCGGTCAATAGTTGGGTTGCCCGGCTCCTGCGCTTGCCTCCTATGTTCCACTTTGTTCGGCTAGGTGTGCAAAGGGAGAACCATTGCGATTGTGCTTCCAGCTCACATGGTTAAGCACCTCAGTGGAGAAAGCCGAAAACTGACTGTCACAATAAGCGTAAACTGGTCAGCGATCCGATGACGGTGTTAAACGACGGGCCATTCATAACAATGGCCGACGTGTTTACGGCTTGACCTCGACTGTCGCCGAACACTACCGGGGGCTATTAACTAGCCTCCCAAACTAAATCCTTGATATTTTGCTCTTACATTGGAGCTGAGGTTTCATGATCATGCTTAGCATGAGAACCCAAAGAAAGGAACCGATAGCGGGACTATTTTCTTTGGAAGACATTTCTTCTGTTAAACAGTAATATAACATATCTCTCTGCGTACCTTTGTTTATAAAACCATATGGCCAGATTGCCTTGTTTGTTGTAAATCTTTGCCCTCATAAAGGCTTTATAAAGTAGGACAAACACTCCTCGGCTATTGGCCGAGGAGGTGGAAGCCGATGGTTGGTCAACAAAGTTTTGTACAATGCGGATCCGAGCATTAATGACGTAAAGTACTTGGATACATAGAGTCATTACTCATAATTTGATTTTACTATGGATATCAATCCTTAATCCGGCCACCCGTGCCCGCATTAAGGCTCGGGGGCTACTGGGCTTCGGGTTTATTATTTACAAATATTAAAGGGGCACATCGATCCCCTGATCTGGTGTTGCCACCCGACCAGTGTCTCGGGGGCTACTGCATTGCCTGTCCAATGCAGAAAATTTTAAGTGTAATACAGTCTCTGAGGAGATTTTGATCCTGAGGTTGGTCGGCCGCACCCAACCCGAGTCTTGAGGACTGAGCACGTCGCTCTTTGTGTCCCTAAGTATTCTGCCAAGCTAGGACTTGATCTTCAGACCGATTTTGCGAATCAACCTGAGTCTCAGCGGCTACGGGGATCAGCGGTCTTATGTCATCCTTCATGTGCATCTCGAGTTTTAGACCAATACCCACCTTGAGGGCTACTGGCTATGTATCTCGGCAGAGAATAAATTGCACCAATCAAAAATATTGACAAAAATCGGCCCACATTCGGGGTGGTGCACCACCTCGGAAGCAGTCTGGCATAAAGCTCGGGCGCTAGTGGCTGGCTCCATAGAGGGCATTTCCGGCATTAAGCTCGGCTAAACTCCTTCAAACTTCTTTGAACCAAGGTGATTTACGACACCTCGGATACAGTCCAGCGTTGGAGCTCAGATACATAGTCCGGCGTGAGAGCTGGGAAGTAGTCCGGCATTGGTGCTCGGCTGCAAAAGATACCTCAAATGCAGTCCGGCGTTGGAGCTCGGACGCAAGAGGATGCTGCCGCCCGGGAACAACTTCAAACCCGAGGTGTGGCATAAAAATAACAAGGCATTGATAAAGGCCGGAAACTTAAAGGGGCTCCTCGGATACCCGACATGTAAACTCGTCGAATGCATTTCGGCGATCCTCAAGATCAAAGATGAGAAGATTTGTTGAACCAGTTTTCAAGACCGACGATTGAAGATGAAGAATGGTTCGGAAGAATCGAGGAGCATCCCTAACTTGAAGACCGGTTCAGGGGGCTACTAACGGTGTCCTGGACTAGGGGGTACTCACCACGTCATCTCCCGATCTATTAAATTGGGCCGAGGACCCCCATGGACGTATACTCATGGGCCAGTCCGGACAGCTGCCGCATACAAGGAAGATTCCGCAAGACTTGGCGATCAAGACAAGGACTCCTCCCCCACCGGCGTATTCGGCTAGGACTCTTGTTATCCTAGGCCTTTGGTGCATTATATAAACCGAGGCCAGGCTAGTCGATAGACATATACAACAATCATACCATAGGCTAGCTTCTAGGGTTTAGCCTCTATGATCTCGTGGTAGATCTACTCTTGTACTACCCATATCATGAATATTAATCAAGCAGGAGTAGGGTTTTACCTCCATCGAGAGGGCCCGAACTTGGGTAAAAACATCGTGTTCCTTGTCTCCTGTTACCATCCGCCTAGACGCATAGTTCAGGACCCCCTACCCGAGATCCGCCGGTTTTGACACCGACAGGCATCATGAGCTAGGTCTATTGCGTAGATTCTATGCACGAGTAGAACACAAGTTGTTGTGGGCGTTGATTTTGTTCAATGTGCTTACCGTTACTAGTCCTATCTTGTTTCGACGGTATTGTGGGATGAAGCGGCCCGGACCAACCTTACACGTACACTTACGTGAGACAGGTTCCACCGATTGACATGCACTTGTTGCATAAGGTGGCTAGCGGGTGCCAGTCTCTCCCACTTTAGTCGGATCGGATTCGATGAAAAGGGTCCTTATGAAGGGTAAATATCAATTGGCATATCACGTTGTGGTTTTGGCGTAGGTAAGAAACGTTCTTGCTAGAAACCTATAGCAGCCATGTAAAAACTCGCAACAACAAATTAGAGGACGTCTAACTTGTTTTTGCAGCATATGCCGCGTGATTTGATATGGCCAAAATGGATGTGATGAATGAAATATATGTGATGTATGAGATTGATCATATTCTTGTAATAGGAATCACGACTTGCATGTCAATGAGTATGACAACCGGTAGGAGCCATAGGAGTTGTCTTTATTTATTGTATGACCTGCGTGTCACTGAATAATGCCATGTAATTACTTTACTTCATTGCTAAACCGTTAGCCATAGTAGTAGAAGTAATAGTTGGAGAGACAACTTCATGGAGACACGATGATGGATATCATGATGATGGAGATCATGGTGTCATGCCGGTGACGATGATGATCATGGAGCCCCGAAGATGGAGATCAAAAGGAGCAAAATGATATTGGCCATATCATGTCACTATTTGATTGCATGCGATGTTTATCATGATTATGCATCTTATTTTCTTAGAACGACGGTAGTAAATAAGATGATCCCTCATAATAATTTCAAGAAAGTGTTCCCCCTAACTGTGCACCGTTGCGAAAGATCGTTGCTTCGAAGCACCACGTGATGATCGGGTGTGATAGATTCTAACATTCACATACAACGGGTGTAAGCCAGATTTACACACGCGAAACACTTAGGTTGACTTGACGAGCCTAGCATGTACAGACATGGCCTCAGAACACAAGAGACCGAAAGGTCGAACATGAGTCGTATAGTAGATACGATCAACATGAAGATGTTCACCGATGATGACTAGTCCGTCTCACGTGATGATCGGACACGGCCTAGTTGACTCGGATCATGTATCACTTAGATGACTAGAGGGATGTCTATCTGAGTGGGAGTTCATTAGATGAACTTAATTATCATGAACATAGTCAAAAGGTCTTTGCAAATTATGTCATAAGCTCGCGCTTTAGTTCTAGTGTTTAGATATGTTCCTAGAGAAAATATAGTTGAAAGTTGATAGTAGCAATTATGCGGACTGGGTCCGTAAACTGAGGATTGTCCTCATTGCTGCGCAGAAGGCTTATGTCCTTAATGCACCGCTCGGTGTGCTGAACCTCGAACATCGTCTGTGGATGTTGCGAACATCTGACATACACGTTTTGATGACTACATGATAGTTCAGTAATGTTAAACGGTTTAGAATTGTGGCGCCGAAGACATTTTGAAACTTCGCGAAACATATGAGATGTTCCAAGGGATGAAATTGGGATTTCAGGCTAGTGCCCACGTCAAGAGGTAGGAGACCTCTGATAAGTTTCTTAACCTGCAAACTAAGGGAGAAAAGCTCAATCGTTGAGCATGTGCTCAGATTGTCTGAGTACCGCAATCGCTTGAATTTAGTGGGAGTTAATCTTCCATATGACATAGTGATAGTTCTCCATAGTCACTGCCCCAAGCTATTAGAGCTTCGTGATGAACTATAACATATCAGGGATAGACATGATAATCCTTGAGCAATTCGCAATGTTTGACACCACGAAAGTAGAAATCGAGTAGGAGCATCAATTGTTGATGGTTAGAAAACCACTAGTTTCAAGAAGGGCAAGGGCAAGAAGGGATACTTCATGAAACGGCAAATCAGTTGCTGCTCTAGTGAAGAAACCCATGGTTGAACCCAAACCTGAGACTAAGTGCTTCTGTAATGAGGGAACGGTCACTGAAGCAGAACTACCCTAGATACTTGGTAGATGAGAAGGCTGGCAAGGTTGACAGAAGTATATTGGATATACATTGTATTAAATGTGTACTTTACTAGTACTCCTAGTAGCACCAGGGTATTAAGATACCGGTTCGGTTGCTAAGTGTTAGTAACTCGAAATAAAAGAGCTACGGAATAAACGGAGACTAGCTAAAGGTGAGATGACGATGTGTGTTGGAAGTGTTTCCAAGGTTGATGTGATCAAGCATCGCCTGCTCCCTCTACCATCGAGATTGGTGTTAAACCTAAATAATTGTTATTTAGTGTTTGCATTGAGCATAGACATGATTGGATTATGTCTATCGCAATACAGTTATTCATTTAAGGAGAATAATGGTTACTCTGTTTATTTGAATAATACCTTCAATGGTCTTGCACCTAAAATGAATGGTTTATTGAATCTCGATCGTAGTGATACACATGTTCATGCCAAAAGATATAAGAGAGTAATGATAGTACCACCTGCTTGTGGCACTGCAATTTGAGTCATATTGGTATAAAACGCATGAAGAAGCTCCATGTTGATGGATCTTTGGACTCACTCATTTTTTGAAAAGTTTGAGACATGCGAACCATGTCTATTGGTATGTGCGCATGAAGAAACTCCATGCAGATAGATCGTTTGGACTCACTTGATTCTAAATCGCTTGAGACATGAAAATCATACCACATGGGCAAGATGACTGAAAAGCCTCGTTTCAGTAAGATGGAACAAGAAAGCAACTTGTTGGAAGTAATGCATTTTGATGTGTGTTGTCCAATGAGTGCCGAGGCACGCAGTGGATATCGTTATGTTCTTACTTCACAGATGATTTGAGTAGATGCTGAGTATATTTACTTGATGAAACACAAGTCTGAATTATTGAAAGGTTCAAATAATTTCAGAGTGAAGTTGAAGATCTTCGTGACAAGAGGATAAAATGTCTATGATATGATCATAGAGATGAATATCTGAGTTGCGAGTTTGGTACACAATTAAGACATTGTGGAAATTGTTTCACAACTAACACCGCCTGGAACACCATAGTGTGATGGTGTGTCCGAACGTCATAGTTGCACCCTATTGGATATGGTGCATGCCATGATGTCTCTTATTGAATTACCACTATTTTTCATGGGTTAGGCATTAGAGACAACCGCATTCACTTTAAATAGGGCACCACGTAATTCCATTGAGATGACACCGTATGAACTATGGTTTAGAGAAACCTAAGCTGTCGTTTCTTGAAAGTTTGGGGCTGCGACGCTTATGTGAAAAAGTTTCATCCTGATAAGCTTGAACCCAAAGCGGATAAATACATCTTCATAGGACAGCCAAAATAGTTGGGTATACCTCCTATTTCAGATCCGGAAGCAAAAGTGATTGTTTCTAGAAACGGGTCCTTTCTCTAGGAAAGGTTTCTCTTGAAAGAATTGAGTGGGAGGATGGTGGAGACTTGATGAGGTTGTTGAACCATCACTATAGTGTGTAGCAGGGCACGGGAAGTTGTTCCTGTGGCACCTACACCAATTGAAGTGGAAGCTGATGATAGTGATCATGAAACTTCGGATCAAGTCACTACCGAACCTCGTAGGTCGACAAGGACACTTACTGCTTCGGAGTGGTACGGTAATCCTGTCTTGGAGGTCATGTTGCTAGACAACAATGAACCTACGAGCTATGGAGAAGCGATGGTGGGCCCGGATTCCGACGAATGGCTCGAGGCCATAAAATCCGAGAGAGCATCCATGTATGAAACAAAGTATAGACTTTGGCAGAACTACTCGATGGTCGTAGGGCTGTTGAGTACAGATGGATTTTAAAAGGAAGACGGACAATGATGGTAAGTGTCACCATTAAAAAGGCTCGACTTGTCGTTAAGATGTTTTCCGACAAGTTCAAGGAGTTGACTGCGATGAGACTTTCTCACTCGTAGCGATGCTAAAGAGTCTGTTGGAATTATATTAGCAGTTACTGCATGATTTATGAAATCTTGCAGATAGGATGTCAAAACATTGTTTCCTCGATGATATTCTTGAGGAAAGGTTGTATGTGATACAACCAAAAGGTTTTGTCAATCCTAAAAGATGCTAACAAGTATGCAAAGCTCCAGCAATCCTTCTAAGGACTGGAGTAAGCATCTCAGAGTTGGAATATATGCTTTGATGAGATAATCAAAGATTTTGGGTTTATACAAAGTTTATGAGAAACTTGTATTTCCAAAGAAGTGAGTGGGAGCACTATAGAATTTCTGATGAGTATATGTTATTAACATATTGTTGATCAGAAATGATGTAGAATTTCTGGACAGCATATAGGGTTATTTGAAAAGTGTTTTTCAATGGAAAACCTGGATTAAGCTACTTGAACATTGAGCATCAAGATCTATAAGGATAGATCAAAAACGCTTAATAGTACTTTCAAATAAAAACATACCGTGACAAGATTTTGAAGGAGTTCAAAATAGATCGGCAAAGAAGGAGTTCTTGGCTGTGTTATAAGCTGTGAATATTGAGTAAGACTCAAGACATGACCACGACAGAAGAGAGAGAAAGGACGAAGGTTGTCCCCTATGCTTCAGACGTAGGCTCTATAGTATGCTATGCTGTTACCGCACCTGAAGTGTGCCTTGCCATGAGTCAGTCAAGCGGTACAAGAGTGATCCAGGAAAAGATCACATGATAGCGGTCAAACTAATCCTCAGTAACTAGTGGACTAAGGAATTTTCTCGATTATGGAGGTGGTAAAAGAGTTCGTTGTAAAGGGTTACGCCGATGCAAACTTTGACACTAATCTAGATTATTCTCAGTAGTAAACCGGATTCATATAGTAGAACAGTTATTTGGAATAGCTCCAAATATAGCGTGGTAGCTGCATCTAGGAGATGACATAGAGATTTGCAAAGCAAACACGGATCTGAAAGGTTTAGATCCGTTGACTAATAACCTCTCTCACAAGCGAGATGTGATCAAACCCCATGGGTGTCGATTCATTACAATCACATAGTGATGTGAACTAGATTATTGACTCTAGTGCAAGTGAGAGACTGTTGGAAATATGCCCTAGAGGCAATAATAAAATGGTTATTATTGTATTTCCTTGTTCATGATAATTGTCTATTATTCATGCTATAATTGTATTGACCGGAAACCGCAATACATGTGTGAATACATAGACCACAACATGTCCCTAGTGAGCCTCTAGTTGACTAGATCGTTGATCAACAGATGGTCATGGTTTCCTGACCATGGACATTGGATGTCATTGATAACGGGATCACATCATTAGGAGAATGATGTGATGGACAAGACCCAATCCTAAGCATAACACAAGATCGTATAGTTTGTTTGCTAAGAGCTTTTCTAATGTCAAGTATCATTTCCTTAGACCATGAGATTGTGCAACTCCCGGATACCGTAGGAATGCTTTGGGTGTACCAAACGTTACAACATAACTGGGTGGCTATAAAGGTGCACTACAGGTATCTCTGAAAGTGTCTGTTGGGTTGGCACGAATCGAGACTGGGATTTGCCACTCCGTATGACGGAGAGGTATCTCTGGGCCCACTCGGTAATGCATCATCATAATGAGCTCAATGTGACTAAGTAGTTAGTCACGGGATCATGCATTACGGAACAAGTAAAGTGACTTGCCGATAATGAGATTGAACGAGGTATTGGGATACCGACGATCGAATCTCGGGCAAGTAACATACCGATTGACAAAGGGAATTGCATACGAGATTGCTTGAATCCTTGACATCCTGGTTCATCCGATGAGATCATCGTGGAACATGTGGGAGCCAACATGGGTATCCAGATCCCACTGTTGGTTATTGACCGGAGAACGTCTCAGTCATGTCTGCATGGTTCCCGAACCCGTAGGGTCTACACACTTAAGGTTCGGTGAGCTAGAGTTGTTATGGGAAATAGTATGTGGTTACCGAAGGTTGTTCGGAGTCCCGGATGAGATTCCGGACATGACGAGGAGCTCCGGAATGGTCCGAAGGTGAAGATCGGTATATTGGACGAAGGGTATTAGAGTCTGGAATTGTTCCGGGGATACCAGGTGATGACCAGCATGTCCGAAAGGGGTTTCGGAGGCCCCGGCAAGCGTTGGGGGGCCTTATGGGCCAAGGGGAGAGGGCACATCAGCCCACTAAGGGGCTGAGCGCCCTTCCCACCCCATCTCACGTAACCAGGAGAGGTGGGGGCGCCACCCCTAGGGCAGCCGCCCCTCCCGGCTTGGGGGGCAAGTTTCCTAGGGGGTGGGGGCGCCCAAACCCATCTAGGGTTTCCCCTGTGGCCGCCGCCCCTCCCCTAGGGAACCCTAGGGAGCCTCCCCCTCCTCCCTTCCCCCTATATATAGTGAGGGAGAGAGAGGGCAGCCACACCCTTCCCCTGGCGCAGCCCTCTCCCTCCTCCAACCCCTCCTCCTCCACCATAGTGCTTGGCGAAGCCCTGCCGGAGAACCACGAGCTCCATCACCACCATGCCGTCGTGCTTTCGGAGTTTTCCCTCAACTTCTCCTCTCCCCTTGCTGGATCAAGAAGGAGGAGACGTCCCCGGGCTGTACATGTGTTGAACACGGAGGCACCGTTCTTCGGTGCTTAGATCGGATTCGGCCGCGATCTGAATTGCTTCGTGTACGACTCCACCGACCACGTTCTTGCAACGCTTCCGCTTAGCGATCCTCAAGGGTATGAAGATGCACTCCCTCTCTCTCTTGTTGCTAGTCTCTCCATAGATTGATCTTGGTGATGCGTAGAAAATTTTGAATTTCTGCTACGTTCCCCAACAATTTTACCAGTTTTAGAGGGCTTTGATGTGGTTTTCACCAAGTTTTCATATTTTGCGCCTTTCTAGCGCTATCCTTCAAGAAAAAAGAAAACTTGCTTTTCCTCTTGATGTCCTGAAATATTTTCTTGGGAAGGAAACCAATCAATATCCCATCAAATTAAGTCAAATGGAGCAACTTCCCTTTTGACAAAATTGCATCTGAGTGTCCAGAGCGCAAGACGGCTAGTACAAGTGCAAGCACTCGTACCACTTGTTACCAGGATCACCTCATATACGGGAACAACTTTCGTGAAGGACAGAGGGCAATCAGAGAGAAACCGTCGCCGCCACACCATCTAGAACAGAGGGAGAAAAGGAATCGATGAGGATCCATTCCTTCTCGTTTGCCCGTCTCATTTCCATTCATCACAACATCACAACAGGGAGAGGGATTCCAAATTGTAAGACTAGGGTTGATAACACTATTTGTACTCGTCCTGAGATTGAGACATGTTTAATCATATCTTCGCGATATTATCGATGTGGTTTCTCTTGTCTTGATTAGTGTGATGTTCGGTTATTCTCCTCCCATGCGTGAGTAATTCTCCTTAGGCATGAGATATGCAGGTGATTGGTAAGATTCATTTGTGCCTATTCTATATGTCGTCATTCATGGTTATAGTTTATGATTTGAAAACATACACATGTAAGTTGTTTATCTGTGGTGCATGTAATGTGTGTTGTCTAATTTAAGGGCTCAGACAACATGATCTGAAGGCATGCACGAGTAATGATGTTATTCGTTGCAATGGAAACAAAAAAAGTCCTACGAGAGAACGAATAAACCCAATATCCAATCTACTAGATGCTAGCAACGAGTGGTAAAAAGGGCTACATACCCTTGTAGAACATGCACATTTAAGGATATAAAGGTCGTGTGTGATGTACTCGTAATTTCGCCAAATCAATCCGATGTAGCACCGCACGAACAATGCCTTCGAACTGCACACACGTGCAGCTTGATGTCATCTCTTCCTTCTTGATAAAGGAAGCGAGGCGGGGAGGTGGATGAGACCGATGTCGACAACATGATGACATGGTGGCGGGAGTATGGTGGAAATCTGACAGAGCTTCGCTAAGAACTGCATGGAGGCTTGATTCCTCCTCCAAGCCTTTAGGGGTGTATGGAACGAGATGGAGGCGGCCAGCAACCGGGGTGTGAGGTGCTACGGCAAGCCCCTCCTCCTCTATTTATATACATGGGGGAAGAGGCTTGACACCTCCTCCAAGCCTCTAGTGTTGTGCACCAAAAGGGGGGGTCTCCTCCTTCCTTCCCCATTGATTTAGACTCGGGTCATTCGCCTCACTTCGAAGCAACACCTCATGACACTGGGTTCATCCGGCGTGCTTTGCGCCTGACTCGACATGTTGCGGGCTTGATGTTGACATGTGGGTTAAGGGGCTTTATTGTTCATCTCTGGTTGCATACGGCCACCTCCGCACATCGCACGAAACATTATCATAGACCAAGCCTCCTACTTGACTAGCACATCATAATTATCCATGTTGACCCTCGTATTTAGCGACCAATCATTGGGATTTGTTCAAAAGTATTCGAGCTTTTTCCCATGTTGATTAACGAGAATGTGAAATCGAGATGAATTCACACATCCTCAATTTCCGACCTGTCGGGAGGATGGCCCCCGGGCAGGCAATGGAACCCGGATGTTTTTCAAAATACCGGGGCTAGCCAAAGCCCCTCAACCCGGATCACCCTCGGTCAGCTCCCCAGCGCGAGCCGGCCGGGAGCCGTGACCCGGTCGTCCAGCTGGCACATGTCGGCCGGTCCCGAGAAGTCAACCTCCAGCGGCAAGGAGGTGTGGCTATAGCACGCCCTCCCTTTATGCCGGCCCCGGTGGGCGTGGCAACGGTGCTCCCCACGCCCCGTCCGGGTCGGGCGGTGTCTTGGGGGCGTAACCCTGTAGCGGGGCGGCGCCGCCGTCCAATGACGCCTGGTGAGGCATGCGACAGTATCCAGCAGCCGACCGTACCCGTGCCCGGCTGACCCGGCGAGACCCGCACCCGACGGACCCGGCGAGACCCGCACCGGCAGGCCCCACTGCCGGCTCCTATACGCTGACAGCAGGGCCCCGCACCCATGTAATATTACCATTGCAACCTCAGGGGGGGGGGGCTATAAGACCCCCCGGTGCCCCTCCATGCCAAGGGTTCCTCTCTCTTTATTCAACTTAGTCGGTCTCAAGACAAGCACTCACACACACTTCGGGGAGGCAAAGCATGCACGGACCTGCCTTCTTCCTTCCCATGAACAGCTCTAGGAGCAAACTTGTAGCCACCACATATAAACCACATTCGGAAGGAGTAGGGGTGTTATCTCTCCGGAGAGCCCCGAACCTGGGTATGTCTCGTGTCACACACTTGCGCGTGCCGACCTCGCCTCTGGAACCCACCGGTGTCCTTGTGTCTGTCCCCCTCTTTAGCCATCATATTAAAGGAAATATGCCCTAGAGGCAATAATAAAGTTGTTATTTCCTTATATCATGATAAATGTTTATTATTCATGCTAGCATTGTATTAACCGGAAACTTAGTACATGTGTGAATACATAGACAAAACATAGTGTCCCTAGTATGCCTCTACTTGACTAGCTCGTTAATCAAAGATGGTTATGTTTCCTACCCATAGACATGTGTTGTCATTTGATAAATGGGATCACATCATTAGGAGAATGATGTGATGGACAAGAGCCATCCGTTACCTTAGAATTATGATCATTACAGTTTCATTGCTACTGCTTTCTTCATGACTTATACATGTTCCTCAAACTATGAGATTATGCAACTCCCGAATACCGGAGGAACACCTTGTGTGCCATCAAATGTCCACAATGTAACTGGGTGATTATAAATATGCTCTACAGGTGTCTCCGAAGGTGTTTGTTGGGTTGGCATAGATCGAGATTAGGATTTGTCATTCCGTGTATCGGAGAGGTATCTCTGGGCCCTCTCGGTAATGCACATCACTATAAGCCTTGCAAGAAATGTGACTAATGAGTTTGTTGCGGGATGAAGCATTATGGAACGAGTTAAAATACTTGTCGGTAATGATATTGAACTAGGTATGATGATACCGATGATCGAATCTCGGGCAAGTAACATACCGATGACAAAGGGAACAACGTATGTTGTTATGTGGTTTGACCGATAAAGATCTTCGTAGAATATGTAGGAGCCAATATGAGCATCCAGGTTCCGCTATTGGTTATTGATCGGAGATGTGTCTCCATCATGTCTACATGGTTATTGATCCCATAGGGTCCGTACGCTTAACATTCGATGACGATTTGTATTATGAGTTATGTGTTTTTGATGACCAAAGTTTGTTCGGAGTCCCGGGTGAGATCACGGACATGACAAGGAGTCTCTAAATGGTCGAGACATAAGGATTGATATATTGGAAGGTTATGTTCGGACACCGGAAAGGTTTCGGGAAGGTTCGGGCATTTTTCGGAGTACCGGGAGGTTACCGCCCCCCCCTCGGGGGGTTTAACGGGCCTTCATGGGCCTCAGTGGAAGTGAGGAGGCAGCGGCCAGGTGGAGGCGCGTGCCCCCCTAGCCCAAACCAAATTGGACTAGGGAGGGGGCGCGGCCCCCCCCTTTCCCCTTTCTCCTCCATCTCTTTCACTCTCTCCCCCTCTTGGAAAAGGAAGAGGACTCCAACTAGGATTGGGAATCCTAGTTGGACTCCCTCTATAGGCGCGCCCCTCCTAGGCCGCTGGCCTCCTCCCTCCCTCCTTTATATACGGGGGTGATACGTCTCCAACGTATCTACTTTTCCAAACACTTTTCCCCTTGTTTTGGACTCTAACTTGCATGATTTGAATGGAACTAACCGGACTGACGCTGTTTTCAGCAGAATTGCCATGGTGTTATTTTTGTGCAGAAATAAAAGTTCTCGAAATGACCTGAAACTCCACAGAGTCACGTTTTGGAATTAATAAAAAATATTGGCAAAAGAATCAACAGAGGGGGACCCACACCCTGTCCACGAGGGTACAGGGCGTGCCCCCTGCCTCGTGGGTCCCTTGGACCTCCAACGACCTCAACTCTATATATTCACATTCGGGGAGAAAAAAAATCAGAGAGAAGGGTTCATTGCGTTTTACGATACGGAGCCGCCGCCAACCCCTAATCTTCCTCGGGGGGGGGGGGGCTGATGTGGAGTTTGTTCGGGGCTCCGGGGAGGGGAATCCATCGCCATCGTCACCATCAACCATCCTCCATCACCAATTTCGTGATGCTCACCGCCGTGCGTGAGTAATCCCATCATAGGCTTGCTAGACGGTGATGGGTTGGATGATATTTACCATGTAATCGAATTAGTTTTGTTAGGGTTTGATCCCTAGTATCCATTATCTTCTAAGATCGATGTTGCTATGACTTTGCCATGCTTAATGCTTGTCACTAGGTCCTGAGTGCCATACTTTCAGATCTGAACCTATTACGTTTTCATGAATATATGTGAGTTCTTGATCCTATCTTGCAAGTCAATAGTCACCTACTACGTGTTATGATCCGGCAAACCCCGGAGTGACAATAGTCGGGACACTTCCCGGTGATGACCGTAGTTTGAGGAGTTCATGTATGCACTAAGTGCTAATGTTTGGTCCGGTACTATATTAAAAGAAGGCCTTAATATCCCTTAATTTCCAATAGGACCCCGCTACCACGGGAGGGTAGGAAAAAAGATGCCATGCAAGTTCTTTTCCATAAGCACGTATGACTATATTTGGAATACATGCCTACATTACATTGATGATCTGGAGCTAGTTCTGTGTCACCCTATGTTATAACTGTTGCATGATGAATTACATCCGACATAATTGTCTATCATTGATCCATTGCCTATGAGCTTTTCACATATTGATCTTTGCTTAGTTCCTTTTTCGTTGCCACTGTTACGATTGCTACAAAACCACTATTGTTACTTTTGCCACCATTACCGTTATTTCTATACTACTTTGCTACTAAACACTTTGCTGCAGATATTAAGTCTTTCAGGTGTGGTTGAATTGACAACTCAGCTGCTAATAATTGAGAATATTCTTTGGCTCCCTCGAATCAATAAATTTGGGTTGAATACTCTACCCTCGAAAACTATTGCGATCCCCTATACTTGTGGGTTATCAGGTGGCAGTGGGCACCCCAAAGCTCGACAGTTGTTCTCTTAGCCGTGTGCGGTGCCCCCCTCCACAGTTTAACACCTCGGTCATATCGGCATAGTGCTTAAGCGAAGCCCTGCGCCGGCAACATCATCAACACCGTTGCCACGCTGTCGTGCTGACGGAACTCTCCCTCGTCCTCAACTGGATCTAGAGCTCGTGGGATGTCATCATGCTAAACATGTGCAGCCACGGAGGTGCTGTACGTTCGGTACTTGGATCGGTTGGATCGTGAAGATGTTCGACTACATCAACCGCGTTACTAAATGCTTCCGCTTTCGGTCTACGAGGGTATGTGGACACACTCTCATGTCTCATTGCTATGCACCTTCTAGATAGATCTTGCATGATCGTAGGAATTTTTTTGAATTACTGCGTTTCCCAACAGTGGTATCAGAGCCAGGTCTATGCGTAGAATTTTTATGCACAAGTAGAACATAAAGAGTTGTGGACGATAATAGTCATACTGCTTACCACCAACGTCTTACTCTGATCAGCGGTATTGTTGGATGAAGCAGCCCGGACTGACATTACATGACCGTGTACATGAGACTGGTTCTACCGACGTGCTTTTGCACATAGGTGGCTGGCGGGTGTTTGTTTCTCCAACTTTAGTTGAATCGAGTTTGACTACGGCCGGTCCTTGTTGAAGGTTAAAACAGCAAATTTGACAAAAAAACATTGTGGTTTTGATGCGTAGGTAAGAACGGTTCTTGCTAGAAGCTTGTAGCAGCCACGCAAAACTTGCAACAACAAAGTAGAGGACGTCTAACTTGTTTTTACAAGGCTTGTTGTGATGTGATATAAATTGTTGTATGAGATGATCATGTTTTGTAACAGAGTTATCAGCAACTGGCAGGAGCCATATGGTTGTCGCTTTATTATATGAAATGCAATCGCCATGTAATTGCTTTACTTTATCACTAAGTGGTAGCGATAGTCGTAGTAGCAATAGTTGGCGAGATGACAATGATGCTACGATGGAGATCAAGGTGTCAAGCCGTTGACGATGGAGATCATGACGATGCTTCGGTGATGAGATCATGAGCACAAGATGATTATGGCCATATCATGTCACATATTTTGATTGCATGTGATGTTTATCTTCTATGCATCTTATTTGCTTAGTAGGCGGTAGCATTATAAGATGATCCTTCACTAAATTTCAAGGTATAAGTGTTCTCCCTGAGTATGCACTATAGCTCGTCGTGCCGAGACACCACGTGATGATCGGGTGTGATAAGCTCTATGTTCACATACAACGGGTGCAAGCCAGTTTTGCACGTGCAAAATACTCGGGTTAAACTTGACAAGTCTAGCATATGCAGATATGGCCTTGGAACACTGAGACCGAAAGGTCGAACGTGAATCATATAGTAGATATGATCAACATAGTGATGTTCACCATTGAAAACTACTCCATCTCACATGATGATCGGACATGGTTTAGTTGATTTGGATCACGTGATCATTTAGATGACTAGAGGGATGTCTATCTAAGTGGGAGTTCTTAAGTAATATGATTAATTGAACTTTATTTTATAATGAACTTAGTCATGATAGTTTTTGCATGTCTATGTTGTCGTAGATCAATGGCTCATGCTACCGTTCCCTTGAATTGTAATGCGTTCGTAGAGAAAGCTAAGTTGAAAGATGATGGTAGCAATTACACGGATTGGGTCCGTAACTTGAGGATTATCCTCATTGATGCACAGAAGAATTACGTCCTAGAAGCACCGCTAGGTGTACCACCTGCGCCAGCAACTGTAGACATTGTGAATGCCTGGCAGATGCGTGTTGATGACTACTCGATAGTTTAGTGTGCCATGCTTTACGACTTAGAATCGGGACTTCAAAGACGTTTTGAATGTCATGGAGCATATGAGATGTTCCAAAAGTTGAAGTTAACATTTCAAGCAAATGCCCGAGTTGAGAGATATGAAGTCTCCAACAAGTTCTATAGCTGCAAAATGGAGGAGAATAGTTCTATCAGTGAACACATACTCAGAATGTTTGGGTACCATAACCACTTGACTCGGCTGGGAGTTAATCTTCCTGATGATAGTGTCATTGGCAGAGTTCTTCAATCACTGCCACCAAGCTATAAAGGCTTCGTGATGAACTATAATATACAAGGGATGACGAAAACGATTCCCGAGCTCTTCACAATGCTAAAGGCTACGGAGGTAGAAATCAAGGAGGAGCATCAAGTGTTGATGGTCAACAAGACCACTAGTTTCAAGAAAAAAGGGCAAAGGGAAGAAGGGGAACTTCGAGAAGAATAGCAAGCAAGTTGCTACTCCCGGTAAGAAGCCCAAGTCTGGACCTAAGCCTGAAACTGAGTGCTTCTACTGCAAAGGGACTGGTCACTGGAAGCAGAACTGCCCCAAGTATTTGGCGGATAAGAAGGATGGCAAAGTGAAAGGTATATTTGATATACATGTTATTTATGTGTACCTTACTAATGCTCGTAGTAGCGCCTGGGTATTTGATACTGGTCTTGTTGCTCATATTGCAACTCGAAGCAGGGGCTACGGATTAAATAGAGATTGGCTAAGGACGAGGTGACGATGTGCGCCGGAAATGGTTCCAAGGTTGATGTAATCGCCGTCGGCACACTACCTCTACATCTACCTTCGGGATTAGTTTTAGACCTGAATAATTGTTATTTGGTGCCAGCGTTGAGCATGAACATTATATCTGGTTCTTGTTTGATGCGAGTCGGTTATTCATTTAAATCAAAGAATAATGGTTGTTCTATTTATATGAGTAATATCTTTTATGGTCATGCACCCTTGTTGAGTGATCTATTTTTATTGAATCTCGATCGTGGAGATACACATGTTCATAATATTGAAGCCAAATGCAAAGTTGATAATGATAGTGTAACTTATTTGTGGCACTGCCGTTTAGGTCATATTGGTGTAAAGCACATGAAGAAACTCCATGCTGATGGGCTTTTGGAATCACTTGATTATGAATCACTTGGTGCTTGCGAACCGTGCCTCATGGGCAAGATGACTAAAACTCTGTTCTCCGAAACAATGGAACGAGCTACTGACTTATTGGAAATAATGCATAGTGATGTATGCGGTCTAATGAGTGTTGAGGCTCGTGGCGGGTATCGTTATTTCCTTACCTTCACAGATGATTTGAGCAGATATGGGTATATCTACTTAATGAAGCATAAGTCTGAAACATTTGAAAAGTTCAAAGAATTTTAGAGTGAAGTGGAAAATCATCGTAACAAGAAAATAAAGTTTCTACAATCTAATCGTGGAGGCGAATATTTGAGTTACGAGTTTGGTCTTTATTTGAAACAATGTGGAATAGTTTCGCAACTCACGCCACCTGGAACACCACAACGTAATGGTGTGTTCGAACGTCGTAACTGTACTTTATTGGATATGGTGCGATCTATGATGTCTCTTACTGATTTACCTCTATCGTTTTGGGGTTATGCTTTAGAGACGGCTGCATTAACTTCAAATAGGGCACCATCAAAATCCGTTGAGACGACGCCTTATGAATTGTGGTTTGGTAAGAAACCAAAGTTGTCGTTTCTTAAAGTTTGGGCTGCAATGCTTATGTGAAAAAGCTTCAACCTGATAAGCTCGAACCCAAATCGGAGAAATGCGTCTTCATAGGATACCCAAAGGAAACTGTTGGGTACACCTTCTATCACAGATCCAAAGGCAAAATATTCGTTGCTAAGAATGGATCCTTTCTAGAGAAGGAGTTTCTCTCAAAAGAAGTGAGTGGGAGGAAAGTAGAACTTGATGAGGTAATTGTACCTTCTCCCGAATTGGAAAGTAGTTCATCACAGAAATCAGTTCTAGTGATTCCTACACCAATTAGTGAGGAAGCTAAAGATGATGATCATGAAACTTCAGATCAAGTTACTACCAAACCTCATAGGTCTTCCAGAGTATGGTCCGCACCAGAGTGGTACGGTAATCCTGTTCTGAGAGTCATGTTACTAGACAATGATGAACCTACGAACTATGAGGATGCGATGATGAACCCAGATTCCGCGAAATGGCTTGAGGCCATGAAATCTGAGATGGGATTCATGTATGAGAACAAAGTATGGACTTTGGTGGATTTTCCCGATGATCGGCAAGCCATAGAAAATAAATGGATCTTCAAGAAGAAGACCGACGCTGACGGTAATGTTACTTTTTACAAAGCTCGACTTGTTGTGAAAGGTTTTTGACAAGTTCAAGGAGTTGACTACGATGAGACTTTCTCACTCGCAGTGATGCTCAAGTCTGTCCGAATCATGTTAGCAATTGCCGCATTTTATGATTATGAAATTTGGCAGATGGATGTCGAAACTGAATTCCTTGATGGATTTCTTGAGGAAGAGTTGTATATGATGCAACCAGAAGGTTTTGTCGATCCAAAGGGTGCTAACAAAGTGTGCAAGCTCCAGCGATCCATTTATGGACTGGTGCAAGCCTCTTGGAGTTGGAATAAACGCTTTGATAGTGTGATCAAAGCATATGGTTTTATACAGACTTTTGGAGAAATCTGTATTTACAAGAAAGTGAGTGGGAGCTCTGTAGCATTTCTAATATTATATGTGGATGATGTATTGTTGATTGGAAATGATACATAATTTCTGGATATCATAGAAGGATACTTGAATAAGAGTTTTTCAATGAAACACCTCGGTGAAGCTGCTTACATATTGGGCATCAAGATCTATAGAGATAGATCAAGACACTTAATTGGACTTCCACAAAGCACATGCCTTGATAAAGTTTTGAAAAAGTTCAAAATGGATCAGTCAAAGAAAGGGTTCTTGCCTATGTTACAAGGTGTAAAGCTGAGTTAGACTCAATGCCCGACCACTGTAGAAGATAGAGAGAAAATGAAAGTCATTCCCTATGCTTCGGCCATAGGTTCTATCATGTATGCAATGCTGTGTACCAGACCTGATGTGTGCCTTGCTATAAGTATAGCAGGGAGGTACTAAAGTAATCCGGGAGTGGAGCACTGGAAAACGGTCAAGAACATCCTGAAATACCTGAAAAGGACTAAGGATATGTTTCTCGTTTATGGAGGTGAGAAAGAGCTCATCGTAAATTGTCACGTCGATGCAAGCTTTGACACTGATCCGGATGACTCTAAGTCGCAATCCGGGTATGTATTTATATTGAATGGTGGAGCTGTCAGTTGGTGCAGTTCCAAGCAGAGCGTCGTGGCGGGATCTACGTGTGAAGCGGAGTACATAGCTGTTTCGGAAGCAGCAAATGAAGGAGTCTGGATGAAGGAGTTCATATCCGATCTAGGTGTTATATATACCTAGTGCATCGGGTCCAATGAAAATATTTTGTGACAATACTGGTGCGATTTCCTTGGCAAAGGAATCTAGATTTCACAAGAGAACCAAACACATCAAGAGACGCTTCAATTCCATCCGACATCAAGTCGCGGAGGGAGACATAGAGATTTGCAAAATACATACGGATCTGAATGTTGCAGACCATTGACTAAGCCTCTTCCACGAGCAAACCATGATCAGCACCAAGATTCCATGGGTGTTAGAATCATTACCGTATAATCTAGATTATTGACTCTAGTGCAAGTGGGAGACTGAAGGAAATATGCCCTAGAGGCAATAATAAAGTTGTTATTTCCTTATATCATGATAAATGTTTATTATTCATGCTAGAATTGTATTAACCGGAAACTTAGCACATGTGTGAATACATAGACAAAACATAGTGTCCCTAATATGCCTCTACTTGACTAGCTCGTTAATCAAAGATGGTTATGTTTCCTAACCATAGACATGTGTTGTCATTTGATAAACGGGATCACATCATTAGGAGAATGATGTGATGGACAAGACCCATCCGTTAGCTTAGCATTATGATTGTTACAATTTCATTGCTACTGCTTTCTTCATGACTTATACATGTTCCTCATACTATGAGATTATGTAACTCCTGAATAGCGGAGGAACACCTTGTGTGCTATCAAATGTCACGACGTAACTGGGTGATTATAAAGATGCTCTAAAGGTGTCTCTGAAGGTGTTTGTTGGGTTGGCATAGATCGAGATTAGGATTTGTCACTCCGTGTATCAAAGAGGTATCTCTGGGCCCTCTCGGTAATGCTCATCACTATAAGCCTTGCAAGCAATGTGATTAATGAGTTATTTGCGGGATGAAGCATTACGAAATGAGTAAAGAGACTTGCCGGTAATGAGATTAAACTAGGTATGATGATACCGACGATCGAATCTTGGGCTAGTAACATACCGATGACAAAGGGAACAACGTATGTTGTTATGCGGTTTGACCAATAAAGATCTTTGTAGAATATGTAGGAGCCAATATGAGCATCCAAGTTCCACTATTGGTTATTGATCGGAGATGTGTCTCCATCATGTCTACATAGTTCTCGAACCCGTAGGGTCCGCACGCTTAAAGTTCGATGACAATTTGTATTATGAGTTATGTGTTTTTGATGACCGAAGTTTGTTCAGAGTCCCGGATGAGATCACGGACATGACAAGGAGTCTCGAAATGGTCAAGGCATAAAGATTTATATATTGGAAGGTTATGTTCGGACACCGGAAAGGTTTCAGAAAGGTTCGGACATTTTAGGGAGTACCGGGAGGTTACCGGAACCCCCCGGGGGATTAATGGGCCTTCATGGGACTTAGTGGAAGAGAGGAGGCAACGGCCAGGTAGAGCCCCCCCTAGCCCAAACCGAATTGGACTAGGGGAGCCCCCCCTTTCCTCTTTCTCCTCCACCTCTTTCCCTCTCTCTCCCTCTTGGAAAAGGAAGGGGACTCAAACTAGGATTGGGAATCCTAGTTGGACTCCCCCTATAGGCGCGCCCCTCCTAGGCAGCCGACCTCCTCCCTCCCTCCTTTATATACGGGGGCAGGGGGCACCCAATGCACAACAGTTGTTCTCTTAGCCGTGTGAGGTGCCCCCTCCACAGTTTAACACCTTGGTCATATCGTCGTAGTGCTTAAGCGAAGCCCTGCGCCGGCAACATCAGCAACACCGTCGCCATGCTGTCGTGCTGATGGAACTCTCCCTCATCCTCATCTGGATCAAGAGCTCAAGGGACGTCATCGTGTTGAACATGTGCTGAACACGGAGGTGCCGTACGTTCGATACTTGGATCAGTTGGGTCGTGAAGATGTTTGACTACATCTACCGCGTTACTAAACGCCTCCGCTTTCGGTCTATGAGGGTACATGGACACACTCTCCTGTCTCGTTGCTATGCATCTCCTAGATAGATCTTGCGTGATCGTAGGAATTTTTTTGGATTACTGCATTCCCCAACACATATGGCATCTGCCGTGAGATCACCACGACACAACCCGTGTGGGGGGTCCCAATCGGCAGCATAAAACAGGCTATGCAACAAGCTTTCATGGGCCATCATAGGAAGAAATGACAAACTTCCTTGAAAACCAACAAAGTAATGATTCCAAGACCTGCTTTCAATATTAGGCACAAGATAGCAAATGTAGATGACATATAATGCATTTTGATATATGAGGGGTTCAAACGGTGAGTTTTGAAAGAAAATAACATCACGGGCACTAACATCTACTAATTAGAATAGTACGGTGCATAATACCACTAATAAGATATGGTGGAACTAACATCTACTATTCAAAAGGAACTAAACATCTACTAATCAGAATAGTATGATATGGGAAAGTAACATCTACTAATCAGAATAGTATGATACAAAAATGAGAAATATTATGATATGGGGGAACTAAGATCAGTTCCCGCATCAGTGGCAGCTACAGGGAGAGGAGTGGCACCGCGTTGAACACGTCACAGATCCTACAAGAGGAGGGGCTACACGCACATGTCGTCCCGGATCCAGCGGCCTTATGGCCTCTATGGGCGGCCCTGCTGCTCGATCCACTAGCAAAACAACATGCGTGAGCTTGACTCTGCCCTGAGAGCCCTACGGGTCCTCACCGCTTCTCCACGCCATCGGTGGAACCACCGCTACTTAGCGTCGTTGGGGAAGTGGATCAGAAAATTGTGAGCCAGAGTTGGGAGGGATGGCGGGGGCTGGTGTGAGAAGGACGAAATGGAAGGCGCTTGAGAGTCCGGGAACGTTTATGTGGGGCCTCACATCGCTATAATTCAACGAGTGTATGGATAAAGAGATCAGTCGACTTGCAAACATCGTATAAAGGCTGACATGATGGTCCTGCCCGTCGCCCAAAGCCTTAATGCACCAGGGAGCTCCATTCCTCGGGAGCTTAGCATTTTAGGCGAAATGTACTACTTGCTAGAATTCATAATCCTTTGTTATTTTGAGTTCTTTGGAATGCTAAAAAGTAAAATAATGACAAATAAAAGTTACTAAGTAAAGTAAATAACAAGGAATTAAAATAATTAAATGCAGAACCTATGACTTATTGAAGAAACTCCCCGGCAATGACGCTAGAAAAACTCTGTTTCGTGATATCTCCGACCAGTATTTACTCGCTGGGCCCTAAAGCGCAAGGGTTTGTAGCAAGGAGCAAGTTTTCCCTCAATGGAGAACGAAGATATCAATTCGTGGAGTTCTTCTAACAGGCAAAGACCAACACATCCATACAACTAAGGCACTTCACTTGGTCTCCAACACTTCTAGTGAGGTTCTCAATCTCACTAGCTTTGTTGGCTACATGTATTAGGGCCCTCCTCATTCTTCTTAATGTGGCCTCTCTCCTTTATGGGAGAGGTATTTCCATTATGGTTTTTGTGGCTATGGGTGGAGGAGGCCGAGGCCAACCCCCTCGGTTGGATCTTGAACTCGGAGGAGCTATTTAAACCTTAATTAGTAGGTTTCTAAAATAAAAGTTTAGGTTTAACTAATAGGCTTCTAAAATAAAGTTTAGGTTAAAGTTTAGGTTAACCTAAACCTTATTTTAGAAGCCTACTAATTAAGATTTAAATAGTATGCTTATAAAATAAAACTTTAGGCTGGACTTTTAGAATAAGCTGGATATGGAGCAGCTTATTTCCACAACCCCAAATAAGGCAGAGAAGAACTGACCCTTGTAGGATGATAAAACAGAAGCAGAAGTCAAAGACAACCCAAGTACGGGAGGTTCACAAGAAATATGAAACCAAGTATATTCATGACCATCCCTCATGGACCAAAGCAATCCCCTTTTATGGACCAAGTACATTAGACATGGCTTTCTTTCTCCTTTTTGAGGGTCTTGACCTTACTTTTCTCTCCCACAAGAGTATTGGTGGTCATTTGTACATGACCAAGAGCCTATAAAAGGCACACCATGGATCACTTCTAAGTCATCTCTCGTTTGAGCAAAATGATACCACTAAAAGGCGTGGACTAGGCTTTTTTGAGGTGATTATTAGAAAAACAGACTAGGGTGAAGGTTTTCTTTGAGCATTGGACTTCCAGTTGAAAATGGACAGGGAAGAAGATTTTCTTCGAGTCTCAAACTTCCATCTGAACAATTTCATCTCTGATGCCCGACTCGAATGGGAAGGATCACCAAGGATGTCGTATCGACGGATCAGCCGCCGACACGATTCAGGGTTTGACAATATGTATCCAAGGCCATACCCACACAAACACATTGTTGTCTAGCTTTCGAGAGTATACATCGACCCGTTGCAAACTTCCCTCACACGGGATTGTGACGCTTGCTAGAATCGTAACACACCAACCGGATCAACAACGAGTATCCACTCCACGTTTTATGATCTTTTTTTACCACAACAACACATAACAAACATAAACTTCCCTCAATAATTTAAAATGTACAAATGCTTAAGTACCAATAAGCTTCCTTCTACAAACAAGAACAGACCAGGTAGTTCGACAAGAAACCCCCGCTACAAAAGGTACAAGAGAACACCCTCGCCGGGGTGGTGCAAACAAACGACACTCTGTTTCAGGTCTCCAGCACACGCATGTGCTGAATCGCCGAAACCAAAATAAATGTCCCAACCCACCTTCAGTGAACCCACTGAAACTGACCCGACGCCCTACAGAATTGTTCGAAACCATCAATCGACCTTACCTTTCAAACTTGTTCCATGATTCAGTGAACCACGACGCCGTGGAAACCATGACACATTCAGGCATCTGCGGTTTGGACCTCAAGCAACTGAATGACAGGTACAGGTTGGTCAGCCACGGACTGATCAGAAGCACTTCATGTGGACGATCGACGGGCCGGTTTCATCGTACTCCGCCTTGGAGATCCACATCTGTAACACAAATGAAGGCACGCCATTAATCTCGGAGAGTGAAACGAGCAATAACAGAGCATTAGTGAGCAAGTATGTACGAAAAAAATGGCTACCTGCTGGAAGGTACTGAGAGAGGCAAGAATGGAGCCGCCGATCCACACACTGTACTTCCTCTCCGGCGGGGCGACCACCTTCACCCTCATGCTGCTGGGCGCGAGTGCGGTGATCTCCTTGTTCATACGGTCGGCGATCCCAGGGAACATGGTGGAACCCCCACTGAGCACGACATTGCCGTACAGATCCTTCCTGATATCGACATCGCACTTCATGATGGAGTTGTACGTGGCCTCGTGGATGCCGGCGGCCTCCATGCCGATCATGGACGGCTGGAAGAGCACCTCGGGGCACCTGAACCGCTCCGCGCCGATGGTGATCACCTGGCCGTCCGGCAGCTCGTAGTTCTTCTCGACGGAGGAGCTGGTCCTGGCGGTCTCCAGCTCCTGCTCGTAGTCGAGGGCGACGTAGGCGAGCTTCTCCTTGATGTCCCTGACGATTTCCCGCTCGGCGGTGGTGGTGAAGGAGTAGCCCCTCTCCGTCATGATCTTCATGAGGCCGTCGGTGAGGTCGCGCCCGGCGAGGTCCAGCCGGATGATGGCGTGGGGGAGCGTGAAGCCCTCGTAGATGGGGACGGTGTGGCTGACGCCGTCGCCCGAGTCCATGACGATGCCGGTGGTCCGGCCGCTGGCGTAGAGGGAGAGCACGGCCTGGATGGCCACGTACATGGCGGGGCAGTTGAAGGTCTCGAACATGATCTGGGTCATCTTCTCCCGGTTGGCCTTGGGGTTCATGGGCGCCTCGGTGAGCAGCACCGGGTGCTCCTCGGGCGCCACCCGGAGCTCGTTGTAGAAGGTGTGGTGCCAGATCTTCTCCATGTCGTCCCAGTTGCCCACCACGCCGTGCTCGATGGGGTACTTGAGCGTCAGGATGCCTCGCTTGGACTGCGCCTCGTCGCCCACGTACGCGTCCTTCTGGCCCATGCCCACCATCACCCCCGTGTGCCGCGGCCTGCCCACGATGCTGGGGAACACGGCCCTCGGCGCATCGTCGCCGGCGAACCCCGCCTGTGGTTTGCAACGGAAGGATGGATGGATGATCAGTTCGTGCGCTGAAATGTACTCTGCACTACAACATGCTAGTAACTGAATTTGGGATTGACACCATGACAGGGTAACTGACCTTGACCATTCCGGTGCCATTGTCACACACAATGGGCTGGACATCCTCTTCAGCCATTTCTCAAGCGGTTTTCTGCGACAGAAGAATTTTAGTTTTCAGTCTGCTTCTTCAAATTTCGATAATAAAAGATCAGGGCATGGTCTTGAGCATCACAACAATATTCGCTCACATATGTACAGATGGATATACAAGACAAACGCGTGATAACAAACGGATATTTTGCCGGTCATCACGCAAGATTTCTCCAGGTATTGTATGGAATGATTAGCGCGGGATTTGATTCTTGATTAGCTACTACGTATATATCACGGTAAAAGTACCATACATATCTCACGAGATTGATCCGATCTTTCGCAAATCACGTGTTATTAGGAAGATTCTACCAGTTCACGATTCACTAGTCACCCCGAACCCGAAGCGGTCAACAGAGAAGATACCGCAGCCCGTGGTCAGCGGTCACGAGATAAGATCCTACGGAATCAACGGCACCATACCAAAATCCGATGATCGAACACCATCGACGGTAGCACGAACTCGCTAAGGATCGCACCGCACCGTACCAACCACCCGAACCACCCTGCCAGCGCAGAATCCACCGGAAAAACCACGAGCCGACACCTCGCTTGGCGATCTACCGAAACAACCTAGCAGAACCCGTTGCTCTACGGATCAAATCGATTCAGAAAGGAGGAGGAAGAGGAAAGCATACCTCGGGCGGGCGCGTTGACGGATTGGGGGGTGGTTCGTGGGAGCTCGGAGTGACGCGAGCGGCGTGAGAGCGAGGCGGGGGCAAATGGGAGAGGAGACGAAGCAACACGAAAGGTGGAGGGGAGCAGTTTTATATGCTCTGCGGGCCGCCCGCCTGCTCCGCTTGGACTGGCTCTCGGTAGCTCGGGTGTCCGCTGCGTTCTTGGCCGCGCTTGACGCCACCATCCATGTCACGGCACGGCACGAGCATTGAAGGGGAACGACGACCGGGACAACATCGTGCTCCTGGCCGACCTGGTCCGGGTCAGTGGGGAAACGCAGTGTGCGTCCGATGGTGTCTCACTGCGCGGGCGGCTGCAGCGCGGAACTTTCGGTGTGTGATCCGGTACGTCCACGTCGGATGTCGTGACTGGTGGGGACGCCGGCGGCTGACGTGGCCTTTGTACTTGCGTGCAGTGGAGCCTAACCTTTTTTTTTCTGTTATATTATAAGGGCATTTCCAACGTCCGTAAATTTCCTCTTGTGTCCGTCCGCGGAGTGTCTACCCGCGGACACAGATGCCAGAGGACGCCATCCATACATCGAGCCTTCCTCAATTTTTTTTGAGCCGCACGTATCAAATAGCCGCATACAAAGGGTATAAACGTTCAAATAGCTGCATGCAGCAGTAGTTCAAATTTGAAAAAGTTTAAATATTACATCCCAACATTATTTCCCCTTTAACCGCCCACTGATACTCAATCAGATCTTCCTTCAGTTGCTCACGAGTTGGTCGATGCCGAAATTGTTGATGCATTTGAATAAACTCTTCAAATATGGTTGGACTCTGGTCTGGAAGTTGGATAGGATCACCCATGTTCTCAAGTTCTAGAGCTGCGGCAACATCGTCACCCTCATCCTCGACGATCATGTTGTCCATGATCACACAACATGTCATCACGGCTCACAAGGTCTCCGAATCACATTGTCTAGTAGGGCCACGAACAACTGCAAAACAGGCCAGCAGAACTCCAAATGCCCTCTCGACATCCTTTCTACCTGCTTCTTATCTTTGGGCAAAGTGAGCCTTTCTCTGGCCAATTGGGTTAGAGACGGTGCTGTCAAAGGTAGCCCATGGAGGATAGGTACCGTCAATCAGATAGTAGCCCATATTGTACTCATGTCTATTGACAGTATAGTGGCAAGGAGGAGCTTTTTCTTCAGTCGGCCTCGCAAACAACGATGATCACTGCAGCACATTGATGTCCTTATGAGACCCTGGCATGCTGATAACCCACAAGTATAGGGGATCGTTTGTAGCCTTTTTCGATAAATAAGAGTGTCAAACCCAACGAGAAGCTAAAGGGAGAACAAATATTCCCTCAAGTTCTATCGACCACCGATACAACTCTACGCACACTAAATGTTTGCTTTACCTAGAACAAGAATAAAACTAGGAGTACTTTGCAAGAATAAAACTACGAATAAATTGCAAGATAATAAAAGTAGATAGCTTTTGTCACACAAGAAAGTCATTTGTCCCTGGGTGATCCATAACTAGACCGGTGAACATTATTGTAATTTTAAATGAGGGAGAGACATGAGCTAACATACTTTCCGTACTTGGATCATATGCACTTATGATTGGAACTCTAGCAAGCATCCGCAACTACCAAAGAACATTGTCGGTTTCTGGGAACGGGGGTCCCCAGACTTGCCTGCCTGCGGCCTGCAGCGTGGCTCAATCGGTGGCCCAGTACAGCCCGTCTTCATCAACCAAACACTCAAGACCCTCGCGAGGGGCCAAGCCTCGCGAGGAGGACGACACAAGGCCTCCTCAGGAGTGGCCTCGCCAGGCAGGCTCGCGAGGAGGCGGAGAGATCAAGGTAAGGGGTACCTCGCAAGGTGCCCAAGACGCAAGCCATGACGATCAAGACCAGGCGGGCGCCAACCCGCGCAGTGTCCTCGTTTCCTCTTTGGTGCAAAGGGAGCAAGCACAGGCGTGGAGTACCGAAGCATCAGGCAAAGGTTTCCTTATCGGTGCAACGAGACCAAGACCAGCAGAGAGGCAGGACGGAGGTCACCGTGGAGCCCAAGACGGCGTCATCACCAGCACCTTCGGCAGGCGAAGACCACATTTTGTCAGGATAGCTTGTACTAGCTGTCCCCTTTCGAAATGGCCGTTGTTGGATCCCTTACCGCTCAATATTTGGGAAGAGGATCGGGGCCTCTATAAATAGGGCTAGCCACCACAATAGACGGCATCTCATCCAAAGGCAACGGAGACGGATCGATTCCTCCTCAAGCACACCACCAAACACAAGAACACCTCGACCTCGCGAGGCTGTTCTTCCCTTGTACTGTTCATCATCAGCCCAAGAGGCAATCCACCACACCACACACTGGATTAGGGTATTACACCACAACGGTGGCCCGAACCAGTATAAACCTTTGTCTCTTGTGTTGTTCATCGATCTAGCTTAGTAACCGCGGCGAGGCTGAGGGCGTGTTTCGGTAGGGAGAAGATCTTCGTGCGCACCCTAGTGTTCGAACCTTAAGGGTTTTGCCGGAACCCGATATCCGACATTTGGCGCGCCAGGCAGGGGTGCGCCGGAGCTCTTCCTTCCGTCGACCCGCTCTCCACCAACACCGCGCTTCGTCCTCATGGAGGACAATGCGCCTCCGGCTCCGGCGGCCGACGCCAGCGCTGGGGCCAGGGGGCTCCGAGCCTTGGCCCCCGCCTTGTGACAGGTGCAGTGGCCGCACAAGTTCAAGCCAGAGATGCCGCTGCGCTACGACGACACGACAGACCCGTTGGCTTTCCTGCTGGCGTACGAGAGGCCGTCCTCAAGACCGGAGGCGACAACAAGGTCATGGCCAACAAGTTTCCCATGGCCCTCACCGGCGTCCCGCACGTTTGGCTGCTCAACCTGCCGACATCTTATGTGGCCTCCTGGGAGGACCTGTACGACCTCTTCCTCACCCACTACACGGCGCCGGCACCCCCGGTCGTCGCAGCTCTCCTGGGCGGCTCGCAGGCGCAACCCTTAGACCACCACGCCAAGCTGTTCTTTCGCCAGATCGGCGCCGCCCTCGCACACCAAGGGGCTCCTCCGGGTTGGGCTGCACCCAAGGATGAACTGACCTTCAACTCGGACGATCACCCCGTCAACACCGCCTGCTCGGGTGCGCTCCCGATGCTCTGCACGCCCACCATCTACCGGGTGGCCGTCACTAAAACCCACATTGACGGCGGCACCGGTCTCAATGTGCTCTCGGTGGAGGCCTTCAGCCTCCTCCATGTACCGCTAGAATGGCTCTGACCCAGCAAGCCCTTCTCGGGCGTCAGAGGCGGTTCCTCCAGCTCCCTGGGGCAGATCCGCCTTCCTATGACCTTCGGCACCCACGACAACTTTTGCACCGAGCTCACCGACTTCGACATCGCCCACATCGGCCTCCTGTACAATGCCATCCTCGGATATCCTGCCTTGGCTCAGTTCATGGCAGCGACCCATCCGGCCTACAACCTCATGAAGATGCCCGGGAGCAGCGGTGTCCTCACCGTAGCTGGAGACACCAAGGAGGCTCTACTGGCGCTTGAGCTGGACCTCAAGGCTACCGTGGCTGCGCAGCCTGCCGGAGCGGACGCCACCAAGGCCAAGGAAGCTGTACCAACCAAAAAGAAGCAGTTGTTCACTCAGGCCAAGGCGGAGACCAAGCAGGTGCCAGTTGAGGAGGACGGGTCCTCAGGAGCCACCTTCACCATAGGCGCCAACCTCGACCCCGACCAAGACGAGGCGCTGGTGAAGTTCATGCGCTCGAACAAGGAGGTGTTCACGTGGGAACCCAAGCAGCTAGCGGGGGTCCCAAGGGAGGTGATTGAGCATCACCTGAACGTATGCCCCAATGTACGCCCCGTGAAGCAGAAAGCAAGGCGGCAGTCCACCGAGAAACAGGCCTTCATCATCCAAGAAACCCGCAAGCTGGAGGCAGCAGGTGTTATTCGCGAGGTTCGCTACCCCGAATGGCTGGCAAACCCGGTTGTCGTGCCAAAAAAGGAAGGAAAAGAGCGCATGTGTGTCGACTTCACCAACCTCAACAAGGCCTGCCCTCAAGATCCATTCCCGCTCCCCTGCATTGACCAAATTGTCGACTCCACCACCGAGTGCGACCTGCTGTGTTTCCTGGATGTGTTCTTGGATTATCACCAAATCAAGATGGCGGTGGAAGTCGTAGAGAAGACAACCTTCCTGACCCTGTGTGGGGTGTACTGCTACACCTGCATGCCGTTTGGGTTGTGCAATGCGGGCGCAACCTTCCAGCGGCTGATGCATATTGCCTTAGGTCGGCAGCTCGGGAGAAACGCCAAGGCTTATGTCAACGACATTGTGATGAAATCTCGAGAGGCGAAGACCTTGATCCAGGATCTGGAGGAGACCTTCGCGAGCCTCCGCCAGGTGGACCTGTGGCTCAACCCAGAGAAGTGCATGTTTGGCGTCCCTTCTGGCAAGTTACCAGGCTTCCTCGTATCCCACAGGGGGATCGAGGCCAACCCGGATAAGGTCAAGGCAACCGAGGACATGAGTCCACCGCAAACTCTCTGAGAAATGCAGAAGCTCGCCGGTCGCATAACTACTCTAGGTTGCTTCATCTCCAAGCTGGGGGAGCGCGCCCTGCCGTTCTTTAAGCTGATGAAGAAGAAGGGCCCATTTGAGTGGACACAGGAGGCCGACCAAGCGTTTCAAGACCTTAAGAAATATCTGACCAGTCCTTCGGTGATGGTGGCACTGTGCCCTCTCGAGTCCCTGGTACTCTACCTCGCCGCCACTCTCTACTCCGCCAGCGCAACCCTGGTGGTAGTTCAGGAGGAGCGCCAGGCCAAGGCCGTGTCACGCCCAGCCACGGCCTCAGCCGTGGCGGCACAAGACTAGGAAGGCCCCGCGAGGACCACGACCTCGACGGATGAAGACCAGCCTCAGCAGGAAGACGCCCCCAGGGCTGAAGACGCCGCACCAAGCAACCAAACGCGGGGGGCTCCATCGTCTCAGGGGCACCTCAACCTCCGGAGGACACGGGCTCCATCAGCACACCCACCCTCGTCGAGCATCCGGTGTACTTCGTCAGCACGGTGTTGCGGGATGCAAGGGCACGATACCCCATGCCTTAGAAGCTTTTACTCGCGCTCTTGGTGGCCTCGCGTAAGCTGCGACACTACTTTCAAGGTCACCCCATGAATGTCATCTCAGCATACCCATTGGAAAGGGTACTCAGGAGCCCCAACTCCGCTGGAAGGGTCGCCGAATGGAACATCGAGCTGCAAGCGTTTCAGTTGGAGTTCAGCACAACCAAGGTCGTCAAGGGAGCCGCACTTGCAGATTTTGTGGCAGAATGGACAGAGGTGCCAGGGCTCGAAGCAGGCGAGGATCGATCTCTCTCCCCAGGAAGCGAGGCACCATGTTGCTGGGTCATGTACTTCGATGGAGCATTCTCATGGCAGGGCGCGGGGGCTAGCGCAATGCTCATATCCCCCACTCAGGACAAGCTCTATTACACAGTGCAGCTCTGTTTTCAGCAGGGCGAGAAGGTCTCCAACAACATAGCAGAATATGAGGGCCTCATAGCAGGACTGAAGGCTGCAGCTACACTAGGGGTGAAGCGCCTCATCATCAAGGGCAATTAACAACTCCTTGTCAACTTCTCCAACAAGGTGTGCGAGTCGAAGGATGAGCACATGTAAGCGTATCTCGGGGAAGTGCGTAGGATGGAAAAGCAGTTTTGGGGGCTGGAGTTGCAGCACGTGCCCCGCGGCACCAACCAAGAAGCTGATGACATTGTCAGGAGGGCATCCAAACGGCTGCCTCAAGAGCCTGGCATTTTCGAGGAACGACTCTTCAAGCCATCAGCGGCACCGTCACTTTCAAACACAACACAGCCTCAGGAAGAACTCCCTTAGCCACCTGCCACAAGAGCCCCAACATGCGGCCCGACCTCGGGAGCACGCCTACTCTTGGCGATGGAGCCTCAGGAGGGATGCTGGACCACATAATTCAAGGACTACCTAATGCAAGGGACGCTGCCAGAGAAGGAGGAGGACGCGGAGCACGTGGCCCGGCAGGCCACGACCTACTGCATCCAAGATGGTGAGTTATATCGGAGGCGGCCAAATGACATTTCCCTACGTTGCATCTCCAGGGAGCAGGGGAAGGAGCTGCTGGCCGACATACATGGTGGAGATTGCGGGCACCACTCATCATCACGGACCCTCATCGGTAAGGCGTTTCACAGCGGGTTCTACTGGCCTACTGCGCTCAATGATGCGACCGAGCTGGTGAAGTCATGTGAGGCCTGCCAATTCCATGCCAAGCAGATTCATCAGCCAGCTCAGGGCCTGCAGACCATCCCACTCTCATGGCCGTTATGGTTTTGGGGCTGGATATCTTGGGCCCCTTCCCTCGAGCGCCCGGGGGCTACCGCTACCTCTACGTCGCCATCGACAAGTTCACCAAGTGGGCGGAGGTGGAAGCTGTCCGCACCATCCCAGCCGGGTCCGCGGTCAAGTTCATCAAGGGCCTCATGAGCCGGTTTGGGGTCCCTAACTGCATCATCACCAACAACGGTTCACAGTTCACCAGCAATCTCTTCAAAACATATTGTGCTAACCTTGGAACGCAGATCTGCTATGCTTCGGTGGTGCACCCCCGGAGCAATGGCCAGGCTGAACGCGCCAACGCGGAGGTCCTGAGAGGCCTCAAGACAAGAACCTTCAAGACGAAGTTGGAGGCTTGCGGCAGGGGCTTGTACGACGAGCTCCAGTCCGTACTATGGTCCATCCGCACCAACGCCACCAAACCAACGGGTGAGACCCCATTCTTCCCCGTCTACGGAGTAGAGGCGGTTCTCCCTCACGAGGTCAGGCATCGCTCCGCGCGGGTCCTGGCGTTTGATGAGGCGCAGCAGGACGCCATGCGGGGGATGGACCTCGTGCTGGGGGAGGAACGCCGCCATGAAGCTATGCTACAGGGAGCAAGATACCAACAGGCGCTGCGGCGGTATCACTGTTGCAATATCGGCCCCAGAACTCTCAAGGTAGGTGACCTCGTACTCAGGCGGGTGCTCTCCAGGGAAGGGCTGCATAAGCTTTCACCCATGTGGGAGGGCCCGTTCAAGGTTGTCCATGTCTCTAGGCCTGGCGCCGCGCGCCTGGAGACTCAGGATGGGGTGCCCATCCCGAACGCCTGGAACATTCAACACCCCCGGAAGTTCTACCCCTGAAGAAAGGCCCAGTGCCTGTGAAGCTCGCCGCCAGAAGAAAGGCCTGGTGCCTGTGAAGCTCGCCGCCAGAAGAAAGGCCCGGTGCGTGTGAAGCTCGCCCAGTGCCTGTGAAGCTTACCGCCAGAAGAAAGGCCCGGTGCCTGTGAAGAAGGGCCTGGTGTGTGTGAAGCTCGCCGCCCGAAGAAAGGCCCGGTGCCTGTGAAGAAGGCCCAGTGCCTGTGAAGCTCGCCACCTGAAGAAAGGCCTGGTGCCTTTGAAGAAGGCCCATTGCCTGTGAAGCTCGCCGCCCGTGACACTCTCACGTAATAATGAGTTGGGGCTGTACACGCCCCAGAGTCTCCGGAGTGCCGCCCTTGGGCCTCGGGGGCTCCTCCCCACGCCCAGTGGCAGCACTTAGCTCCGCGCTGGTGAGAAGACATCGAAGACTAGAGTAGGTGCTGGACACGGCTTTTCATTTTCTTTCTGTAGTTGGCTCACTTTTCTTTGTTGAACTTTGAGGGAAGTTGCTTCTGATGTTGTTTGCCGGCTCTGCTCGTCATCTTCTACCCCTTTTTTCTGTTTCCAACCCTTTTGTCTGGTTCATTCTCTCTCTCTCTCGCAAATCTCGCGAGGGGGCTGCGCGGGTGCCCTCGTGAGCCTTTTCTCTCCTGATTTTCACGAGGCTCTCTCGTTCGATTTTGCAGCGGGAGCACCCCTCCTAGTCTGTGCCCCTCGGGCATCGTGACACAAAGCGCTGGGCCATGGCAAGCAACCCTCGTGACCAAGGTTTGGAAATGATCCTCCCAACGAATTTTTTGCAGCTCTTAAGGCGCCCTGCGAGGCCTGAAGCAGACACGTCACGAGGCGGAGACTACTTCAAGAATCCCAAGCTAAGTTGTTCCTACACGCAGACGCATAATGACAACACCATAACACAACATAGGAATGATAAATGCAGTACGGGAATTAGGGAATCATAGTCTGTTGCACGCCCCCACGGGGCCCCATGCTTCTCTCTCTCTCGATGCAGGAAAAGAAGGAAACCAAAACAAAAGCGGCGCACGCCTGGCAGTAGCTTGTGAGGGAGGATCCGCGACGTCCTCCTGAGCTCAGTCAGACTCCTCCTCGCGCTTCACGGGAGCGCGACGATGGGATGACCCGCTACCGCCCTTGAAGCGGGCACGACAGCGTGGTGGTTGATCGCGGCCACCGCTAGAGGAGCTGTCACCGGAGTAGGAGCCGCTGAAGCTCGACGAGCTACGGTCGCTGCCGCGAGTGGGTTCGCCTTTGCCCTCGTAACGGCCGTCGCAAAGGCCGAGTGATACGTCTCCGTCGTATCTATAATTTTTGATTGTTCCATGTCAATATTCTTCAACTTTCATATATTTTTGGCAACTTTTTATACTATTTTAGGGACTAACATATTGATCCAATGCCCAGTGCCAGTTCCTATTTGTTGCATGTTTTATGTTTCGCGGAAAACCAATATCAAACGGAATCCAAACGGGATAAAAACGGACGGAGAATTATTTTGGAATATTTGTGATTTTTGGGAGGAAGAATAAATGCGAAACGGTGCCTGAGGTGGCCACAAGAGTGCCCCACGCCACCCCTCCAGGGGGGCGCCCCCTATCTCATGGGCCACCCATAAGGCGTTTGATGCCCTTCTTTGGCCGCAAGAAAGCTAATTTTTGGAAAACGATCTGGGCGAAGGTTTCAGTCCAATCGGAGTTACGGATCTCGAGATATAAAGGAAAGGGTGCTAGGACAGAATCAGAAAACGCAGAAACAGAGAGATAGATCCAATCTCGGAGGGGCTCTCGCCCCTCCCAAGCCATGGGAGCCAAGGACCAGAGGGGAAACCCTTCTCCCATCTAGGGAGGAGGTCAAGGAAGAAGAAGAAGAAGGGGCCCTCTCTCCCCTTTCTTCCGGTTGCACCGGAGCGCTACCGGGGGCCATCATCATCACCGTGATCTTCACCAGCACCGCCGTCATCTTCACCAACATCTCCATCACCTTCCCCCTTCTATATCTAGCGGTCCACTCTCCCGCAACCCGCTGTACCCTCTACTTGAACATGGTGCTTTATGCTTCATATTATTATCCAATGATGTGTTGCCATCCTATGATTTCTGAGTAGATTTCCGTTGTCCTATCGGTGATTGATGAATTGCTATGATTGGTTTGAGTTGCATGTTTTATTATTGGTGCTGTCCTATGGTGCCCTCCGTGTTGCGCAAGCATGAGGGATTACCTCTGTAGGGTGTTGCAATGCGTTCATGATTTGCATATAGTGGGTTGCGTGAGTGACTGAAACACAAACCTGAGTAAGTAGGTTGTTGCGTATGGGATAAAGAGGACTTGATACTTTAATGCTATGGTTGGGTTTTACCTTAATGAATCTTTAGTAGTTGCGGATGCTTGCTAGAGTTCCAATCATAAGTGCATATGATCCAAGTAGAGAAAGTATGTTAGCTTACGCCTCTCCCTCAAATAGAATTGCAATAGTGATTACTGGTCTAGTAACATAGTCAATTGCTTAGGGACAATTTCACAACTCCTACCACCACTTTTCCACACTCGCTATATTTACTTTCTTGCATCTTTATCTAAACAGCCCCTACTTTTTATTTACGTGTTCTTTATTATCTTGCAAACCTTTCCTATCACTGCTACAAAGTACTTCTAGTTTCATACTTGTTCTAGGTAAAGCGAATGTCAAGCGTGCGTTGTATCGGTGGTCGATAGAACTTGAGAGAATATTTATTCTACCTTTAGCTCCTCGTTGGGTTCGACACTCTTATTTATTGAAAACTGTTGCGATCCCCTACACTTGTGGGTTATCAAGACCTTTTTCTGGCGCCGTTGCCGGGGAGTCATAGCATGGGGTGAATATTCTCGTGTGTGCTTGTTTGCTTTATCACTAAGTAATTTTTATTTGCTGTTCTTAGTTGTTTTCTATCTTTAGTTATGGGTAGGAAACGAAAAATACCAAAAAAATTTAGTTGTACCTACTGCACCAATGGTTGAAGAACCACTCAAAATCTATCACACTACTGAAGCTTTTTACTTGGATCATCTTCGATCCCTTTGTGCTCGTGCTGAAACCCCACTAGCTTAGTTGAGGGCAAATCTTTAGATGAGCATGCTTATTATGTGTGACACCGTATATCTAAAAAAGAGAAACTCTTATGGGATCAAATTCAATGTTTGCAATGCTATGCTTGGACTTTATGTGAATTATATGATGTTACTTGTTGTTCTGAAAACCCTAAGAAACACCTTCCCTACCAATGCTTGTTTAGTGATAATGAAATCGTATCTTCATATGCTAAGGGTGTTTCTAATTACTATGATGTTCAACAAATTGAAGAATTTGTTGCTTTTAAGGGTGCTTTTGAAATTGCTTCTTTGATTGAGAAGTATGATGCTACTCTCTACAAATCTGAAAATTTTGCCATACTTGAATATTGCTATGATAATTATGCTTCTAATGCCCATGTTAAACTATATATTGAGGCCTACCCTGCTGTCCAAGAAGAGACTAATATTTTGCAGGAAGCTATGGAAGAAGAAATTGATGAAACTGTGAGCTCATTGGATGAAAAAGATGATGAGGAGTGCAAAGAACAAAAGGAGGAAGAGCGGATTAGCTACCCGTGCCCACCTTCTAATGAGAGTAACTCTTCAACTCATACATTGTTTAATTTCCCTTCGTGCTTACCGAAGGATGATTGCTATGATGATTGCTATGATCCCGTTGATTCTCTTGAAATATCCCTTTTTGATGATGCTTGCTATGCTTGTGGCCAAGATGCCAATATGAATTATGCTTATGGAGATGAACTTGCTATAGTTCCTTATGTTAAACATGAAATTGCTGCTATTGCACCCACGCATGATAGTCCTATTATCTTTCTGAATTCTCCCTACTACACTATATCGGAGAAGTTTGTGCTTATTAAGGATTATATTGATGGGTTGCCTTTTACCGTTGCACATGATGATTTTGATCAATATAATATGCATGTGCTTGCTGCTCCTACTTGCAATTATTATGAGAGAGGAACTACATCTCCGTCTCTTTATGTTTCCAATATGATAAAATTGCAAGAAACTGCTTATACTATGCATTGGCCTTTACTTGGTGTGCATGAATTGTTCTTTTATGACATGCCGATGCATATGAAGAGAGTTAGACTTTGTCGTTGCATGATTTATGTTACTTTGTGCTCACTACTAAATTACAAATCATTGTTAATTAAAATTGGCTTTGATATACCTTGGGATCTGGGTGGATTCATTACTTGAGCACTAAATGCCTAGCTTAATGGATTTAAAGAAAGCGCTGCCAGGGAGACAACCCGGAAGTTTTAGAGAGTCATTTATTTCTGTTGAGTGCTTTTATATAGTTTAAAAACAAAAAAATAAAGAGGGGAACCTAAAAACTTTTCAAAAAGGAAAGTGAAAGTGAGAAAGACAAGCATTGTTGAAGTGGGAGCTAGCCTTGAACTTTGTTCATGCTCACGAAAACTTTGTGAATCTTGATTACAGGAACTTTTCAACAAAAATAATTATCCTCTTATATAATTCCATTGTATTATAAAAATAATGTGCCAAGGTTTGCCTTTAGGATGTTTACAATGCTTGTTGGTTTGTACGGTGCAGGACAGAAACTTTGTCTGTAGTGCACGATTTTACATTTTTAGCTGGAACGTCAATTGGTTCTGATTCCTTTTGCACTGTCTTTCTATACAACTTGTTTTTCCCCCTAATTTTGGTAGAATTTTTGGGGTACCATAAGTATGGTGAATGTTCAGATTGCTACAGATTATTCTGTTTTTGACAGATTCTGTTTTTGATGCATAGTTTGCTTGTTTTGATGAATCTATCAATTTATATCAGTGGATTAAGCCATGAAAAAGTTATGTTACAGTAGACACAATGCAGGAAAAAATATGAATTGGTTTGCTACAGTACTTAGAGTGGTGATTTTCTTTATTATACTAACGGATCTTACCGAGTTTTCTGTTAAAGTTTTGTGTGGATGAAGTGTCTAATCGAGGATGTCTCGATATGAGGAAAAGGAAGAGAGGCAAGAGCTCAAGCTTGGGGATGTCCTAGGCACCCCAAGTAAATATTCAAGGAGACTCAAGCGTCTAAGCTTGGGGATGCCCTGGAAGGCATCCTCTCTTTCTTCAACAAGTATCAGTATGTTTTCGAATTCGTTTCGTTCATGTGATATGTGCGAATCTTGGAGCGTCTTTTGCATTTAGTTTTCATTTTTCTTTCATGCACCATGATGGTATGAGATAATCCTTGGTTGATTTATTGAATACTCATTGCACTTCACTTATATCTTTTGAGTATGGCTTTATAGAATGCTTCATGTGCTTCACTTATATCATTTGAAGTTTGGATTGACTGTTTCTCTTCACATAGAAAACCGCCATTTGTAGAATGCTCTTTTGCTTCACTTATATTTGTTAGAACGGGGGCATATCTTTTGTAGAAATAATTAAACTCTCTTGCTTCACTTATAGCTATTTAGAGATATGACAGGAATTGGTCATTCACATGGTTAGTCATAAAATCCTACATAAACTTGTAGATCGCTAAATATGATATGTTTGATTCCTTGCAATAGTTTTGTGATATAAAGATGGTGATATCAGAGTCATGCTAGTGGGTGGTTGTGGATTGTAGAGACACTTGTGTTGAGGTTTGCAAGTCCCGTAGCATGCACGTATGGTAACTGTTGTGTGACAAATTTGAAGCATGGGGTGTTTCTTTGATTGTCTTCCTTATGAGTGGCAGTCGGGGACGAGCGATGGTCTTTTCCTACCAATCTATCCCCCTAGGGGCATGCATAGTAGTACTTTGCTTCGAGGGCTAATAAACTTTTGCAATAAGTATATGAGTTCTTTATGACTAATGTGAGTCCATGGAATATACACACTTTTACCTTTCCATCATTGCTAGCCTCTTCGGTACCGTGCATTGCCCTTTCTCACCTTGAGAGTTGGTGCAAACTTTGCCGGTGCATCCAAACCCTGTGATACGATATGCTCTATCACACATAAGCCTCATTATATCTTCCTCAAAACAGCCACCATACCTACCTACTATGGCATTTCCATAGCCATTCCGAGATATATTGCCATGCAACTTCCATCATCATCATATACATGACTTGCGCATTTATTGTCATATTGCTTTGCATGATCGTAAGATAGCTAGCATGATGTTTTGATGTCATTGCTACACTAGATCATTGCACATCCCGGTACACCGCCAGAAGCATTCATATAGAGTCATATCTTTGTTCTAGTATCGAGTTGTAATATTGAGTTGTAAGTAAATAAAAGTGTGATGATCATCATTATAGAGCATTGCCCCATAAAAAAAGAAAAAAGAAAAAAAGAAAAAAAGGAAAGGCCAAAGAAGCCTAAATAAAAAAGGGGGCCAAAGAAGCCCACCGAAAAAAAGAAAAAAAAGAAAAAAAAAGAAAAAAGGGGCAATGTTATTATCCTTTTTCCACACTTGTGCTTCAAAGTAGCACCATGTTCTTCATATAGATTGTCTACGATGTTGTCATTTTCATATACTAGTGGGCATTTTCATTATAGAACTTGGCTTGTATATTTCAACGATGGGCTTCCTCAAATGCCCTAGGTCTTCATGAGCAAGCAAGTTGGATGCACACCCACTTAGTTTCTTTTGTTGAGCTTTCATACATTTATAGCTCTTAGTGCATCCGTTGCATGGCAATCCCTACTCCTCACATTGACATCAATTGATGGGCATCTCCATAGCCCGTTGATTAGCCGTGTCGATGTGAGACTTTCTCCTTTTTTGTCTTCTCCACATAACCTCCATCATTATATTCTATTCCACCTATAGTGCTATATCCATGGCTTGCGCTCATGTATTGCATGAGGGTTGAAAAAGCTGAAGCGCGTTAAAAAGTATGAACCAATTGCTTGACTCGTCATCAGGGTTGTGCATGATGGGAGAATTTTGTGTGACAAAAATGAAGCATGGCCAAACTGTATGATTTTGTAGGGATAAGCTTGCTTTGACCTTGTTGTTTTGAAAAGACATGATTGCTTTATTGGTACGCTCGAAGTATTATTGTTTTTTTTGTCAAATGATAGACTATTGCTTTGAATCACTCGTGTCTTAATATTCATGCCATGATTAGACATATGATCAAGATTATGCTAGGTAGCATTCCACATAAAAAAATATCTTTTTTATCATTTACCTACTCGAGGACGAGCAGGAATTAAGCTAGGGGATGCTAATACGTCTCCGTCGTATCTATAATTTTTGATTGTTCCATGCCAATATTATTCAACTTTCATATATTTTTGGCAACTTTTTTATACTATTTTAGGGACTAACATATTGATCCAGTGCCCAGTGCCAGCTCCTGTTTGTTGCATGTTTTATGTTTCGCAGAAAACCAATATCAAACGGAATCCAAACGGGATAAAAACGGACGGAGAATTATTTTGGAATATTTGTGATTTTTGGGAGGAAGAATCAACGCGAAACGGTGCCCGAGGTGGCCATGAGAGTGGCCCACGCCACCCCTCCAGGGGGTCGTGCCCCCTATCTCGTGGGCCACCCGTAAGGCGGTTGATGCCCTTCTTTGGCCGCAAGAAAGCTAATTTTTGGAAAATGATCTGGGCGAAGATTTCAGTCCAATCGGAGTTACGGATCTCTAGATATAAAGGAAATGGTGCCAAGACAGAATCAGAAAATGCAGAAATAGAGAGATAGATCCAATCTCGGAGGGCCTCTCGCCCCTCGCAAGCCATGGGAGCCAAGGACCAGAGGGGAAACCCTTCTCCCAAATAGGGAGGAGGTCAAGGAAGAATAAGAAGAAGGGGCCCTCTCTCCCCCTTGCTTCCGATGGCGCCGGAGCGCTGCCGGGGGCCATCATCATCACCGCGATCTTCACCAACACCGCTGGCATCTTCACCAACATCTCCATCACCTTCCCCCTTCTATATCCAGCAGTCCACTCTCACGCAACCCGCTGTACCCTCTACTTGAACATGGTGCTTTATGCTTCATATTATTATCCAATGATGTGTTGCCATCCTATGATGTCTGAGTAGATTTCCGTTGTCCTATCGGTGATTGATGAATTGCTATGATTGGTTTGAGTTGCATGTTTTATTATTGGTGATGTCCTATGGCGCCCTCCGTGTCACGCAAGCGTGAGGGATTACCGCTGTAGGGTGTTGCATTGCGTTCATGATTTGCTTATAGTGGGTTGCGTGAGTGACTGAAACACAAACCCGAGTAAGTAGGTTATTGCGTATGGGATAAAGAGGACTTGATACTTTAATGCTATGGTTGGGTTTTACCTTAATGAATCTTTAGTAGTTGTCGATGCTTGCTAGAGTTCCAATCATAAGTGCATATGATCCAAGTAGAGAAAGTATGTTAGCTTATGCCTCTCCCTCAAATAGAATTGCAATAGTGATTACCGGTCTAGTAACATAGTCAATTGCTTAGGGACAATTTCACAACTCCTACCACCACTTTTCCACACTCGCTATATTTACTTTCTTGCATCTTTATCTAAACAGCCCCTACTTTTTATTTACGTGTTCTTTATTATCTTGCAAACCTTTCCTATCACTCCTACAAAGTACTTCTAGTTTCATACTTGTTCTAGGTAAAGTGAACGTCAAGCGTGCGTAGAGTTGTATCGGTGGTCGATCGAACTTGAGGGAATATTTATTCTACCTTTAGCTCCTTGTTGGGTTCGACACTCTTACTTATCGAAAACTGTTGCGATCCCCTACACTTGTAGGTTATCACCGAGCACCTCGTCGCCATCATCGTCTTCAGGGCAGCACCCGACACGGCGGCCATCTTCTCCAAACACTCGCACGAAGAGGGTCGCGTCGCCATCATACCTGAAGTGGAGGGTGCACCGCCTGCCCAGGCCCGAGTCAGGGCTGCATTGCCGGTGATGGAGATCTCCACCGTGACCCAGGAGGCCCTGCTGCAGTAGCCGTCCGCCTGCAACCAAAGCCTACCGGGGCCAGCGGCCAGCAGTTCATCGACGAAGAAGCGAGGGAGCTGGAGCCAGTTGCCGGACGGGTTGTCCGACCAAACAACAAACTCCGGCAGCACCTCTGCCGGATGGAAGCGCGGCCAAGGAGGCCGCGCAGCCACGACATGCCTTCCCCCACCAACTGGGCTGCCTCGACATGGGCAGCCACCACCACGCGAAGGGCCACCGCTGCGACCACAGGAAGCCACAGAAGGGGTCGCGGGATGCTTGCGAGGACGACCGCGGCCGCGCTTGGGCGGAGGAGAGCCATGCCCTTCCTGGCGAGCCTTTGCCTTCTCCGCAGCCGAGAACCTCTTCACGGGCGCCATGGGGCGCTACAAGCAACATGAGCGAGGAGGGAGAAGAAGCAGGCGGAGCAAGAGGAGATGGGCAATGGGGGCTTTTGCCCCTCCCCATTTATAGTCCAGGGGAGGCCCACCGTTGACCTCCATGATCACAAGTAATCATGACTCTTTTTGCATGCAACAGGGACTCGTCAAATCTGTCGGTCGTCGAGGCAGTGTGGGGAAGCGGAGACACCCACGTCCAATCAATCTCCACGCGGCGACCACGGCCGCAGGCTGTTGGGGCCCGTGGTGCTCCATGCTTGCTGAGGGAACCCTGGATTAGGGGGTGTCCGGATGGCCGGACTATGACCTTTGGCCGGACTCCCGGACAATGAAGATACAAGATTGAAGACTCCATCCCGTGTCCGGATGGGACTTTCCTTGGCGTGGAAGGCAAGCTTGGCGATACGATATGAAGATCTCCTCCCATTGTAACCGACTCTGTGTAACCCTAGCTCTCTCCGGTGTCTATATAAACCGGAGAGTTTTAGTCCGTAGGACGAACAACAATCATACCATAGGCTAGCTTCTAGGGTTTAGCCTCTCTGATCTCATGGTAGATCTACTCTTGTACTACCCATATCATCAATATGAATCAAGCAGGAGTAGGGTTTTACCTCCATCGAGAGGGCCCGAACCTGGGTAAAAACATCGTGCCCCTTGTCTCCTGTTACCATCCGCCTAGACGCACAGTTCGGGACCCCCTACCCGAGATCCGTCGGTTTTGACACCGACATTGGTGCTTTCATTGAGAGGGCCTCTGTGTCGTCACCTTTAGGCTCGATGGCTTCTTCAATCATCAATCACGACGCGGTCCAGGGTGAGACTTTTCTCCCCAGACAAATCTTCATATTCGGTGGCTTCGCACCGCGGGCCAACTCACTTGGCCATCTGGAGCAGATCGAAAGCTACGCCCCTGGCCATCAGGTCAGGTTTGGAAGCTTAAACTACACGGCCGATATCCGCGGGGACTTGATCTTCGACGGATTCGAGCCGCGACCGAGCGTGCCACACTGTCTCGATGGTCATGATCTAGCTCTGCCGCCGGACAGCGCCCAGAGCACCGCTCAGGTGTCCGCTCCGACCATTAGCCCGGAGCCTACTGCGCTAACCAGGGACGGACGGTTGGATGCCGCCCCAGGAGCCGCAATCTCTACGGCGATAGAGCCGAATACCAGCCTAGTCCTTTGCAAGGCCCGTGACTCCAAGGTGCCGGACTCCGTTCCGGACTCCGAATCTTCCGCACCCCTTCTGATCGAACCCGATTGGGCTCCGATCATGGAGTTCACCGCCGCGGATGTCTTTCAGCGCTCGCCCTTTGGTGACATCCTGAATTCACTAAAGCCTCTCTCTTTGTCAGGAGAGCCCTGGCCGGACCACGGTCAGCATGGCTGGGATGCGGACGACGAAGAAATTCGAAACCCACCCACCACCCACTTGGTAGCCACTGTCGACGATCTAACCGACATGCTCGACTTCGACTCCGAAGACATCGACGGTATGGACGCCGATAGAGGAGATAAACAAGAACCAACACCTATAGGGCACTGTAAAGCCACCTCATCACACGATATATACATGGTGGACACGCCTAACAGAAATGACAACGAGGATCAAAAGGGCGCAACCAGGGATCGCTCCCTCGAAAAGCAATCAAAGCGGCAGCGTAAGCACAAGGCCAAGCCCGACCTCGACAAAGACCCAGCCATAGAGCAGGGTGAATCAACGGAAGACGAACATGCCATCGAGCAACCGTCCAAACAGGGCGGACAATCCGAACAGCCCATCCCCGGGAAAGATAATAGTCCGGACGATTTCACGCCGGACAAATTGCCGGAGCATCAGAACCTCCACCAAAGGCTCATCGCCACCGCATGTAGCCTGAAAAAGCAGAAGCGGAGGCTCAAAACAGCGGAAGATGCACTCAGAATCAGATGGGGCAAAGTGCTCAATACTGCACACAAGTACGGCAATAGTCGTCACACAAAGTGCTATCCGAAGCGGAAACTACTACCGGAATTTGATGAAGAGGCCATAAAGCCCCCACAGTCAAAAAATAAGGAAGCCACAAGGTCGGATAGATGACCCCACGATCGATCTCAAGCAACAGGGGCGCCGCACTCCATACGGCGCGCGATCTGTCCAAGAATTCGCATAAAAAAACTGGCCCAACCAGATCCATCTATGGGCCAAGAAAGCAAGCTCCAGTGAGCAATGCAATGCAAAAAATATCCGAACATCGCGACACACCTAAATACAGGGGCGCCGCACATCCCCTATGTTTTACCGAGGAGGTGCTGGATCATGAATTTCCAGCGGGATTCAAGCCCGTAAACATAGAAGCATACAACGGAACAACAGACTCTGGAGTCTGGATCGAGGATTACATCCTCCACATACACATGGCCAGAGGAGATGACCTCCACGCCATAAAATACTTACCCCTTAAGCTCAAAGGGCTAGCCCGGCATTGGCTTAAAAGCCTTCCTGAAAACACCATGGGAAGTTGGGAAGCGCTCGAGGACGCTTTCCGGGCAAATTTTCAAGGGACCTATGTCCGACCTTCGGATACAGATGATCTGAGTCATATAACTCAGCTGCCTGGAGAGTCCGCTCGGAAACTCTGGAACAGATTCCTCACTAAAAAAATCAGATAGTCGACTGTCCGGACGCCGAGGCCCTAGCAGCTTTCAAACATAGTGTCCGAGACGAATGGCTCGCCAGGCACCTCGGCCAAGAAAAGCCAAGAACAATGGCCGCATTAACAAGCCTCATGACCCGCTTCTGTGCAGGAGAGGATAGCTGGTTGGCAAGAAGCAGCACCAGCGACCCGAATACATCCGAACCCAGAGATGGAAACGGGAAACCGCGCCGTAGCAAAGAACCGCGCCGGATCAAGGACAACAGCCCGATGAGCACGGCAGTAAACGCCGGATTCAAAAGCTCTCGGCAAAATCAGAAAAAGCCGCCCCCAAAGATGACAGGGACGAGCTATCCAACCTCAACAAAATCTTGAACAAAATATGTCAAATCCACAGTACTCCGGAGAGGCCTGCCAACCATACCCACAGAGATTGTTGGGTCTTCAAACAGTCCGGCAAACTCAACGCCAAACACAAGGGGCTCGACACACCAAGCGAGGATGACGACACACCCCACAAGCAGAACACCGGAGAACAAAAGAAGTTCCCACAAGAAGTCAGGACAGTAAATTCACTTCACATGACAAAAGGGAAAAACAGAATGGCGCTTACAAAGACACGCGCCGTACGGCCTGCCCCAGAGGAGCACCGCCACTGGTTGTTACAACCAATCACCTTCGATCATCAGGATTACTCCAAAGGAGCCCGGAACGCAGGCTGGACTACCTTGGTCATGAATCCAATCATTAACAGACTCCAATTTACAAAAGTCCTTATGGACGGCGGTAGTGACTTGAACCTGCTATATTAGGACACAGTCCGCAAACTAGGGGTAAACCCAGCTATAATCCGCCATGGCAACACTTCCTTTCAAGGAGTCACGCCGGGTCCAGATACCCAAAGTATGGGTTCCCTTTCGTTAGAAGTCACGTTCGGCTCACCCGACAACTTCCGAAGCGAAAAGCTAACATTCCACATCGCCCCATTCGTAAGTCGCTATCAAGCGCTACTGGGACGAGAAGCCTTCGCCTGCTTTAACGCAATACCGCATTATGCATCCCTTACACTTAAAATGCCCGGTCCACGAGGCATCATTTCATTACAGGGGAATATAAATTGACCCCCAAAGTATGGGCAAAGGTGCGGCCGCCTAGACAGCCGCCCACTAATCCAGCCCTACTATCCCGGACATGGCTCGACGAGTCCGGCGTAAATGTACATATGCTTAATAGCCGCATAACCCCGTACAAGGGGCTCCGCGTGTTCACGCCCGGAGACAATACAACTCAATTCTTGCTCCAACTATATTTTATTTATTTTAAATATAGATTTCTCGCACGCTTATTTTTTACTAAGTTCCTCTCTTTTGCAGACGAACATCGTGCTACGCCCGTCCAGGATACGACACAACGGAGACACAGGCGCAGACGTGCAGCAGGGACCCGTTTCAAGGATTCTTTTCAGATTAAGACCCTGCGTAAACCTTTTTTACTGTCTCTTGTTGACAACATCCCCCGGTTTTCGTTATAACCGAGGAGGAGGCTGGCGTCTTGGCATATGGCCACGCCAGAATTTTTGCGCGTACCTGGACACCAGGGGCTTTTTTACCAAGGGCTCTATTTCGGCCCGTCCTCATAAAGACCGAATACCTTAGGGAGTGTTCGGCGTCACGAGTTTGGATCTATATGCATCAGCTCCGGATCATGTCTTTGGTCAAATGTTGGGTTTGCCCGGCTCCTGTGTTTTGCTGCCTTACGTTCCGTTATATCGGCTAACGCGGCACCAGGAGAACTACTGCGATTGTGCCCCGGTTCGGCCAGGCGAGCACCTCAGTAGAGAAAGCCGAAAACTGACTGTCATGATATAGCGAGAGACTGGTCAACCACTCAATGACTTTCAGAATCTTTAGAATTCCTCCGCATTAACGAAGGGCCGCTTCCCGGTCAGGCACACTCGCGCCTCTAATCCGGGTGAGCGCGGTGCCCCTAGGGGCTATTCAGTAGCCCCACTGTCAAAGTCCTATGGCTAAGTGAAAGTGATAAAGCATTATAGTCCGGTTGCCTAGTTCGCCGCGCCACCACCTCCTTTATAGGACCAAGACGTTGGATTAAGTGTGAAAAGGCGCCCTTTTGCAAACACCCCCGCATTCTATGCGTGGGGGCTGAAGCCAACGACTGCCATCTTTCAGGTTATATACAAATATATACATTAAACGGCCGCACAGGAGGCATCATAATTCTTGCAAGCACAAGTATAAAAAAGCTTTTATACTCCATCAAAATATTCGTTTTACAAATAGCACACGCTACTTGAACACAACATCCTTCGAGCACTGCGACTCTATTAAACGAGCGCCATGAAGAACTTCCTCAAAGTAGTGCTTGGCAGGTACTCGGCTTTCGTCCGAATCCTGGGATGCAACAACACTGGCCTTCATATCCGCCCAGTATGTTTGACACGGGCAAGAGCCATCTATGCGCCCTCTATGCACGCCGACCTCTTCATTGCATCAGCATGCGACACCGAACCAAGGAACTACTGCACCAAGCCAAAATAACTCTTCGGCTCTGGCTTCTCTGGCCACAGACGACTCGCAACATACCTCATGGCGAGTCCGGATAACCTGTTCAGCTCCACCCAGGCGGCCAAACGGTCGGATACCGAAAGTGGGTGTTCTGGATTGTGGAACTGCGACCAAAAAAGCTCTTCCAATCCATGGTCACCTCGGTCGCGGAAGTGTTCGGTCGCATCCGCCGCACTAGCTGCCAAATCTAGATAAGTGTTTTCCGCACTCCACTGCCGGTCTAACGGAGCATACTTGGGGTCTCCGAACTTCATCCACAACATATAGGGCTTTCCAGATGTGATATCTCCGGCCTGACGCAGCTCCTCATTCATAGCTCTCATTGCAGAGCGAGTATCCTTGGCTTCGGCAGCGATCTTTTCAAGATCCTTCTGAGCTGTCCTATCTTCTTGTTCAAGAAATTTACAGCGGTCGGTAGCATCCTTCAACTTTATGGTCATTTCGGCTATCACCTTTTTGCTCCAGCAGTGAGCAGCCTGTTCGGCTTTTAGCTCTTCAGCCACTTTAACGGCAGCCACATCACTTCTCCTTGCTTGCTCCTTGGCTCGAGCAAGTTCCACCCGAAGGTTCTCCACGGCAGCAGCACCATCTACATTAGGCACATATATATAAGGCCCAAGCATCGAGCTCCTATTACCAGGTGTCTTTGGAACATACCTTGTGCCTCGTCTAGCCGCTTATTTACAAGCGCGATGTTGGCATCTGCTACGTCAAGTTGCCGCTTTAGCTCGGCAGATTCATCAGTCCGGCTAGGCACCGAACGCCTCGCCACCTTCATGGAAAAGGCGACATATTATACCTGGGGTTATGATCCTCTGCGCGCCGTCACCCTTGACGACACACAGAGTCTCAGGGGCTACTATTTATACAGGGCACATTTAATATGCGGCTCTACCAAAAGGTACAACTTTTTTGCGTACCTCAAAGCCTGTTAGTAAACTCCTGGAAGCCTCGTACAATCTGCTTTCCGCGGATGAAATCCTTCCAATCATCGTATTCATTAACATACGGTGTTCTTCTGAGATGGACGCCCTCTCAAGCAGATCCTCCAGCCCCTCCGACTGTGCACCAGAGGGTGCCGGACTAGCCTGACGACCTTTTCCAGGGTCTGGACTTGCGAAGACCCTCCGAGACGACACCTCAGGGTCGCCTGCCTCGTGAGACGGCGCAACAAGAGGAGGCATTTCGCTCTCTATCATCTCCAGACGAAGATCCCCTGAAGATGAGCTCTGCTGAGAAGGGTTGAGATCCGAACTGCAAGGTAATGTTTCGGTTATCTTCCTTAGAAATAAAATAGGAGTGTCATTCATTATGGAACCCCTCCCTTCACTTACGTCTCGGGGGAGAGCGGGTCCCCCTTAGGGGGCGATTCGGCCGGGGCGTTCTCCGGTGCCGAACCCTCTGGCGAAGATTTCTTCCCCCGTTTTGAGGCCATCACCTCCGGGTCTTCAGATGCAGTCCTTTTCTTTCCCTGGTCGAGGGAATTTTCGATTCTTCCCTTCCTAACAGCCTCCTTCGCGGAGGCGGTAGCCCCTAGGTTCCCCCCTTCGGTTTCTGCCAAAAGCACGACCTCCAGCATCCTGGTTAGCATGGGATTCGACGCGGTCTTGGGCAGGGGGGCTGGACACCTGATAAGCTTTGCCTTCACTATCCACTCCTATTCAAAGGACAACTCTGTTAAGGGTAATTTTGTGATGAAAATACGGATGGTGTGTCCAAATACGGGGCTACTTACCTTAGCATCTGGGCGATTGCAACTCAGACCTGCGTCCTCGGACAAAGCCGGACACCTTTCTTGTGATCCGAAGAACAATTTGTACATCTCCACGGGTGTCGCACCCATGAAATGTTGGAGGACTCATGGTCCCTCCGGATTAAATTCCCACAGGCAGAGAGGTCGACGTTTGCAGGGCAGTGTGCGGCGAATCAGCATGACTTGGGCCACTACGATCAAATTGATATCTCTTTCTAGAAGATCTCGAATGCGGTCCTGCAGCAAGGGCACGTCTTTGGGCAGCCCCCAGATAAGTCCTTCATTAACCCATGACGCTAGCCGAGGTGGGGGACCCGAGCGAAAAGTAGGTGGCGCCACCCATGTGGTGCCCCTGGGGGCTGTGATGTAAAACCAGTCCCGTTGCCATAAGCCGAACTCCTCATGGAGCGTCGGCCATCTTGCTTATTATAGCTCATCCGCACTCAGCGTGCTGCCCCTCGATCATCTTCGGTTCCACCTTGAAGGTTTTTAGCCACAATCCGAAGTGAGGAGTGATATGGAGGAAGGCCTCACACACGACAATGAATGATGAGATTTGGAGGATGGACTCCGGAGCTAAGTCGTGGAACTCCATCCTGTAATAAAACATAAGCCCCCTCACGAAGGGATCAATCGAGAAGCCTAGCCCCCGAAGGAAGTGAGATGCGAACACCACGCTCTCACCGGGCTGGGGAGTGGGAATGGCTTGCCCTTGAGCAGGCAGCCTATGCGAGATTTCGCCGGTTAGATACCTGGCATCTCTCAGCTTTCGCACATCTTCTTTTGTAACGGAGGAAGGCATCCACCGGCCTTCAAGGTCGGAGCCGGACATCATCGACGGTCCGAAGCGCCTAAAACTAGAGCTTTGGGTGTTGGAACTCGAAGCAAGGGGCGGATTCGATTGGATTGAAAAGAAGGGAGCCGAGCCTTGGTCCCTTTATAAAGGAGTTGAATACCAAGAGACCTCCCCGTAACCGTTTGAGACTCGCTTTCAATTAGGGAGTCATACCAAAGGCATGGTTGGGTTACCCACGCCCATATTGATGAGAATCCCGGAATAAGGGGACACGATCTCTGCTTTGACAAGACGTGCCAAGGAAACTGCCTCACTAAACGCGCTGAGGTGGAATAGTAAAACGATTCGAATAAAGGCCTGGCCGTGACGTCATGCTACGGAATACGTCAGCAGATTGGATTTGTACAGATATTATTCTCTCTATGGTGGCATGTGGAACTTATCTTTCAGAGCCGGACACTACCCTTGTGTTCAATATCATCTATGAAGTATTCGGAGGAGGAACCCGCCTTGCAATGCCGAAGACAACTTGCGCGCCGGACTCGTCGTCATTGAAGCCTGGTTCAGGGGCTACTGAGGGAGTCCTGGATTAGGGGGTGTCCGGATGGCCGGACTATGACCTTTGGCCGGACTCCCGGACTATGAAGATACAAGATTGAAGACTCCATCCCATGTCCGGATGGGACTTTCCTTGGCGTGGAAGGCAAGCTTGGCGATACGATATGAAGATCTCCTCCCATTGTAACCGACTCTATGTAACCCTAGCTCTCTCTGGTGTCTATATAAACCGGAGAGTTTTAGTCCGTAGGACGAACAACAATCATACCATAGGCTAGCTTCTAGGGTTTAGCCTCTCCGATCTCGTGGTAGATCTACTCTTGTACTACCCATATCATCAATATTAATCAAGCAGGAGTAGGGTTTTACCTCCATCGAGAGGGCCCGAACCTGGGTAAAAACATCGTGCCCCTTGTCTCCTGTTACCATCCGCCTAGACGCACAGTTCGGGACCCCCTACCCGAGATCCACCGGTTTTGACACTGACACTTGCCCTTTGGCTTCACCGCTAAGCCAAGTCCGAGCGCGCCTTGGGCCCGGGGGCTACTGTCGGTGTTCTGGGAACGGGGGTCCCCAGACTTTCCTGCCTGCGGCCTGTAGCGTGGCTCAATCGGTGGCCCAGTACGGCCCGTCTTCATCAACCAAACACTCAATACCCTCGCGAGGGGCCAAGCCTCGCGGGGAGGACGACACAAGGAATCCTCAGGAGTGGCCTCGCCAGGCAGGCTCGCGAGGAGGCGGAGAGATCAAGGCAAGGGGTACCTCGCGAGGTGCCCATGACGCAAGCCATGACGATCAAGACCAGGCAGGCGCCAGGCGGGCGCTAGCCCGCGCAGTGTCCTCGTTTCCTCTTTGGTGCAAAGGGGGCATGCGCAGGCGCGAAGTACCGAGGCATCAGGCAAAGGTCTCCTTATCGGTGCAACAAGACCAAGACCAGCAGAGCGGCAGGACGGAGGTCACCGTGGAGCCCAAGACAGCATCGTCACCATCACCTTTGGCAGGCGAAGACCACCTTTAGTCAGGATAACTTGTACTAGCTATCCCCTTTTGAAATGGCCGTTGTTGGATCCCTTCCCGCTCAATATTTGGGAAGAGGACTAGGGCCTCTATAAATAGGGCTAGCCACCACAGTAGACGACATCTCATCCAGAGGCAACGGAGACAGATCGATTCCTCCTCAAGCACACCACCAAACACAAGAACACCTCGACCTCGCAAGGTTGTTCTTCCCTTGTACTGTTCATCATCAGCCCAAGAGGCAATCTACCACACCACACACTGGATTAGGGTATTACACCACAACGGTGGCCCGAACCAGTATAAACCTTTGTCTCATGTGTTGTTCGTCGATCTAGCTTAGTAACTGCGGCGAGGCTGATGGCATGTTTCGGTACGGAGAAGATCTTCATGCGCACCCCAGTGTTTGAACCTTAAGGGTTTTGCCGGAACCCAATATCCGACAAACATTAAGGTAGAACACAACCATAGCATTAAGTATCAAGTCCTCTTTATACCATACGCAACAACCCCCTTACTCGGGTATGTACTTCTGTCACTCACGCCACCCACCATAAGCGAATCATGAACGTATTGCAACACCCTATAGCGGGGATCCCTCACGTTTTCGTGTCACGAAGGTGTCACGCCCAATATGCGACCCTATCCAAAAGGAACTCGAAGGTCCCACCAAGGATAGACCCGCATATTGAAACGCTTTTGCAAGGTGGATATCATGACATCAACATTACATAATAGATGGGGATACATACAAGAGGCATAGAATGCCACACGAGTACAACATCACAATACATTAGAGCATCATCCAACTACGGATGAAACACAAACAAAAGCTCAAACGACATCCACCCTACTAGCCCAGGCTGCCGACCTGGAACCTATCCCCTGATCGAAGAAGCAGAAGAAGAACTCAACGCAAGCAAGCATCGCTCTCGCGTCATGATCATCGCATAACCTGTACCTGCAACTGTTGTTGTAGTAATCTGTGAGCCACGAGGACTCAACAATCCCATTACCATGGGTATCAAGACTAGCAAAGCTTAATGGGAAAGGAAGGGGTAAAGTGGTGAGGTTGCAGCAGCGACTAAGCATATATGGTGGCTAACATACGCAAATAAGAGCGAGAAGAGAGCAAGCGGAACAGTCGTGAAGCTAGCAATGATCAAGAAGTGATCCTGAACTCCTACTTATGTCAAACATAACCCAGAAACCGTGTTCACTTCCCGGACCCCGCCGAAAAGAGACCATCACGGCTACACACGCGGTTGATGCGTTTTAATTCGGATCTGGTGTCAAGTTATCTACAACCGGACATTAACACACACCCATCTGCCTATAACCATAAGCACGGCTTTCGAAAGTTTATACCCTACAAGGGTGTCCCAACTTAGCCCATGATAAGCTCTCGCGATCAACGAAGGATATTCCTTCTCCCAGGAACACCCGATCAGACTCGGAATCCCGGTTTACAAGACATTTCGACAATGGTAAAACAAGACCAGCAAAGCCGCCCGACGCGCCGACAATCCCGATAGGAGCTGCACATATCTCGTTCTCAGGGCAACACCGGATAAGTCAAGCTACGGGAAAAACCAGCCCTCGAGTTGCCCCGAGGTGGCCCCGCAGGCTGCTCGGTTCGGACCAACACTTAGACAAGCACTGGCCCGGGGGGGCTAAAATAAAGATGACGCTCGGGTTGGCCGACCCAAGGGAAAGGTATAGGTGGTGGTGAGGCAAATAGTAAAACCAAGGTTGGGCCTTGCTGCAGGAGTTTTATTCAAAGCGAACTATCAAGGGGGTCCCATAAATCACCCGACCGCGTAAGGAACGCAAAATCCGGGAACATAACACCGGTATGACGGAAACTAGGGCGGCAAGAGTGGAACGAAACACCAGGCAAAAGGCCGAGTCTTCCACCCTTTACCAAGTATATAGATGCATTAATAATATAAGAGATATTGTGATATCCCAACCAAAATCCTGTCCACCATGGAGAAATCTTCAACTTCACCTGCAACTAGCAACGCTATAAGAGGGGCTAAGCAAAAGCGGTAACATAGCCAAGCAATGGTTTGCATAGGAAAGGTGTCAAAGGTTAGAGGTTCATGGCAATACGGGAGGCTTGATAAACAGGTGATAGGTAGCACAGCAAAGCGATAGAACGAAGGTACTAGCATAGCAATGATAGTAGTGAGATCCAGGGTAGCGGTCATCTTGCCTGAAATCTCGCAAGGAAGAAGAACGAGTCCATGAAGATGATGAATGGATGAAGCCACGAAGACGAACCAAGCGTAGACGAACGAATCCTCACGATCGCAACAAAATAGGAACTAACAAGAAAAAGCACACAACATGGTAAACACACCACACATGAGCAAGGCATGATGCACAACAAGCATGATGCATGACAAGGCTACATGAAGCTACTCATGGCAAGAGATGATGCAAACAAGAGCAACACACTAAGGCAAGTTTAAATGAGGCCGGAAACAACATATAACAATTCCGGTAAGTCCTCATATGCAAATTTCGAAATTGGTCCAGATCAAAATAAACCTTAGGTTCAAGTTGTTAAACAGCAAGTTAAGATGCACCAAGATGATCTACACGATATTCTAGTCAAGTTACATATAAAGTTCATTTAGTTCAGAGCTACGGTCTAGAAGATATGAGCAAAACAAGTCAAACATGCCATTGATGCAAAATGCACCCAAACATCAAGCAAACACCTCAAAACAAGGATGCAACATGATAATATGAAAATACATGCAAAATCAAGCAAGTTTCAGATAGAGCACACTCAAAACGGAGCAACGGTTCAACACACACACATGAAACAAGTTATAGCAACAATCTGTCCAAAACAGCAACTAGGCATATTGCAAGCATCAAAACAACATGCTACAGGACCTCAACAAGAAAACAAAAGGCATGGGCATGATGTAGAGGTAAAGCATAACAAAACATGAACACTGAGCTATCTCCAAAAATCACTAGAACATGCTCAAACACACAAGACAAGTTTGCAAATAATAACAGTTCAGACTTTGCAGAAAATAACATCAGGTTGCAATATTTAGAGCTATCAAACAACATGTTACAGGAACTTATCATGGCAAACAAAGGCATGGCATGAACCTACTAATTGCATAGATCAAAAGTCCTTTACTGACCATAAGCCAAAAAGGATCAGAAAATATGATGGCACCCATGTAAACATGGCAAGTTATATTACAAATTCAAACATGGCAGGAACAGAAATATGAAGGCATGTTAGTGAGCTTGTACCACTCACCACAGAGTAATACATGGCATGGCAAGGCAACCAACAGTAATAAGGCATGTTTGTGAAGCTAAGCATGGCAAGATCAAGTTCATATGGTGCATGGAACACTAGAAACAATCATGGCAACAACTGAACTTAATGTTAACAGGATGACAACAACATTATTTAGCAACTTTGGAGCAAGATTACAACAATCTACAGCAAAATATAAATGCAACCAGGGGCATGGATGGTTAGAGGATGACATGTAGAACAAAACATATTTAGTGATCATCTCCAGATTATGTATAGAATGACTTGTAGCAGCAGGTTTACATAGCATCACGAAATAACAGATTCAGCCTAGCAAAACAGTAACAGCAAGTACCCTACTTAACAAGCTTGATTCACTCACCACAAGTCATTGCATGACAGGATAAGCATAGCATCATAAAGAAGACATGTTTGTGAAACAAACCAAGGCAAGAACAAGTTCATAGCATGCAAGGATCAACTACAACAACCTTGGCAAAATTGAATAACATGTAAACAATCTGTCAGGAAACATTTTGAAGCAAAAGTAGAGCACGAAAATGACATGCTAGACTACTCCATAATTGCAAACAGGGGCATGAATGGACAGATAAAAACCATATGTTCAAAACACCCTTACTGAAGTATCTCAAAATAAGCATGGATCTCTCTGTAGCATCATGTTTACATGGCATCACAATAACAGCAGAACATGGACTAAAATCAGCAATATCATGAAGCCTAGTTTGCATGCTTGTGCTAGTCAGCACATTGATCACAAAAATACATGGTAAGAACCTCTGTAAAGAAGACATGGCATAGTTCAAAACACATGTAGACATCAACCTCATAGGATGCACACATCAATCATGGCAAAAATGACAAAAGTGCATGTTCTGTTAACAGACAGCAGACAACATTATGAAGCACTCTTGCGACGATGATTCAGGCGTCAAGATGAGCTCAAATGAATATGATGCAATGGAAAGAAATGATGTACTCGTTGAGACGAACAATTTGACATATTACACGCACAAAACAGAGCTACAGATGCAGAGATACAATGCGATGAACATGGCATGATTATTACTGCAGATCTGGGGACAGTGGAATTTCACCTCCGGAAAAGTCAACGGGACCACGCGGTACCAGGACGGAGTTGATCGGGTGAGGCGTTTGGTTCCGGGGCTTGGTGGATCTGGTCCCGGTTGGCGCGGGCTTCGAGGTTCGCCGGATCCGGAGGAGGCCCGGGCGAGGGACGACGGGGCCGGGCGGAGGACGACGGGGCCGGGCGGAGGAGCTGCGGGCTCCGGCCGGCCGAGGCGGCGCGGCGAGGCAGAGCTCGCCGGCGAGCGGATCCGGCAGCCGGAGGGCGCGGAGGCGGCGGCGCCATGGCCGGGCGGCGCGCGCGCCGGCGAAGGTGGCGGCGAAGACGACGAGGGCACG
>NC_041385.1:667314151-667321332 GCF_002162155.2 Triticum dicoccoides | reverse complement strand
CCGGAGCGGGCTCCCCGTGGGCCTGGCGGGCCTGCGGCGGAGGGAGGCGGCGGAGGGACACGTGGCAGGCTCGGATTGGGTGCGGCGGCGGGGCGGACGTGTCCGGTGGGGCGCGGACATTTCCGGCGGCTGGAGGGGAGCTGGGGTAGGGTTTCGTCCGCGAAAATGGAAGGGGAGGCCTTTATATAGGTAGAGGGAGCTAGGAGAGTCCAAATGAGGAGCGGTTTTCGCCCACACGATCGTGATCGAACGACCGAGAGCATGGAGGAGAGTTAGATGGGTTTTGGGCCACTTTGGAAGGGGTGTTGGGCTGCACACAAAAGAGGGCTTTGCGGTTACCCGGTTAACCGTTGGAGTATCAAACGACCTCCAAATAGCACGAAACTTGACAGGCGGTCTACCGGTGCTATACCAAGGCCGCTTGGCAAACGTCGGGCCATTCCGAGAAAGTTTAACACCCGCACACGAAAACAAGGTCTGAGAGGGGCGACGGGGCACGTGCGAGAGGTCGGGACTCCGAACGGACAACGGAGAGAACCGGGAGAACCCGAACGGATTCAAGTTTTGAAAAACATGCAGATGAAATGCAGATGATGACATGGCAAAATGCAACACGCAAGCAAATGACATGGCAACGACGGCGAATAACTGGCAGACACCTGGCGCATCGAATCTGGGGCGTTACAACACTCCTCCACTAACAAGAGATCTCGTCCCGAGATCTTAGGACCGAGACGGAAGGGAAAAGGGATGAGGTGAAACAAGAACTCAAGAGAAGAAGCAAAGAATCGAGAGCACTCGAAAAGAAGAGAGGAACGACGAGAATAACGAGAATCGAAAGCTCATGGAATCAGATAGACTATGAAACAACTCCGGTTAGAACGAGATAAGAAACAAATAAGACTGAAAGGATTTAGGCAGCAGACCGACTGAAAATGGAAGGAAAAGAACATGAACTAGAGAGTATGGGATGATACTTGATGAAGACATGACACAAAACCTCCGGAAAGAATTGAAAGAGAATTGAATGAAAAGAATTTAGAAGGATTGAATGGAATTGTTGAGAAAATCAACAACGAAAGAATAAGCTTGTTGTGGACTTATAGATAACATCTCAAAATTATGAGGTGATAACCGACCACAAACGGAAATGATTGGATAGCTGAGAAGAACGAAGAAATGCAAAACTCCACTTCAAAACGATATGGAGGATTAATTGCACTTTGAGATGCACGAAGGAAGATACTAGAGCTCCTTGAACAAGAATCTTGATGAATTCTTGAAAGAATGAATTAAATCTTAAAGAACCACCATGAAGAACTCCGGTAACAAAAGGATGATGAGATAGAATGAAGGAAGGAAGAATAAGATGAGCCTTGCGATGATTTAGATGGAGGTTTCGACAAAATGGCCTAGGAAACTTTGAACTCCGGGAAAGAAAAGATGAAAAACACTTGGAACTAGAATTTATTAATTAAGAACAAACTCTGAAGGAAGGGATTACTCACTTTGAGGAAATAAGAATAAGATTTATTGTATGCTTATCCTTCATCAAATTAAATTGATGACAAGCAACGGATTTGGCATACTACTTATTCTTCTTGAAAAGGATTGAGAAATGACATATCACAAACTTGAGAAGGTCTTCATGAACCACCGGTAGGATTGAAAAGAACGAAAGGATTAAAATGATACTCAAGGAAAAAGAATCTTGAACGAACCACCGTTAGAAATGAAAATGACTGATGAAAGGGACTGAATCACCGGGAAGAATTAGAAGAACAAATAAGCAAGAGGGGATTTAGATGCAAAATAACAAAGAGATCTTGAGCTGATTAAAGAACACTTGAACGAAGCACCGGGATAAATAGAGAATGATACTGGAATGATGGCCTCTGGTGAAAAGAAACGGGAAAACAGCTTCTGACATACTCCGGATGGTTCAGAAAAGAATATCTGACGAATGGAAAAAATCGAGAGGAAAATATGAAGCTAGATCCACGAATCTTCGAGAGAATGGACAAGGTTTAGAAGGAACTCTTCCTCGATCTTCAAATGATGACGAGAAACACCACCAAAATTGCTGAGATACTCCGGGAGAATGGAAAACGAAGGGATTGAGCCAACAATGAAAAGAATTTGAAAACAATCTTGGAGAAGGCATGTGACTGATGAAATACATTCTTACATCACACTTTGAAAATAATTTGAGAATAACTCCGGGAGAATTAGAAGAGTCAAGTAAGATCCTGGGAAAAGACCTGTGGGTTAGGGCCCACTGAAGAGAAAACACCGTTGGAAAGGATTGTTGAAGAGATAGATGATGCACCGGAACACTTGAAATATTTGAATGAGCTGACAACCTCGAATTAATTGGAACACAGGCGAATCTTTTGAGATGTCTTGAACTCTGGAATGATTGAATGGCGAGATGCAAACGAGCAAGGAAAACACTTGATCCAAGGAAAAGAATACGATCAACTCCGAAAAAAACATGAATTGAGTCCACCGGAGAAGAGATGAAGAATGTCCACCGAGACGAGAATTCACCGATTGAAATGATCGAGGGAAGACTGAAAACCTCTGTATGAATGAAAATTGATGCTCGAAAGAGACTGAGGCTCCGGGAAGAAGAGGGGGGGAGGGCGGGAAAGCAAAGACAACTTGGAAGGGGAAACCGACGAATATCTTGAAGAGAAAACACTGGTTGAAATCCTTGAGGAAAGAGAACAAAAACTTCGTACGAGTAGCATGGATACTCGATTACGGACTCCAGCTTCAAGAAGAAAAGGGGTGGGCGGGTGGGAAAAGAAGACAACTGAGGATTGAACTCAAAGATGAAGAGGCTCGAGTCAACTTGACGAGAAATGCACCGGATGAAAAGAGATGAGAACCAATGATCGGGAAACCAACTGCGTGAACCCAAAGAAAAGTTTGAAGGGGAAGAGAAGTATTTCAAAACACCTATGTCAAAATTCCTTTCCAGAGCGACGAAGGGGCTGAGGAGTAAAAAGAATTCCTACTCTCCGACATAACTAGACTCCGAAAATAGTTTTCTTCTAGACTCAACAATGGTCAAACTACACGATCAATCAAGGGGGGCTCCTAAGGTCGGTCGAGGCTCTGATACCAACTTGTCACGCCCAATATGCGACCCTATCCAAAAGGAACTCGAAGGTCCCACCAAGGATAGACCCACATATTGAAACGCTTTTGCAAGGTGGATATCATTACATCAACATCACATAATAGATGGGGATACATACAAGAGGCATAGAATGCCACACGAGTACAACATCACAATACATTAGAGCATCATCCGACTATGGATGAAACACAAACAGAAGCTCAAACGACATCCACCCTGCTAGCCCAGGCTGCCGACCTGGAACCTATCCCCTGATCGAAGAAGCAGAAGAAGAACTCAACGCAAGCAAGCATCGCTCTCGCGTCATGATCATCGCATAACCTGTACCTGCAACTGTTGTTCTAGTAATCTGTGAGCCATGAGGACTCAGCAATCCCATTACCATGGGTATCAAGACTAGCAAAGCTTAATGGGAAAGGAAGGGGTAAAGTGGTGAGGTTGCAGCAGCGACTAAGCATATATGGTGGCTAACATACGCAAATAAGAGCGAGAAGAGAGCAAGCAGAATGGTCGTGAAGCTAGCAATGATCAAGAAGTGATCCCGAACTCCTACTTACGTCAAACATAACCCAGAAACTGTGTTCACTTCCCGGACCCCGCCGAAAAGAGATCATCACAGCTACACACATGGTTGATGCGTTTTAATTCGGATCTGGTGTCAAGTTATCTACAACCGAACATTAACAAATTCCCATCTGCCTATAACCGCAGGCATGACTTTCAAAAGTTTATACCCTGTAGGGGTGTCCCAACTTAGCCCATGATAAGCTCTCGTGATCAACGAAGGATATTCCTTCTCCCAGGAAGACCGGACCAGACTCGGAATCCCGGTTTACAAGCCATTTCGACAATGGTAAAACAAGACCAGCATAGCCGCCCGATGCGCCGCCAATCCCGATAGGAGCTGCACATATCTCGTTCTCAGGGCAACACCGGATAAGTCAAGCTACGGGTAAAACCAGCCCTCAAGTTGCCCCGAGGTGGCCCCGCAGGCTGCTCGGTTCGTACCAACACTTAGACAAGCACTGGCCCGGGGGGGCTAAAATAAAGATGACCCTCGGGTTGGCCGACCCAAGGGAAAGGTATAGGTGGTGGTGAGGCAAATGGTAAAACCAAGGTTGGGCCTTGCTGGAGGATTTTTATTCAAAGCGAACTGTCAAGGGGGTCCCATAAATCACCCGACCGCGTAAGGAACGCAAAATCCGGGAACATAACACCGGTATGATGGAAACTAGGGCGGCAAGAGTGGAACAAAACACCAGGCAAAAGGCCGAGTCTTCCACCCTTTACCAAGTATATAGATGCATTAATAATATAAGAGATATTGTGATATCCCAACCAAAATCCTGTCCACCATGGAGAAATCTTCAACTTCACCTGCAACTAGCAACGCTATAAGAGGGGCTGAGCAAAAGCGGTAACATAGCCAAGCAATGGTTTGCATAGGAAAGGTGTCAAAGGTTAGAGGTTCATGGCAATATGGGAGGCTTGATAAACAGGTGATAGGTAGCGCATCAAAGCGATAGAACGAAGCAACTAGCATAGCAATGATAGTAGTGAGATCCAGGGTAGCGGTCATCTTGCTGAAATCCCACAAGGAAGAAGAACGTGTCCATGAAGAAGATGAACGGATGAAGCCACGAAGACGAACCAAGCGTAGACGAACGAATGTTCACGATCGCAACAAAACAGGAACTAACAAGAAGAAGCACACAAGATGGTAAACACACCACACATGAGCAAGGCATGATTCAGAACAAGCATGATGCATGACAAGGCTACATGAAGCTACTCATGGCAAGAGATGATGCAAACAAGAGCAACACACTAAGGCAAGTTTAAATGAGGCCGGGAACAACATATAACAATTCCGGTAAGTCCTCATATGCAAATTTCGAAATTGGTCCAGATCTGAATAAACCTTAGGTTCAAGTTGTTAAACAGCAAGTTAAGATGCACCAAGATGATCTACACGATATTCTAGTCAAGTTACATATAAAGTTCATTTAGTTCGGAGCTACGGTCTAGAAGATATGAGCAAAACAAGTCAAACATGGCATTGATGCAAAATGCACCCAAACATCAAGAAAACACCTCAACACAAGGATGCAACAGTATAATATGAAACTACATGCAAAATCAAGCAAGTTCCATATAGAGCACACTCAAAACGGAGCAACGATTCAACACACACACATGAAACAAGTTATAGCAACAATCTGTCCAAAACAACAACTAGGCATATTGCAAGCATCAAAACAACATGCTACAGGACCTCAACAAGAAAACAAAAGGCATGGGCATGATGTACAGGTAAAGCATAACAAAACATGAACACTGAGCTATCTCCAGAAATCACTAGAACATGCTCAAACACACATGACAAGTTTGCAAATAATAACAGTTCAGACTTTGCAGAAAATAACATCAGGTTGCAATGTTTAGAGCTATCAAACAACATGTTACAGGAACTTATCATGGCAAACAAAGGCATGGCATGAACCTACTAATTGCATAGATAAAAAGTCCTTTACTGACCATCAGCCAAAAAGGATCAGAAAATATGATGGCACCCATGTAAACATGGCAAGTTATATTACAGATTCAAACATGGCAGGAACAGAAATATGAAGGCATGTTGGTGAGCTTGTACCATCCACCACAGAGCAATACATGGCATGGAAAGGCAACCAACAGTAAGATGGTATGTTTGTGAAGCTAAGGATGGCAAGAGCAAGTTAATATGGTGCATGGAACACTAGAAACTATCATGGCAACAACTGAACTTAATGTTAACAGGCTGACAACAACATTATTTAGCAACTTTGGAGCAAGATTACAACAATCTACAGCAAGATATAAATGCAACCAGGGGCATGTATGGTTAGAGGATGACATGTAGAACAAAACATATTTAGTGATCATCTCCAGATTATGTATAGAATGACTTGTAGCAGCAGGTTTACATAGCATCACGAAATAACAGATTCAGCCTAGCAAAACAGTAACAGCAAGTACCCTACTTAACAAGCTTGATTCACTCACCACAAGTCATTGCATGACAAGATAATCATAGCATCAGAAAGAATACATGCTTGTGAAACAAACCAAGGCAAGAACAAGTTCATAGCATGCAAGGATCAACTACAACAACCTTGGCAAAATTGAATAACATGTAAACAATCTGCCAGGAAACATTTTGAAGCAAAAGTAGAGCACGAAAATGACATGCTAGACTACTCCATAATTGCAAACAGGGGCATGAATGGATAAATAAAAACCATATGTTCAAAACACCCGTACTGAAGTATCTCAAAATAAGCATGGATCTCTCTGTAGCATCATGTTTACATGGCATCACAATAACAGCAGAACAGGGACTAAAATCAGCAATATCACGAAGCCTATTTTGCATGCTTGTGCTAGTCAGCACATTGATCACAAAAATACATGGTAAGCACCTCTGTAAAGAAGACATGGCATAGTTCAAAACACATGTAGACATCAACCTCATAGGATGCACACATCAATCATGGCAAAAATGACAAAAGTGCATGTTCTGTTAACAGACAACAGACAACATTATAAAGCACTCTTGCAACGATGATTCATGCATCAAGATGAGCTCAAATAAATTTGATGAAATGGAATGAAATGATGTACTCGTTGAGGCGAACAATTTGACATATTACACACACGAAATGGAGCTACAGATGCGGAGATACGATGTGAGGAACATGTCATGATTATTAATGCAGATCTGGGGACTTAGTGGAATTTCACCTCCGGAAAAGTCAACGGGACCACGCGGTACCAGGACGGAGTGGATCGGGGGAGGCATTTGGTTCCGGGGCCTGGTGGATCTGGTCCCGGTTGGCGCGGGCTTCGAGGTTTGCCGGATCCGGAGGAGGCCGGGGCGGGGGACGACGGTGCCGGGCGGAGGACGACGGGGCCGGACGGAGGAGCTGCGGGCTCCGGCCGGCCGAGGCAGCGCGGCGAGGCAGAGCTCGTCGGCGAGCGGATCTGGCAGTCG
>NC_041385.1:667283758-667313791 GCF_002162155.2 Triticum dicoccoides | reverse complement strand
ACCGCGGGCGGCGGCGCAGCTGGGAGATGGCGGCGGGACACTCTGGCGGTGGGGACGCCCTGGCGGCGGCGTTGGTTCCGCGGGGCGGCGCCGACGGGCGCAGGCGGCGGAGGAGCGAGGCGAGCGCGGGCGACGCGTGGGGTCGGGCCCGGGGCGGCCCGGAGCGGGCTCCTCGTGGGCCTGGCGGGCCTGCGGCGGAGGGAGGCGGCGGAGGGACACGTGGCAGGCTCGGATATGGCGCGGCGGCGGGGCGGACGTGTCCGGTGGGGCGCGGACATGTCCGGCGGCTGGAGGGGAGCTGGGCTAGGGTTTCGTCCACGAAAATGGAAAGGGAGGCCTTTATATAGGTAGAGGGAGCTAGGAGAGTCCAAATGAGGAGCGGTTTTCGCCCACACGATCGTGATCGAACGACCGAGAGCATGGAGGAGAGTTAGATGGGTTTTGGGCCACTTTGGAAGGGGTGTTGGGCTGCACACAAAAGAGGGCTTTGCTGTTACCCGGTTAACCGTTGGAGTATCAAACGACCTCCAAATGGCACGAAACTTGACAGGCGGTCTACCGGTGCTATACCAAGGCCGCTTGGCAAACCCCGGGCCATTCCGAGAAAGTTTAACACCCGCACACGAAAACAAGATTTGAGAGGGGAGACGGGGCACGCGCGAGAGGTCTGGACTCCGAACGGACAACGGAGAGAACTGGGAGAACCCGAACGGATGCAAGTTTTGAAAAACATGCAGATGAAATGCAGATGATGACATGGCAAAATGCAACACGCAAGCAAATGACATGGCAACGATGGCGAATAACTGGCAGACACCTGGCGCATCGAATCCGGGGCGTTACAGAAGGGCGCCATAGGACAACACCAAAATAAAATACACAACTCAAACCAATCATGATCATCTATCAACCCATAGGACAAAACGAATCTACTCAAACATCATAAGATAGCCATAGATCATTGAGAAATTAGATATAACATTGAGCACCATGTTTAAGTAGAGATTAAAACGGTTAGAAGAGGTGTTACACCGCTGCATAGAGGGGAAGAAAGTTGGTGTTGACGATAGCCAGATTGTTGATGTAGATCGCCGTCACGATCCTTGCCCCGGCGGCACTCCGTCGCCACCGGGAGAGAGGGGGAGAGAGCCCCCTCCTCCTTCTTCTTCCTTGGCCTCCCCCTAGATGGGAGGAGAGTCCCCCCTGTCCATGGCCTCCATGGCGGCGGAGGGGCGAGAGCCCCTCCGAGATTGGATCTCTCTATTATCTTCTGTTTCACATTCTTGTTTTCTGGCCGAAAACCGTTTCTTATATTCCCGGAGATCCGTAACTCCGATTGCGCTGAGATTTTAACATGATCTTTTTCCGGATATAAGCTTACTTGCGCTTGAAGTAGAGCATCAACTGCCTTATGAGGTGGCCACCACCCACCACCACGTGCCTGGGGGCTGGGCCGCGCCCTGTTGTCTTATGGAGGCCGTGGGCCTCCGTTTGCGTTGATTCCACCTCCAAAAAATCACATATATTCCAAAATAATTCTTCGTAAATTTTTATTGCATTTGGACTTTGTTTGATATGGATATTCTGTGAAACAAAAAACATGCAACAAACACGAACTGGCATTGGGCACTAGATCAATATGTTAGTCCCAAAAAATAATATAAAATGTTGCCAAAAGTATATAAAAGTTATATAATATTGGCATGGAACAATAAAAAATTATAGATACAGTGGAGACATGTCAGTTGTTGGGGAACGTTGCATGGAAAACAAAAAAAATTCTACGCACACGCAAGATCTATCCATGGAGATGCATAGCAACAAGGGGAAGTTTGTGTCTACATACCCTCGTAGACCTTAAGCGGAAGCGTTTAACAACATGGTTGATGTAGTCGAACTTCTTCGCGCTCCAACCGATGAAGTACCAAACGTATGGCACCTCCGCGTTCTGCACGCGTTCATCTCGGTGACGTCCTCCACCTTCTTGATCTAGCAAGACGACGAGGTAGTAGATGAGTTCCAGCAGCATGACGGTGTGGTGACGATGATGGTGAAGTGGTCTTCGCAAGGCTTCGCCTAAGAACTACGAAAATATGAACGGGGGTGTAAACGATGGAGGGGGACGCCGCACACAGCTCTGTCCCTGTGTGGTGCCCCTTCCACATGTATATATAGGTGTGAGGGGAGAGGAAGGCAGCCAGGGCGCGCCCCTAGGAGCTGGCTGCCGTCCCTAGGGCTCCTGCCCTCTTGCACCCCCCCTTTCCTTGTATGGACAAGGGGAAAAGGAAAGAGGGGGGAGAGGGAGGGAACTGGGAGTCCAACTCCACACTTCCCTTCCTTCCTCCCTTTCCTTTCCCTCCCCATAGGGCCGACCCCTATAGAGGGTGCACCAGCCCCTTGTGGGCTGGTGCGTTCTCTCACTTGGCCCATAAGGCCCATAACTTTGCCGGGGATGCCCGAAACTCCTTTCTGGTGACCCGATAAGTACCCGATACCCTCCGAAACACTTCCGGTGTTCGAATACTATCGTCCTCGTCAACAGATATCTCAATATCTCAATATATATATCTCAATATTTACCTCTCCACCATTTCGAGACTCCTCGTCATGTCCGTGATCTCATTTGGGACTCCGAACAATATTCAGTCACCAAATAATATAACTCATATAACACTATATCATCAATGAACGTTAAGTGTGCGGACCCTACGGGTTCGAGAAGTATGTAGACTTGACTGAGACACCTCTCCGGTCAATAACCAATAGCGGAACTTGGATGCCCATATTGGCTCCTACATATTCTATGAAGATTTTTATCGGCCGAACCGTTATGACAACATACACAATTCCCTTTGTCCACCGATATGTTACTTGCCCGAGATTCGATCGTTGGTATCTTCATACCTAGTTCAATCTCGTTATCGGCAAGTGTCTTTACTCGTTCCGTAATACTTCATCCTATAATTAAATCATTAGCCAGTTTGCTTGCAAAGCTTCTTATGATGTGTATTACCGAGAGGGCCCAAAGATACCTCACTGATACTCGGAGTGACAAATCCTAATCTTGATCTATGCCAACTCAACAAACACCAGAGACACTTGTAGAGCATCTTTAGGATCACCCAGTTATGTTGTGACGTTTGATAGCACACAAGGTAATCCTCCGGTATCCAGGAGTTGCATAATCTCATAGTCGAAGGAATATGTAGTTGACATGAGGAAAGCAATAGCAATAAAACTGAATGATCATTATGCTAAGCTAACGGATGGGTCTTGTCCATCACATCATTCTCCTAATGATGTGATCCCGTTATCAAATGACAACACATGTCTATGGTTAGGAAACCTTAACCATCTTTGAATAACGAGCTAGTCTAGTAGAGGCTTACTAGGGACATGATATTTGTTTATTTATTCACACATGTATTTAGGTTTCCGATCAATACAATTCTAGCATGAATAATAAACCTTTATCATGAATAAGGAAATATAAAATAACAACTTTACTATTGCCTCTAGGGCATATTTCCTTTAGTCTCCCACTTGCATTAGAGTCAATAATCTAGATTACATTGTGGATAATCTAACACCCATGGATTCTTGGTTCTGATCATGTTTTGCTCGTGGAAGAGGCTTAGTCAACGGGTCTGCCACATTCAGATCTGTATGTACTTTGCAAATTTCTATCTCTCCATCCTTGACCTTTTCATGAATGGAGTTGAAGCGTCTCTTGATGTGTTTGGTTCTCTTGTGAAGCCTGGATTCCTTCATCAAGGCAATGGCTCCAGTGTTGTCACAAAAGATTTTCATTGGACCCGATGCACTAGGTATTACACCTAGATCGGATATGAACTCCTTCATCCAGACTCCTTCATGTGCTGCTTCTGAAGCAGCTATGTACTCCGCTTCACATGTAGATCCTACCACGACGCTCTGTTTGGAACTGCACCAACTGACAGCTCCACCATTCAATATAAACACGTATTCGGTATGTGACTTAGAGTCATCCAGATAAGTGTTGAAGCTAGCATCGACGCAACCATTTACGATGAGCTCTTCGCCACCTCCATAAATGAGAAACATATCCTTGGTCCTTTTCAAGTACTCCAGGATGTTCTTGACCGCTGTCTAGTGTTCCACCCCTGGATTACTTTGGTACCTCCCTGCCAGACTTATGGCAATGCACACATCAGGTCTGGTACACAACATAGCATACATGATAGAACCTATGGCTGAGGCATAGGGAATGACTTTCATTTTCTCTCTATCTTCTGCAGTGGTCGGGCTTTGAGTCTGACTTAACTTCACACCTTGTAACACAGGCAAGAACCCTTTCTCTGACTGATCCATTTTGAACTTCTTAAAAACTTTATCAAGGTATGTGCTTTGTGAAAGTCCTATTAAGCGTCTTGATTTATCTCTATAGATCCTGATACCCAATATATAAGCAGCTTCACCGAGTTTTTTCATTGAAAAATTCTTATTCAAGTATCCTTTTATGCTATCCAGAAATTGTATATCATTTCCATTCAACAATACGTCATCCACATATAATATCAGAAATGCTAGAGAGCTCCCACTCACTTTCTTGTAAATGCAGGCTTCACCATAAGTCTGTATAAAACCATATGTTTTGATCACCTCATCAAAGTGTATATTCCAAGTCCGATATGCTTGCACCAGTCCATAGATGGACCGCTGGAGCTTGCACACTTTGTTAGCACCTTTAGGATCGACAAAACCTCCTGGTTGCATCATATACAACTCTTCTTTAAGAAATCCATTAAGGAATGCAGTTTTGACGTCCATTTGCCCGATTTCATAATCATAAAATGCAGCAATTGCTAACATGATTCAGACAGACTTAAGCATCATGTTGGGGATATAACTACTAGGTATAAACCGCCCAGGAGGGGCCGTGTTATACCACTGGCGACTTATAAAGGAAGATGGTGGGTCATAGCAAGCCCATTGACGGCCCAAGACCCAGAGGCGACTTAAGGCCCAAGAGGATGAACCGCCATATGTATGCCTTATGTTGTAAGGCAAGTTTAGTTAGTCACCGAGCCGGACACGGTGTGTATGAGCCGGTCGGGACTCTGTAAGCCACCGGGCATAAACCTGTGTATATAAAGGGGTGACCCAGCGGAAGGCAAGAAACAAAATATTGAGAACCAGGTCAAGCGTATTCGCTCCCTGGTAAGAAACCCAAGAAATACAATCCCAAACTAGAGTAGGCCTTTACCTTCACCGCAAGGGGTCGGACAGTATAAACTCTGTGTGTCCTTTATCCCGATTAACCCCGTTAAGCTAACCTAGTTGTGATGGCTCCACGACTAAGTACTTACGCTAAGACATCTGCCGTGTCAAGTCCACGACAGTTGGCGCCCACCGTGGGGCCAGTGCACGGTGGTTTCGAGTTCTTGAAGGGCAGCTGCAAAGGAATCAAGGGATACGCTGTAGGCCGGATGACCAAGAGTCATCACGGCAAGCTCTACATCGATGATGCAGGCTGGGTCCCCAAGGCCGGCTAAATTGAGTATGGGTACCGGGTCCCCTTCGGCGGAATCCATGTCTTCATCGGTAATATCGGCATACCGGGCCCTGAGCCGGACATCTGCACCGACATCATCGAGACGGCTTAGCGTGCTCAACCCGCCCAGGTTCAACCCGCCGTGAAGCGTGCCTTTGTCGGTTTCATCCATGGGGCGGAATTTGAGGAAGGATTTGTGTATGGCGGCGAGACGGCCATCTACTATGATGATGAGTCGTCAACCGGCAAAACCAATTCAATGTATCAACTGCAGGACGACCGGCTTGGGGGCTGTTTCGATGGCGACAATATTCTGGACCCCTATGAGCTACCGAACAGGGTGGCAATCTTCATGGCTGGAACACATCCGGCGCTCGATTCAACAACCAACGTCGGTGTTCTGGGAACGGGGGTCCCCAGCCTTGCCTGCCTGCGGCCTGCAGGGTGGCTTAACTAGTGGCCCAGTAAGGCCTGTCTTCATCAACCAAGCACTCAAGACCCTCGCGAGGGGCCAAGCCTCACGGGGCGGACGGTGCAAGGCCTCCTCAGGAGTGGCCTCGCCAGGCAGGCTCGCGAGGAGGCGGAGAGATCAAGGCAAGGGGTACCTCGCGAGGTGCCCATGACGCAAGCCATGACGACCACGGCCAAGCGGGCGCCAGCCCACGCAGTGTCATCGTTTCCTCTTTGGTGCAGAGGGGGCAAGTGCAGGCGTGGAGTACCAAGGCATCAGGCAAAGGTTTCCTTATCAGCACAACGAGAACAAGACCAGCAGAGTGGCGGGACGGAGGTCACCGTGGAGCCCAAGACGGTGTCATCACCAGCACCTTTGGAAGGCGAAGACCACCTTTAGTGAGGATAGCTTGTACTAGATGTCCCCTTTCGAAATGGCCGTTGTTGGATCCCTTCCTGCTCAATATTTGGGAAGAGGACCAGGGCCTTTATAAATAGGGCCAGCCACCACAGTAGAAGGCATCTCATCCAGAGGCAACGGAGATGGATCGATTCCTCCTCAAGCACACCACCAAACACAAGAACACCTCGACCTCGTGAGGCTGTTCTTCCCTTGTATTGTTCATCATCAGCCCAAGAGGCAATCCACCACACCACACACTAGATCAGGGTATTACACCACAACGGTGGCCCGAACCAGTATAAACCTTGTGTCTCTTGTGTTGTTCGTCGATCTAGCTTATTAACCGCGGCGAGGCTGAGGGTGTGTTTTGGTAGGGAGAAGATCTTCGTGCGCACCCCTGTGTTCGAACCTTAAGGGTTTTGCTGGAACCCGATATTCGACATTTGGTGCGCCAGGTAGGGGTACGCCGGAGCTCTTCCTTCCATTGACCCGCTCTCCAACAACACCGCGCTTCGTCCTCATGGCGGACAACGCGCCTCCGGCTCCGACGGCCGACGCCAGTGCTGGGGCCAGGGGGCTCCGAGCCTTGGCCCCCGCCTTGCGACAGGTGCAGTGGCCACACAAGTTCAAGCCAGAGAGGCCGCCGCACTACGACGGTGCGGCAGACCCGCTGGCTTTCCTACTGGCGTGCGACGAGGCCGTCCTCAAGGCTAGAGGCGACAATAAGGTCATGGCCAACTGGTTTCCCATGGCCCTCACCGGCGTCCCACGCGTTTGGCTGCTCAACCTCCCGACATCTTCTATGGCCTCGTGGGAGGAGCTGCGCGACCTCTTCCTCACCCACTACGCATCACCGGCGCCCCCGGTCGTCGCAGCTCTCCTGGGCGGTCGCAAGCGCCACCCTCAGACCGCCACACCAAGCCATTCTTTCGCTAGATCGGCGCCGGCCTCGCGCTCCAAGGGGCTCCTCCGGGTTGGGCGGCACCCAAGGTCAACCTGACCTTCAACTCGGATGATCACCCCGTCAACACCGCCTGCTCGGGCGCGCTCTCGATGCTCTGCACGCCCACCATCTGCGGGGTGGGCGTCACCAAAACCCTTATCAACGGCGGCGCCGGCCTTAACGTGCTCTCGATGGAGGCCTTCAGCCTCCTCCATGTACCGTTGGAACGACTCCGACCCAGCAAACCCTTCTCGGGCGTTGGAGGCAGTTCCTCCAGCTCCCTGGGCAGATCCACCTTCGTGTGACCTTCGGCACCCACGACAACTTCCGCACCGAGGTCATCAACTTCGACATCACCACACCAGCCTCTCGTACAACGCCATCCTCAGATATCCTGCCTTGGCTCAGTTCATGGCAGCGACCCATCCGGCCTACAACCTCATGAAGATGCCCGGGAGCAGCGGTGTCCTCATCGTAGCTGTAGACACCAAGGAGGCTCTACTGGCGCTTGAGCTGGCCCTCAAGGCTACCACGGCGGCGTAGCCTGCTGGAGCAGACGCCACCAAGGCCAAGGAAGCTGCACCAACCAAAAAGAAGCATATGTTCACTCAGGACAAGGCTGAGACCAAGCAGGTGCCAGTTGAGGAGGACGGGTCCTCAGGAGCCACCTTCACCATAGGCGCCAACCTCGACCCCGACCAAGACGAGGCGCTGATGAAGTTCTTGCACTCGAACAAGGAGGTGTTCGCGTGGGAACCTAAGCAGCTAGCGAGGGTCCCAAGGGAGGTGATTGAGCATCACCTGAACATATGCCCCAATGTACGCCCCGTGAAGCAGAAAGCAAGGCGGCAGTTGCTACGTCTTGAGCTTGCGTTGGTTTTCCTTGAAGAGGAAAGGGTGATGCAGCACAGTAGCGTAAGTATTTCCCTTAGTTTTTGAGAACCAAGGTATCAATCCAGTAGGAGGCTCCTCACAAGTCCCACGAACCTACACAAACAAACAAAGAACTCGCAACCAACACGATAAAGGGGTTGTCAATCCCTTCACGGCCACTTGCAAAAGTGAGATTTGACAGAGATAATATGGTAAGATAAATATGTTTTTGGTATTTTATAATATAGATGCAAAAAGTAAAGATGCAAATAAAAGTAGATTGAAAGCTTATATGATAAAAGATAGACCCGGGGGCCATAGGTTTCACTAGAGGCTTCTCTCAAGATAGCATAAGTATTACGGTGGGTGAACAAATTACTGTCGAGCAATTGATAGAAAAGTGAATAATTATGAGATTATCTAGGCATGATCATGTATATAGGCATCACGTCCATGACAAGTAGACCGACTCCTGCCTGCATCTACTACTATTACTCCACACATCGACCGCTATCCAGCATGCATCTAGAGTATTAAGTTCAAAAGAACAGAGTAATGCATTAAGAAAGATGACATGATGTAGAGGGATAAACTCAAGCGATATGATATAAACCCCATCTTTTTATCCTCGATGGCAACAATACAATACGTGCCTTGCAACCCTTTCTGTCACTGGGTAAGGACACCGCAAGATTGAATCCAAAGCTAAGCACTTCTCCCATGGCAAGAAAGATCAATCTAGTAGGCCAAACCAAACCGATAATTCAAAGAGACTTGCAAAGATAACTCAATCATACATAAAAGAATTTAGAGAAGATTCAGATATTTCTCATAGATAAACTTGATCATAAACCCACAATTTATCGGATCTCGACAAACACACCGCAAAAAGAGTTTACATCGAATAGATCTCCACAAGAGAGGGGGAGAACATCGTATTGAGATCCAAAAAGAGAGAAGAAGCCATCTAGATAATAACTATGGACCCGAAGGTCTGTGATAAACTACTCACAACTCATCGGAAGGGATATGGTGTTGATGTAGAAGCCCTCCATGGTGGATTCCCCCTCCGACAGAATGCCGACGACGGCTCCAAGATGGGATCTCACGGATACAGAAGGTTATGGTGGCAGAAATATTTCTTTGGTGGCTCCCTGGATGTTTTCGGGGTATGTAGGCTTATATAGGAAGAAGAAGTACGTCGATGGCCGCTCGAGGGGCTGAGGAGACAGGGGGGCGCGCCCAGGAGGGGTGGGCGCGCCCTCCTATCTCCTGGCCTCCTCGATTGCTTCTTGACTTACACTCCAAGTTCTCTAGATCACGTTCGTTCCAAAAATCACGCTCCCGAAGGTTTCATTCCGTTTGTACTCCATTTGATATTCCTTTTTTTCAAAATACTGAAATAGGCAAAAAAACAGCAATACGGGCTCGGCCTCCGGTTAGTAGGTTAGTCCCGAAAATGATATAAATGTGTAAAATAAAGCTCATAAACATCCAAAAGGGGTAATATAATAGCATGGAACAATAACAAATTATAGATACGTTGGAGACGTATCAAGCATCCCCAAGCTTAATTCCTGCTCGTCCTCGAGTAGATAAATGATAAAAATAGAATTTTTGATGTGGAATGCTACCTCGCATAATTCGCAATGTAATTTTCTTTATTGTGGCATGAATGTTCAGATCCAAATGATTCAAGATAAAGGCTTATAAAACATAAAAATAATAATCTTCGAAGCATACTAACAAATAATCATGTCCTATCAAAATAGCATAGCTAAAGAAAGCTTATGCCTACAAAATCATATAATTAGGCCATCCTTCATTTTCATTACACAAAATACTCCCATCATGTACAACCCCGATGACGAGCCGAGCAATTGGTTCATACTTTTTAACGCGCTTCAGCCTTTTTCAACTCTTACGCAATACATGAGCGCAAGCCATGGACATAGCACTATGGTGGTATATGGTGGTGGTTGTAAGTACAAAAGGGAGAAGATAGTCTCATATCAACTAGGCGTATCAACGGGCTATGGAGATGCCCATTAATAGATATAAATGTGAGTGAGTAGGTATTGCCATGCAACGGATGCACTTGAGCTATAAATGTATGAAAGCTCAACAAAAGAAACTAAGTGGGTGTGCATCCAACTTGCTTGCTCACGAAGACCTAGGGCATTTTGAGGAAGCCCATCATTGGAATATACAAGCCAAGTTCTATAATGAAAAATTCCCACTAGTATATGAAAGTGACAACATAGGAGACTCTCTATCATGAAGATCATGGTGCTATTTTGAAGCACAAGTGTGGAAAAGAGATAGTAGCAATTGTCCCTTCTCTCTTTTTCTCTCATTTTTTTATTTTTTTCCTCTTTTTTCTTTTTTTCTTTTTTTTTCTTTTTTTTTCTTTGGCCTTTCTCTTTTTTTCTTTCTTTTTGGCCTTTCTCCCTTGTCTTTTTTTTTTATTTTTTTTTCTTTGTAAAGTCCAAAGTCCCATCCCGACTTGTGGAGGAATCATAGTCTTCATCATCCTTTCCTCACTGGGACAATGCTCTAATAATGAAGATCATCACAATTTTATTGATTTACAACTCAAGAATTACAACTCAAAGCTAGAACAAGATATGACTCTATATGAATGCCTCCGGCGGTGTACCGGGATATGCAACGAATCAAGAGCGACATGTATGAAAATTATGAAGGTGGCCTTGCCACAAATACGATGTCAACTACATGATCATGCAAAGAGCAATATGACAATGATGGAGCGTGTCATAATAAACAGAACAGTGGAAAGTTGCATGGCAATATATCTCGGAATGGCTATGGAAATGCCATAATAGGTAGGTATGGTGGATATTTTGAGGAAGGTAAATAATGGGTGCATGCTACCGGCTAAAATTGCGCGGTAAAATAGAGGCTAGCAAAGTGGAAGGATGAGTGTGCGTATATCCATGGACTCACATTAGTCATAAAGAACTCATATACTTATTGCAAAAGTCTACTTAGCCCTCGAAGCAAACTACTACTACGCATGCCCCTAGAGGGATAGATTGGTAGGAAAAGACCATCCTCGTCCCCGACTGCCACTCATAAGGAAGACAATCAAAAGAGCACCTCATGCAACAAATTTGTCATACAACTTTTACCATACGTGCATGCTACGGGACTTGCCAATTTTAACACAAGTATTTCTCAATTTCATAATTATCCACTAGCATGAATCTAACATTACTACCTTTATATCTCAAAACAATTATCAAGCATCAAATTGATCCTAGTGTTTAATGCACTTTCTATGATAGTTTTTATTATACCCAACTTGGATGCTCATCATTCTAGGACAAAATTCATAACCAGCAAATACCATGCTGTTCTGAGAGACTCTCAAAATAATATAAGTGAAGCATGAGAGACTATCAATTTCTTCAAAATTAATCCACCACCATGCTCTAAAAGATATAAGTGAAGTACTAGAGCAAAAACTATCTAGCTCAAAAGATATAAGTGAAGCACATAGCATATTCTAATAAATTCTAATCAAGTGGGCTTCTCCCAAAAGGTGTGTACAGCAAGGATGATTGTGGTAAACTAAAAATAAAACACTAATATAATACACGATGCTCCAAGCAAAACACATATCATGTGTCGAATAAAAATATAGCTCCAAGTAAAGTTACCAATGAACAAAGACGAAAGAGGGGATGCCTTCCGGGGGCATTCCCAAGCTTAGGCTTTTGGATATTCTTGAATATCTTGGGGTGCCTTGGGCATCCCCAAGCTTAGGCTTTTGCCACTCTTTATTTCATAGTCCATCAAACCTTTACCCAAAACTTGAAAACTTCACAACACAAAACTCAACAGGAAATCTCATAAGCTCCGTTAGTGCAAGAAAGAAAAACCACCACATAAGGTACTGTAATGAACTCATTCTTTATTTATATTGGTGTTAAACCTACTGTATTCCAAGTTTTCTATGGTTCATACCCTTACATACTAGCCATAGATGCATCAAAATAAGCAAACAACACACGAAAAACAGAATCTGTCAAAAACAGAACAGTCTATAGAAATCTGTAACTAACGCAAACTTCTGGAACCTTAAAAATCATACAAAAATAGGATGTCCTAAAAAATTTGTTTATTGAACAGCATCACAAAAAATCAATGCAAAATCTCGTTTCTGTGATTTATTGATTGTTTTCTTGTGAGTGCAAAGTTTCTGTTTTTCAGCAGAATCAACTCAACTCATATCATAGGTTATCCTATAGGTTCTACTTGGCACAAACACTAAATAAAACATGAAAACACATCTAAACAGAAGGTAGATGAAAAATTTATTGAATAACAGCAAGGAAAAATATTGGGTTGCCTCCCAACAAGCGCTATCGTTTAACGCCCCTAGCTAGGCATTGATAATTTTAATGATGCTGACTGAAAGATAAGAATTGAAACATAAAGAGAGCATCATGAAGCACGTGACAAACACATCTAAGTCTAACATACTTCCTATGCATAGGCATATTATAAGCAAACAAATTTGCAAGGCAAGCAAAAACTAGCATATGCAAGGAAGAAGAAAGAGACGATAGCAATCTCAACATGACGAGAGGTAATTTAATAAGATAAAAATTTCTACGACCATATTTTCGTCTCTCATAATAATTACATGTAGGATCATAGGCAAATTCAACAAAATAGCTATCACAAAACATATTCTCAACATGATCCACATGCATGCAAAGTTGACACTCTTCCAAGATAGTGGGATTAACATTAACTAAAGTCATGACCTTTCCGAACCCACTTTTATCAAAAATATCATAAGATTGAACATACTCAAAATATGTGGGATCTAAAGTTGACACTCTTCCAAACCCACTTTAAATATTATTGCAAACACTATTATCAATCTCATATTCATCATAGGGCTTAAATAAATTTTCAAGGTTATAAGAAGAATCACCCCAATCATGATCATTGAAACAAGTAGTAGACATAGCAAAACAAGCATCCCCAAGCTTAGGGTTTTGCATATTATTAGCATAATTGACATCAAGAGAATTTATAGAAAAATCATTGCAATCATGCTTTTTATTCAAGGAGTTATCGTGAATCTCTTCATAAATTTCTTCATCATAGTTTTCGGATTCACAAATTTTGAGCAAAGCTTCATAAAGATAATCTAGTGCACAAAACTCACTAGCAATTGGTTCATCATAATTGGATCTCTTAAAAAGATTAGCAAGTGGATGAGGATCCATAGACCTTAGGTTCTCTGTTTAGCAATAAATAAACAACTATTCCAACCAAACGAGCAAACGAGCCAAGTAAGACATCAAAGCAAAAAGACGAACAGAAGAAGGGCGAATAAAACGGCAAGGGTGAAGTGGGGGAGAGGAAAACGAGAGGCAAATGGCAAATAATGTAAATGCAAGGGAGATGCGTTTGTGATGGGTACTTGGTATGTCTTGACTTGAGCGAAGACCTCCCCGGCAACGGTGCCAGAAATCCTTCTTGCTACGTCTTGAGCTTGCGTTGGTTTTCCTTGAAGAGGAAAGGGTGATGCAGCACAGTAGCGTAAGTATTCCCTTAGTTTTTGAGAACCAAGGTATCAATCCAGTAGGAGGCTCCTCACAAGTCCCACGAACCTACACAAACAAACAAAGAACTCGCAACCAACACGATAAAGGGGTTGTCAATCCCTTCACGGCCACTTGCGAAAGTGAGATTTGACAGAGATAATATGGTAAGATAAATATGTTTTTGGTATTTTATAATATAGATGCAAAAAGTAAAGATGCAAATAAAAGTAGATTGAAAGCTTATATGATAAAAGATAGACCCGGGGGCCATAGGTTTCACTAGAGGCTTCTCTCAAGATATCATAAGTATTACGGTGGGTGAACAAATTACTGTCGAGCAATTGATAGAAAAGCGAATAATTATGAGATTATCTAGGCATGATCATGTATATAGGCATCACGTCCGTGACAAGTAGACCGACTCCTTCCTGCATCTACTACTATTACTCCACACATCGACCGCTATCCAACATGCATCTAGAGTATTAAGTTCATAAGAACAGAGTAACACATTAAGAAAGATGACATGATGTAGAGGGATAAACTCAAGCAATATGATATAAACCCCATCTTTTTATCCTCGATGGCAACAATACAATACGTGCCTTGCAACCTTTTCTGTCACTAGGTATGGACACCGCAAGATTGAACCCAAATCTAAGCACTTCTCCCATGGCAAGAAAGATCAATCTAGTAGGCCAAACCAAACCGATAATTCGAAGAGACTTGCAAAGATAACTCAATCATACATAAAAGAATTCAGAGAAGATTCAGATATTTCTCATAGATAAACTTGATCATAAACCCACAATTCATCGGATCTCGACAAACACACCGCAAAAAGAGTTTACATCGAATAGATCTCCACACGAGAGGGGGAGAACATTGTATTGAGATCCAAAAAGAGAGAAGAAGCCATCTAGCTAATAACTATGGACCCGAAGGTCTGTGATAAACTGCTCACAACTCATCAGAAGGGCTATGTTGTTGATGTAGAAGCCCTCCGTGGTGGATTGCCCCTCCGGTATAATGCCGACAACGGCTCCAAGATGGGATCTCGCGAATACAAAAGGTTACGGTGGCGGAAATATTTCTTCGGTGGCTCCTTGGATGTTTTCGGGGTATGTAGGCTTATATAGGAGGAAGAAGTACGTCAGTGGCCACTCGAGGGGCCCAGGAGATAGGGGGCATGCCCAGGAGGGGTGGGTGTGCCCTCCTATCTCCTGGCCTCCTCGATTGCTTCTTGACTTGCACTCCAAGTCCTCTGAATCACGTTCATTCCAAAAATCACGCTCCCGAAGGTTTCATTCCATTTGGACTCCGTTTGATATTCCTTTTCTTCGAAATACTGAAATAGGCAAAAAAACAGCAATACGTGCTGGGCCTCCGGTTAGTAGGTTAGTCCCAAAAATGATATAAATGTGTAAAATAGAGCCCATAAACATCCAAAAGGGGTAATATAATAGCATGGAACAATCAGAAATTATAGATATGTTGGAGACATATCAGCAGTCCACCGAGAAGCAGGCCTTCATCGTCCAAGAAACTCGCAAGCTGGAGGCAGCAGGTGTTATTCGCGAGGTTCGCTACCCTGAATGGCTGGCAAACCCAGTTGTCGTGCCAAAAAAGGGAGGAAAAGAGCGCATGTGTGTCGACTTCACCAACCTCAACAAGGCCTGCCCTCAAGATCCATTCCCGCTCCCCCGCATCGACCAAATTCTCGACTCCGCCGAGTGCGACCTGCTGTGTTTCCTGGATGCGTTTTCGGGTTATCACCAAATCAAGATGGCGGTGGAAGACATAGAGAAGACAGCCTTCCTGACCCGATGTGGGGTGTACTGCTACACCTGCATGGCGTTTGGGTTGCGCAATGTTGGCACAACCTTCCAGTGGCTGATGCATATCGCCTTAGGCCGGCAGCTCGGGAGAAACGCTGAGGCTTACGTTGACGACATTGTGGTGAAATCTCAAGAGGCGAAGACCTTGATCCAGGATCTGGAGGAGACCTTCGTGAGCCTCCGCCAGGTGGACCTGCGGCTCAACCCAGAGAAGTGCGTGTTTAGCGTCCCTTCTGGAAAGTTACTGGGCTTCCTCGTATCCCACAAGGGGATCGAGGCTGTGTGGCCCAGGCCCGGGGGCTCCTGTCGGTGTACTAGAGTAGGGGTACCCTAGTATCCCAAACTTGTGCACGGGCAGTTGCAGCACCCCGCAGCAAGGCTTGCCGGGTGACCGCCAAGGTCCTCCGTGGTTCCTTTGGAGCCATTCAAGAACAAAGTATTCAAGCCAAGGAGACAAGGCCCCGACAAGAGGAGCTTGCCGGGAAGGCCAACCAAGGCATCTCAAGGAACTTGCCGCGACGCGTCACGCGTCCCGGCAAGGCCCGGTGAGCGACAAGCTTCCGGGCGCGACAAGACAACCACCGCGGCAAGGCGCTTGCCGCGGCAAGCTACCACTCTGCACCCGCGCTCCAGCACATCCACCAACGTGTCGCCCTGGGACCTTTCCAGGCGCGCGTGGCAAGAGGCTGTGCAGCTAGCGGTGCGCAGTGGCAAGCGACGCTGACAAGATTGCCATCGTGGCGAACGGTGGCGCCCCTGACGGTCCCTTTCTGCACTAGTTGGGCGACACAGACGGGCATTTAATGCCTTTGTCCCCTGCCGTCAGGGTTAGGTAGGATACACTATACAGGTAGTTGTACCAACAACAAGTCCTTTTCCATTTTTACCCTTGTCTATGTTGCCACCTGTCGGTGACCCCTTTAGCTTATAAAAGGAGGCCCATGCGCAACGTAGAGGGGGTTCGGTTCGAAGGCAAAAAAACACTCACGCTCGGTCTCGCTGTTGGGCTAGGCCCAAAACAGGGCACGGGCATGCGCGGCCTGCATTGCGCTGTATCTTACTCTGTATCCACCGCGCCCTCCCTGAATGGCACGCGTTGAATGCGGCATCGTGGGAGAGATCGTGGGTGGTTTCTTTATTCGGAAAAAAACGGAACGTCCGCCCCCTCCCTCTTTATAAGCAGGGGAAACAGGGGCAGTTCGCCCATCTCGCCGGTTGCTACTCCAATGTCACAAATCTCCGCCGCTCCCTCCTTCTTCCCAAAGCTGAAAGAGAGCAGCGCTCCACCCCCCATCGCCACCGCTACCACCAACGCCGTCGATCTCCCTCACCACCTCCACCATGGCTCCGAAAGCCGACAAGGGGAAAGGCGTGAAGTCGGCCGAGGCGCAGCGGCTCGCGGCGCTGTGAAAGGAGCGGGCAATCTTCCCCCCTCAGCTTGTCGCGAAGGAGCTGAGGGAGTACTACTACCTCTTCTGGTCGACGGAGACGCGAGCGCATCCGCGCACGAAGGTACTCTCAGCTGCCGCTTCGGAACTGGCTCCGAATGGATATCCCTTCTTCGCGTTGTTCTTCTACTGCGGGCTTTGCCCGCCTTTCTCTGAATTTTTCTGCGATATTATGAACACCTACGGGTTCCGCCTCCTTGATTTCACCCCCAACGCCGTTCTGACCATGTCAGTTTTCGCACATCTGTGCAAAAACTTTGTCGGAGTCCATCCAAATGTAGCTCTTTTTCGCCATTTCTTTATGCCCCGAGTTGAGAGAGGGGAGCCTCTTTCCGGCGGAATTGCTTGGATCTCGAGAGTTGGCAAGAAAGAAGCTTATCTGGAGGGAGAGCTCCGCAGCAAGTGGGAGGAATGGAGAGCAGAGTGGTGCTGGATTGTCGAGGAGAACCCGCAGCCATTTATCGCCCTGCGACAAGCCCCAATAGCGCGCGTCAACGATTGGAGCAACTTGGCCCCGGAAGACGATAGGCTGAAGATTGCCGTCACTCGGATCTTACGCCTCAGGCTTGCCGGGCTCACCGTAGGCGCCGTTGGCGCAGATTTTCTTCGCCGCCGCATCGCCCCCCTGCAGGAGAGGAGGAGACCCACCTGGGAGTTCCAGAACGCGGCGGATATCATGAGGCTGCGCCCGGGCCTCAACTTCAACTTCACTGTCTTGGAACTGGACGCGATGCTCCTGGAACTGTTCAAGCGCGATCCTCAACATCCATTCATGTTGCCGAGGGGTGTCGTTCCGCTGTGCAACAACTCCTCGCTTGACCGCATCTGTGCAATGATGCCGCTGTGCAATTCGCATGGAATTGTCCCAACTTGGCAAGAGCCTGCAGACGACGTCATGCAGGAGTTCTTCGACAGCTTGGTAGAAGTGTCGGTCCGCCCCGATGAACAGAAGAGCCTTACTCGCGACACCACCGATGCGGAGATGCAGCGCATCGCCACTAGGCTGGAAGAGGCAGCGGCAGCAGCTGCCGCGGGCGAGTTTGGATTCACCGTGGAGGAGGCAGAGGCAGCAGAGGCGGCAAGCCTTGTCGAGCGAGAGGAGCTTGCCGGCGAGGGAGAGCTTGTCGGGCCTGAAGCTGAGTCGAGCGAGGCCGGCGAGGGAGAGCTTGTCGGGCCTGAACCTTCAGACAGCTCGCCGCAAGCGGAGACCCCAGCTCCGCCAAGAAGGCGTCTCCGCAAGGCCGTGGACGTAGAGGGGCGGCAGACAAGTCAACAGCCACCGTGCCGCGCGACACGCTCTACCGCGGCAAGCACTGTTGCCGCGGGAGCGCCTCATGCCGCTGTGGCAACTGGAGCGGGGTCTTCCTGGTCCACCGTTACTGCTCCTGCCAAGCAGACAAGGGAACCTACTCCTCCGCCTCGTCGCACCGGAGGCAAGCCAGACTTCGATCTCTTCGCGCTCAGCTCCGACGAGGAAGAAGAAGAGTAAGATTCTTTGCTGTACTTGTAATTCTTCAATTCTTGCTGTTTTGTCTTGTATCTGATTTGCTTTACTCCGAACCCATTCCTTTTCAGGACTCTGGCCCAGAGAGCGGCGAAGAGAGCCAAGGTCCCGGTGATTGTCATTGAGGACGAACCCACCGCGACAGCAGGGGACGTGTCTGAGACCACCTTGCCGGACTCGGCAACTTTTCCCCAAAGCAGCCCCCAGCGCAGCCCCTAGCATAAGTATATAGTTTACTTCCTGCTGTCAGGCGCGCATGGGTGCTCTTTCTTTGCTGATATCTGACTGTTGGTTTGTGTAGGAGCAGAGCAGCCTCACCAGGAGTGCCCGGAAGCCGTTCCCGAAATGCCATCTGCTTCGACTACACCGCCAAGGGAGGATTCCCCGGCAAGGGAGCATTCTCCGGCAAGGGAGAATTCTCCGGCAAGGGGCATTTCTCCGGCAAGGGATAGCACCAGCGACCCCCCGGTGGTGGAGACCGCGGCGGCAGATCCTAGTACAGGTAATCCTCTTGCTTGAAAACTTCCCTTGGGTTCTTCTTCTTCCGATTTTCTTTTTGAATATTTGCTTGACTTTTCTCCCCTCTTCGGTCGTCAGATCCATCTGCCACGGAGCCGATGGAAACCAAGTCGCCGGCGAGGAGAACGCGCGCGGCAACAACGACGATGCCGCTGCCACCGAAAAAGAGGCCGGCGCTGATGATCCCGTCGGCGAAGAGGCCACCAAAGCTGCCGCCGCAGAAGCTGGCGAGGGATCCGATGATCGCACTGACGGCCCCGAGGCCGCAGGAGCGTTAGGCGCTGCGCTGACCGCCGATCCCTCCGCCGCTGCTGCAGCGCCAGGCTCGGAAGAGCCCCAGCCCGATGCCTATTTGAAGGCCGGCGACGGTATCTTCATCAAGCTCCCCTGGGCGTCAAGCTCCAGGGCGCCGGTCGAAGGAGAGATCTTGGACGGAGAGGTGCTCGCCTCCACTGGGCTGATGCTGGTCGACGCGCCAAGCAGCAGCAGCGACGAGCCTGAGGAGGAGCGGCTGCTGCGGAAGCTGTTGTCGCTTTACCGCGCCCGACAAGCCAAGCTGGAATCCCGAGAAGCGCTTGTTGCGAAGGAGGGAGTGGACATCGAGAAGCGCGCGGAGGAGCTCCGGGGTCTCGGGCAGGAAGCTCTCCGATCCCTGGCAGAGGAGCGGGAGCAAGTCGCCGAGGAGCGGAAAGCCTTCCTCCTCGAGAAGGCTGAAGTTGAAGAGCAACAGCGGCTTGTTGCCGAAAAGCTATCTGCACAGGAAGGCGAGTTGGCGCAGCACAAGGTCAACCTTGACAGCCACGAGGAGGAGCTTGCCGCGCGTGAGCAAGCAATTGGCGGGGCTCTCAAGGAAGCAGAGGATGCAGCCGCAGCTGCCGAGGCCGCCAAGAAGGAGCTGGAGACGAAGATGGCGCAGCTGGAGGCCGATCTCAAGGCGAGCAGCGAGGAGCTTGCTGCGCTCAAGCATGAGCGCGAGAAGGACGCCGCCGCTCATGGCGAGCTGCAGGGTCGTCTCGCTGAGAGGATCAAAGAGCTTAGCGCCGCCAAGGACTCCAACGCAGATCTCGAGTTGAAGCTGGTTACTTTGACTCAGACGCTGGACGGCGCCAGGGAACAGGAGGTGGCCTTGAAGGAGAAGATCAAGGCCGACGAGGCGCTGCTGGCGAGTGCTGCTGCCGCCCAGAACAGTTTCAGGGAGAATGTGGAGCACTGGACCGAGGGTCTCGTGGATGCTGCCGTAGCCATCGACGGGGAGCTGGCGCAGCTGGGGATGGAGGATTTTGGGTATTGCTCCGATGAGCACCTCCAACCCAGCGCCGAGCTCAGCTTGTTCTTCAAAGGCGTGGCGACGGCCCTCCAACGACTCCGGGAGAAGATCCCAAAGCAGCTGGCCGATGAGTCACGCAAGATCTGCGCAGGAGCTCTTCAAAAGGTGCTGGTGAAGGTGGCCTTTCGCAACCTAGGCCTCAACCTCACCAACGTCCTCAGGTCCTTGCCGCCAGATGCTGATCTAGAAGCGCTCAAGGCCCTTGTCGCACCCATTGTAGACAAGGTGAGCGGGATCAAGAGGGTTGAGGGCGATCACGTAGATTAGGCCGCCCGTTTTCTCTTTTCCTTTGTCGCTGTTTTCTGTCATTTGCTTCCCGGTAAGGCGAAACTTCCTCGAGCGACGCTTGGTCCACACCATTATCTTCTCCTTTCCCCCCCGGCAAACTTGTGGGCGAGGGAACCTTCCTTTCTATGAGAAAGAGAAAGAAGAGAAAATAAAGATATGGAGCCTTACGGCTCGTTATTGCTTACCGGGGGTAGGCACTGCACAAAGTGTCAGATAACACATGCAAAAAAGGTAGAAAGCATGAAATTGACAAGATGTGCGGAGCACATGAGCTTTACTTATGCACGGGGTCTGCGCCCGGCTTTGTACAAAGGATTACATGCAACATCGGCAAGTCTTGTACAAAAGGTGGTTGCCGGAACAGGTTCCAGCAACCGCGCCCTACAGGTAAAACTTACAAAGATGCTCAATGTTCCAGGAGTTGCTCACCGGAATGCCATCTTCGGTCTCAAGGCGGACAGCGCGAGGCCTAGTGACTCGTTTCACCCAGTAAGGGCCTTCCCACTTCGGCATCAACTTGTTGGAATTCTTGGTGGACTGAGCACGCCGAAGAACAAGGTCGCCTTCCTCGAGACTTCTGGCATTAACTTTGTGGCTATGGTAGCGGCGCAAAGCTTGCTGGTATCGAGCAGCTCGTACAGCAGCCTGAAGACGGTCTTCCTCAAGGAGCTGCGCGTCATCTTGTCGTAGCTGCTCTTGCTCAAGCTCATCATAAGCGAGCACTCGAGGTGACTCGTATACGAGTTCTGTGGGGAGAACTACCTCTGCTCCATAGACTAGAGCGAAAGGTGTCTGGCCAGTGGCTCGATTTGGTGTCGTCCTGATCGACCAAAGAACCACCGGCAGCTCCTCAATCCAGTTCTTTCCGCACTTGCGCAGCCTGTCGAAAGTCCTGGTCTTGAGCCCGCGCAGCACTTCAGCATTTGCCCTCTCCGCTTGACCGTTGCTTCTCGGATGAGCAACAGAAGCGAAGCAGACCTTGGCGCCAAGATCTTGGACGTACTGCATGAAGGTGCAGCTCGTGAATTGCGTGCCGTTATCGGTGATGATCCTGTTAGGGATCCCGAAGCGGCAAACAATCGACCTGAAGAACTTGACTGCTGACTGTGCTGTCACCTTCCTCACTTCTTCCACTTCCGACCACTTTGTGAACTTGTCGATTGCAACGTACAAGTACTCAAAGCCCCTGATAGCTCGGGGAAAGGGGCCGAGGATGTGGAGCCCCCAGACCGAAAACGGCCAGGATAAAGGGATCGTCTGGAGAGCTTGAGCTGGCTGGTGTATTTGCTTGGAATGGAACTGGCACGCTTCACACTTGGTTACTTGTGCAGTTGCATCCTGGAGGGCTGTCGGCCAAAAGAAACCTTGCCGGAACGCTTTGCCGGCAAGTGCTCTTGCGCCAATGTGGTGGCCACATATGCCTCCATGTATCTCTGCCAACAGCTTTTGTCCATCTTCCCGGTGAATACACTTCAATTTCACGCCGTTGAGTCTTCTTCTGTACAGTGTGTTGTCGACAAACTGGTACATACTTGACTGCCGGGTTACTTTCTCCGCTTCTTCTTGCTCTTTGGGAAGTTCTCCTGTCTGAAGGAAACGGACAATCTGCTGTGCCCATGCTGGAGCTTGCGGCTCGACAACAAGGACTAAAGGCACATCTGCTGCTGCGGGAACATCCGCTTCTACGGCGAGAACCTGCGGCTCAGCCGGAGCTTGACGTTCCCCGGCAAGCTTGACGGAGCAAAACTTGTCGGGAGCATCTGCTTCAACGGAACAAACCCTAGGGCTTGCCGGAGCAGACTGCTCCTCATCATCCTTGGTGTTGATCTTGGGGACCTTCTTGGTGGCGGCTTCGGGAAGCACTGCCGGAAAATAGTCACCAGAAATCAACTTCCTCTTCTTGCTCTGTCCAGTTGATGGTGTTACAGACGGTTGAGTCAGTTTGAGCACGAAGATCCCTGGTTCCACAGGTAACTTAAGTGCGGCGCACTTCGACAGGCCATCGGCAATGTCGTTCTGAGCTCTTGGAACATGTTCAATCTGTAGGCCGTCGAAGTGCTCTTCTAGCTTTCTCACTTCATCAACGTAAGCTTCCATCAACGGACTCAGATAATTCTTGTTCACTTGGCAGACGACAAGCTGTGAGTCACCCCTGACAATGAGCTTCTTGATCCCAAGGTTTGCTGCGATCTTGAGACCGGCAAGCAAACCTTCATACTCTGCAGTATTATTCGTTGCTTGCTCCTTGGGAAAGTGCATCTGGACTACGTACTTGAGGTGCTCTCCGGTGGGTGCAACAAGCAGCACGCCCGCACCGGCGCCTTACAGCGAGAAGGCACCATCAAAGTACATCAGCCACTCTTTGCTTGCTTCTTTGACGGGGATGCTCGTTTCTGGAATTTCTTCATCTTGTGTTGGCGTCCACTCTGCTATGAACTCCGCCAATACTCTGCTTTGGATAGTTGAAGTGCTCTCAAACTTGAGGCCAAAGCTTGACAGTTCCAGTGCCCACTCGACAATCCTGCCTGTTGCTTCTGGATTCTGCAGTATCCTCTTCAGCGGAAAACGAGTGACGACTGTGATCTCATGTGCTTGGAAGTAATGGCGCAGATTTCTCGAGGCCATGAGAAGGCCGAAAAGCAATTTCTGCACACCAGAGTACCTTGACCTAGCCCCTTGCAGAAGGGAATTGACAAAGTAAACTGGGCGCTGCACCATTCTTTTCTGCATCTCCTCACGCTCCTGCGCAGATCCATTTTTGTCGGGACCAGAGCTTGCCTGTGAAGCCCCCTGCTTGTCGCTGGATGCATCTGCCATGGTTGCTGGCTCATCATCCGCCTCCCTCTCGGCTACTAACGCAGCACCAACCACTTGATTGGTTGCCGCTATATATAGCAGCAACTTCTCTTGTGGCTTAGGTGCGACAAGTGTTGGAGTGGAGGACAGGTATCTCTTTAAGTCCTGCAGCGCGGCCTCCGCTTCCGGAGTCCATTTCATTGGACCTGCCTTTTTCAATATTTTGAAAAATGGCAGGGCGCGCTCAGCAGACCTAGAGATAAACCTGCTGAGAGCAGCTACGCAACCGGCAAGTCTTTGTACATCCTTGACGCGCTTTGGTGCTTCAATCTGCTCGATGGCTTTGATCTTGTCGGGATTGGCTTCAATTCCTCGCTGAGACACGAAGAACCCGAGAAGCTTGCCGGAGGGGACTCCAAACACACACTTCTCGGGGTTAAGCTTGAGGTTGATCTTGCGCAGATTTGCAAAGGTTTCGTCTAAATCTTGAATCAGAGTCGCCTTGTCCTTGCTCTTGACCACTATGTCATCCTTGTAGGCTTCTACATTTCTGTGTATCTGTGGCTCAAAAGCGTCATGGACTACCCTTGAAAATGTTGAACTAGCATTCTTAACCGAAAGGCATCCGTACGAAACAGTACGTGCCACATGGGGTGATGAACGCGGTCTTCTCCTCATCCTCTTCTGCCATGAAGATCTGATGGTATCCTGAGTATGCATCACGAAATGAAAGCAAGTCACATCCGGCCGTGGAGTCAACAATCTGGTCGATGCGCGACAAGGGAAATGGGTCTTTGGGACAAGCTTTATTGACATCAGTAAAGTCGATACAAAGCCTCCATTTCCCGTTTGCCTTGCGCACGACTACAGGGTTGGCCAACCACATAGGATGGAGCACTCCTCTGACCAGGCCTGCTGCTTCCAATTTCTTGATTTCTTCTGCGATGAATTCTTGGCGCTCCACTGCCTGTTTTCTGACCTTCTGCTTGATGGGCCGCGCATGAGGACAGACGGCAAGATGGTGCTCGATTACTTTCCTGGGAACACCGGGGATGTCAGACGGTTGCCATGCAAACACGTCGACGTTCGCCCGTAGGAAAGCAATGAGCGCGCTTTCCTATTTAGGGTCGAGAGTGGCACTGATGGTGAAGGTACCACCAGTGCCGTCCTCCTTGGCGGACACCTTCTTGGTCTCTGGCGGAGCTGCCATTGCCTTCTTACACTTGCCGGTGGAGCTCGATGGTGCGTCCTCGACGGTAGCGCAGCACTCCGAAGAGGTGCGCTTGCCGGAGTGGGCATCGGAACTCTTGCTGGACTTGGTCTTCTTCTTCCCCCCGGGAGCTTCAACGGCAAGTGACCTGCGAACTGTTGCGGCTGCTGCTTCCCGGTAGATCTTGTCGGCGCAGATAAGAGCATCCTTCTTATCGCTAGTGATAGAGATGATACTTATCGGGCCTGGCATCTTCAGCATGTTGTATGCATAGTGAGAGGCTGCCATGAATTTGGCGAGTGCTGGACGGCCGAGTATCCCATTGTAAGGCAATGGAAAGTCAGCAACGTCAAAAGTGACCCTCTCAGTCCTGAAGTTCAATTCGCTGCCAAATGTCACCGGCAATGTGATCTTTCCTTTCGGCTTGCTCCTTCCCAGATTGATTCCTTGGAATGTGCTGGTCTCTTCGAGCTCGCCATCAGGGATCTAGAGTTTCTGGAGTACCGCGGAGGAGATCAGGTTCAAGCCGGCCCCGCCGTCAACTAGCATCTTAGTGACCTTGAGGTTGCGGATAGTTGGCGAAACCAACATCGGCAAGCACCCGACCGCAGTTATGCGATCAGGGTGGTCCTCAATATCAAAGATGATAGGCGTGCTGGACCATTTCAGAGGCTTGCGTGACTCGACGGGTGGTTCTGCCGCATTGACTTCCCGCACCCACTACTTGAGCTGGCGGTGTGAAATATGCAGAGAAGCACTTCCGTCAACGCACAGGACCTCTGTGGCTTTCTGGATCTCCTGCTCATCGGTCTCGTCATCCTCCATATCTTCATCGTCATCGTCATCTTCATCCTTGTCGCGGCCGCGGGGAGGTCTGTCTCCTTGCCGCTGCTTGGCCTTGCCGCGGCGTCCTCCTCGGCCGGGGCGTTTCTTGCCGGCTCCTCCAGCACCTTCCTGAGCCTTCTCCTTGTCGCGTCGCTCGTATTCAGCCTTTTGCTGCTCGACAAGCTGCTCGACCTTCTTGCAGCTCTGGAGGTCATGGCCCTTGGTGCGGTCGATCTTGCAGTACTGCTTGTTGGTGCCGTCCTGCTTGTCGGCAACCGCCACAGCCTGGTAGTTGGTGCCTCCGGCAATCTCCTTGCCGGAACTACCAACTTTGGCTTTCTTGGCGCCACCTCCGTTGCCGGACTGCTCAACGACTAGCACATCTTTGTCTTTCTTCTTCCTGTTGTTCCGCCGCCGGTTTTTCTTTGCCGGGGCAGTATCCTCACTATCAGATCCTCCAGCTTCTGTATTCTCTCCGGGGAGTTTCCTCCCTTCCTCAGCACGTGCACACTTGTCGGCCAGGGCATATAGCTCACTGACGTCTCTGGTCTTGCACATCTCCATCTCCTCCCGCATCCTGCGGTTTCGCACGTTCTGATGGAACGCGCTGATTACCGCGGCAGGGTGGACATCTGGGATGTTGTGCTGTACGCGGCTGAATCTCTGAATGTACTTGCACAGGGGCTCTCCTTCCTTCTGGGCGAGCAGATGAAGGTCACTCTCTTGGCCATGAGGCTTGTGGCCGCCTGTAAAGGCGCCAACAAACTGATGGCATAGATCTGCCCAGGAGGATATGGAGTTGTCCGGCAAGTGCATGAGCCAGGATCTGACATTGGGCTTGAGTACCAGCGGGAAGTAATTGGCAAGGATCTTGTCGTCCCGCCCCCCGGCAGCTTGCACCGCGATGGTGTAGATGCTGAGGAACTCCGACGGATGCGACTTGCCGTCATACTTCTCTGGTACGTCTGGCTTGAAATTCTTCATGCTAGGCCACTAGACTTGCCGCAGCTCACGAGTGAACGCAGGGCAACCTATCGCGTACAGCAAGTCGCCTGGTTCCCCTGGTGCATGCATGTCGACAGAGGGCCCAGCGCGCTGGTCCGATTGACGCCGCGCTTCTCTTTGGCGCTCGATGCGAGTACGAGCGTCTTCTTGCTGTCGTTCGTGAAGAACTTGGCGCTGATCGCAACGAGCTCGTGGATCCGATGATTTGGTGGAGTCGCTGTCGAGGTGGATCTGGTGAGTCGGCGATCTTGGCCTTCGGGGTGGAGAGTGCATGGTGGTTGCACCCCCACCGGTTTTGTCGCCATCGGCTCGTGCCTGGCAGTTCTTCCGCGGCAGCGATGTACTCAGCTGCCGCGTAGTGTCGCTGTTGGCGAAGCCGATGAGACTCTGAATGGTGGCCCTCCATTCGTCGATCTTGTCTGCCACTGGAGGGTAATCCAGGAGCAGTTGAGCTCGCGCCAAAGCTTCTACTCGAGTGGTGGGCGGCAGTGGCGAACGGTGCGAGGAGCGGGATATGCTTGGACTTCTAACTAAGTTAGAAGGAGCAGTATCTCGTCCGGGCGACCGTGTCTCGCTCGTGCCAGCATGTTGGCATGCATGCTGGTCTTGAGCACTCCGAGATCCACCAGCTCGATCTTGGTCCAAAAAACGTATGGTACTGCGAATACCGTGACGCTGTCGGTCCTGCGCCTCCTGAGATGGGCGCGGTGCATGTACGGACACCGAGGTCTGCGCAGACTTGTGACCTGGCAGCACCGTGAGCTCCCTCGTCGATGTCCGTTCTTCCGCCGGCGTCTACCCCACCACCCTTTTGCTCCGGTGGTGGTGGGATCGACGTGGAGGAAACAGTTGCCGCCGAAGTCTTCTTCTTCGGTGGCATGTCAATGGAGAAGATGAAGATCTAGCTCATGTGAACGCCGGATCAGGTTCACACAACCTCGACGTCCCCCTACCTGGCGCGCCAAAGATGTCGGGGAAGCTGATCCATGAACACCTATGGGACCGGCGGACCGAGCCCCTTTCGGTTCGGCGGGGGGCGGAGATCGCACGAAGAGCGGATCAAGGCGAAGCACACGAGCAGTTTACCCAGCTTCGGAGCTCTCCGGAGAGATAACACTCCTACTGCTGCATGTATGAGTGTATTGAGTTCTTGCTCGGGAGCGCTGAGTGCTACAGTACACTCTAGCTGCTAACGAGACCGAGCGTGAGTGTTTTTCTGCCTTCGAACCGAACCCCCTCTACGTTGCGCATGGGCCTCCTTTTATAAGCTAAAGGGGTCACCGACAGGTGGCAACATAGACAAGGGTAAAAATGGAAAAGGACTTGTGGTTGGTACAACTACCTGTACAGTGTATCCTACCTAACCCTGACGACAGGGTACAAAGCCATTAAATGCCCGTCTGTGTCACCCAAATAGTGCAGAAAGGGACCGTCAGGGGCGCCACCGTTCGCCACAATGGCAATCTTGTCAGCGTCGCTTGCCACTGCGCACCGCTGGCCGCACAGCCTCTTGCCACGCGCGCCTGGAAAGGTCCCAGGGCGACACGTTGGTGGATGTGCTGGAGCGCGGGTGCAGAGTGGTAGCTTGCCACGGCAAGCGCCTTGCCGCGGTGGTTGTCTTGTCGCGCCCGGAAGCTTGTTGCTCACCGGGCCTTGTCGGGACGCATGGCGCGTCGCGGCAAGTTCCTTGAGATGCCTTGGTTGGCCTTCCCGGCAAGCTCCTCTTGCCGGGGCCTTGTCTCCTTGGCTTGAATACTTTGTTCTTGAATGGCTCCAGAGGAACCACGGAGGACCTTGGCGGTCACCCGGCAAGCCTTGCCGCGGGGTGCTACAACTGCCCGTGCACAAGTTCGGGATACTAGGGTACCCCTACTCTAGTACACCGACAGATGCCAACCCGGGGAAGGTCCAGGCAATCGAGGACATGAGTCCACTGCAAACCCTCAGAGAAATGCAGAAGCTTGCCGGTCGCATAACTGCGCTAGGACGCTTCATCTCCAAGCTGGGGGAGCGCGCCCTACCATTCTTTAAGCTGATGAAGAAGAAGGGCCCATTTGAGTGGACACAGGAGGCCGACCAAGCGTTTCAAGACGTCAAGAAATATCTGACCAGCCCTCCGGTGATGGTGGCACCGCGCCCTCTCGAGTACCTGGTGCTCTACCTCGCCGCCACTCCCTACTCCGCCAGCGTAGCCCTGATGGCGGTTCGGGAGGAGCGCCAGGTGATGTCTACTACACAACCTTCTTCTTGTAGATGTTGTTGGGCCTGCAAGTCCACAACTTTGTAGGACAGTAGCAAATTTCCCTCAAGTGGATGACCTAAGGTTTATCAATCCGTAGGAGGCGTAGGATGAAGATGGTCTCTCTCAAACAACCCTGCAACCAAATAGCAAAGAGTCTCTTGTGTCCCCAACACACCCAACACAATGGTAAATTGTATAGGTGCACTAGTTCGGCGAAGAGATGGTGATACAAGTGCAAAATACATAGTAGATAAAGGTAATTGTAATCTGAAATTATAAAAACAGCAAGGTAGCAAGCGATAAAAGTGAGCGTAAACGGTATTGCAATGATGGGAAACAAGGCCTAGGGTTCATACTTTCACTAGTGCAAGTTCTCTCAACAATAATAACATAGATAGATCATATAACAATCCCTCAACATGCAACAGAGTCACTCCAAAGCCACTAATAGCGGAGAACAAACATAGATATTATGGTAGGGTACGAAACCACCTCAAAGTTATTCTTTCGGATCAATCTATTCAAGAGTTCGTACTAGAATAACACCTTAAGACACAAACCAACCAAAACCCTAATGTCACCTAGATACTCCATTGTCACCTCAAGTATCCGTGGGCATGATTATACTATATGCATCACACAACCTCAGATTCATCTTCAACCAACACAAAGTACTTCAAAGAGTGCCCCAAAGTTTCTACCGGAGAGTCAAGAACGTGTGCCAACCCCTATGCATAGGTTCATGGGCGGAACCCGCAAGTTGGTCACCAAAACATACATCAAGTGGCACATGATATCCCATTGTCACCACAGATAAGCACGGCAAGACATACATCAAGTGTTCTCATAAAAGACTCAATCCAATAAGATAACTTCAAGAGGAAAACTCAATTCATCACAAGAGAGTAGAGGGGGAGAAACATCATAAGATCCAACTACAATAGCAAAGCTCAGGATACATCAAGATCGTGCCATAGAGGGAACACGAGAGAGAAAACGAGAGAGAGAGATCAAACACATAGCTACTGGTATATACCCTCAGCCCCGAGGGTGAACTACTCCCTCTCGTCATGGATAGCACCAGGATGATGAAGATGGCCACCGGTGAAGGATCCCCCTCTGGCAGGGTGCTGGGAAGGGCTCCCGAGAGGGTTTTGGTGGCTACAAAGGCTTGCGGCGGCGGAACTCCCGATCTATCTTGATATTCGATGGTTTTAGGGTACGTAGGCTTATATAGGCGA